>NC_079348.1:4382819-4733622 GCF_029582105.1 Oenanthe melanoleuca | reverse complement strand
AAGTAATTCTTAGTAATTAATGTTATAAAGGTGGTATGAGTTTGGTAGTTTGAATCAAATTTAATTAAACAAAAAGCAGTGAAGAACTCAGCCCTCCAAGCATAATTGATGAAGTGCCTGTTTTTCTCTTTAGTTTTACTTTTGTCTTGCACTTCCATACTTAAAATTTAATGTCTGATCTCTAGCTACGATCAAAACTCTTCCTTTGCTGTGCATTTTGAAACATTTTATAGGAGTAACAAGAAGTTGACATTCTGATAAATTATAAATTAAAAATTTTTTTCTTTAGCATTTTCATCTCCTTCCAGAGTCTTGGTTTAATGTTCCTTCGACAGCTAATTCTCAGTGTGTAACTGTCACAGTTTATACTGAAATGGTAATAGATCCTTAACTAAGAACAGAGCCTTCCTCCAAATCCTGGGAAATGTCAGTTGTGTGTATTAAAAAAGAGACATACAAAATAGCATAAGCTGTTTTCCTCAAAAGTTTAAAAAATGTGACAGTGGGTACTAAAATTCATTGTATGACTTGCTTGGACATCCCATTAAATTAATTTTTCACTTCATTTGAAAGGTTTTATGTTTTCATCACTCTTAAATGTCTCCTTTTTAAATTATCTGTGCTTCAAAGGAAGGCAAAGAGCTTTGGTTACCAGCAGCTTTGTCCCCCTCCTGCCTTGCTGTGCTGTAAACTGCTGGACTAATTTGCTTGTTTAGGGCAAAAGTAAACCTCATACAAATTAGGCTTCAATTCCAGAAAAACAATTCAATTGTTTTTATGAATTTTTCTTAAGGAAGGGGGTCTCAGGAGGAAGGTGGGACAGAGGAAGAATGTTCTAGCTTTTAGCTCCTTTTGCCTTAGCCAGGAGAAGGAAACTGAAGGCAGTGATTTGCTCCTTCACTTTGGAAGTTCCTTTTTCATTTGTTCATGTGAACTTTATTATTAGAAAGCACATTAATCAGTTTAGATAACACACTGCCCTGAATTGGACCATTCTGGGTCCCATTACAGGTTTTTGCATGGCTGGTGCACATGAAGTGGGGGTTTTTGGTGGTTCCATGGGCTCTGTTAGTCCATGGGGAGAGAAGCTGCCTGCAGGTTTGCAGAGCAAACATAGTGGCAGTTCTCAGCTTTTCAGAAAGTGAGTTCTGGCTCTGTTTGGGTCAGGACAAAAGCCTGAAGTCTTTTTTTGAAACTTCCCTCAACAAGCCATGGTGATTCCAGTCCTGTTGGAGAGCTGTGTTGTCACAAAGATCCTCTTAAAACAGATTCCTTGCCTTTCCAATACTGGCTTTGATATCAGCTGTTCCATAAGGAATGGACAGAGCTAAGCTAAAATTATAGACATCAAGGCCAGAACATGTTGCTGTGTGTTGGGATGCTGACAGATTCCTCTCTTTCCATGGCAGCATTTGCAGAAAGTCGTGCAATGAGAGGGCTGGTTCCAGCTGGTTGCTGTTTGCAGTGCTTTGGGACTCGACCAATTCTCTTCAAATTAAAAGCTTTGATTTAATTTTATTGTGCATGCAGTGTCGTTCCTCTGCTTGGATCTGTGAAAATTTGGCTTTTGCCAAACTGCTGATGCTCAGGATAAGGTGTAAACCTCAGAACCAGGCTTTGAAACCTCTTAATTAGGGTGCATGCAAAGGTGTCTTTGGCTTTGATCACCTGACACGATTTAGTGTTACAGAAAGTGAACCTTTCTTTACAGGAGATTAATACCATGGACTTTCTTTTCTGTTACATATCTATGCTGCTCCACTTAGGAAGAAAGAAAACAATAAAAGCTATTTAATGCCAATAAAACATTGTCCAGAACTAAGTGTAAACCTAAAGCTGCCAGTTGCTGGAACTGAGATTGGAAGCTGATTGTTGGTTTGAATGGATGAATAGATGAGGATGATTGTTTTTTATTGGAAATCAGTCAGGAGCTGTCATTACTAGAAATCTGTGTCTTTTGTAGTACTCTTCTTTTTACTACTGAATTAATTTCAGTTCCTGATCTCAGTCCTAATAGATTATGGTATGAATTTCTGAAAAAAATCAAGGCAGATACATATTTTTTGTACATTAAAAAAAGAATCTGTAAAATTATTTCAATGGTGCAGGGACCAAACATTCGTGTTGGGGTCTGGCACTCAACATAACCAGAGAGCTGCCTGATACTAACTATGCTTATGATAAATCTGCTATATTTGGATGATTTATTAGAAGCTTAGAACTGCATTTTTCAGAGCCTTATTGACTTGGCATTACACTGCACAAAGATTTTTTCTGTGGAAATCACTGTGTCTGCTTACAGCTTCTTTTTGCCAACCAGACTAAGTGTGCCCAGACCATTTCCCTGGTGTTCCCTCTGATGCCCAAGCATTGGTAGCCCTCAGTAAAGAGCTGGTGAACTGCTCAAGCTAAGGATAGCTTCAGGCTCAACTACAAAACTTTAAAATGTTATTTAATGCTGCAACACATTTGAAAATCCAGGTGCATGTTGGCTTAAAATTGACTTGTCTCTGCTAACAGAATTTTGTTTTTAGCCAAGCTATCTCCAGGTCGTGACTTGGTTTCTTCTCATAATTCCCTTGGCCAGTGAGTGTGATGTCCTGTCCTGACTAATTTCTTTGCTGCAGTCTGTGCCTGCATTATCTGATGGGAGAACACTTCCATCTGTTTAATTGTATATTGACTATGAAGACTTGGATGTAACACAAGTGGTATTAGAAGCCTCAAAATTTTCTGCTGAGGAGGGATAAAGGTTTGTAATTCTGGAAGTGAAATGCAGGAATCTTTCAGCTGGGATTGCCAGAATTGAATCCTATCTGCACCAGCTCAGCGTTTAACTAATTTTCACTCAACTGGAAGTGACAGATAATTAAAGAGAAAAAGGGATGCCTTTTTTTTTGATGTGAGTAGTTGGCTAAAAAATATTTTGCTCAGAGAAAGGGCTTCTCTAGTCCTAGATCTAGTCAGAATCCAATGATCAAGCTTGAGGCACTTCTCCCTGTTCACTTTTTGGAGTGGCAGCCTCATTCCAGTGCTATATTTCAATACTGTAGACTTTGACCAGGTCTAGTTTCATCTGCCAGCAGTAGTGGAACCTTGACTTGCTTGTTGGGGAACATGATAAATTGTGTTTCTGCAGATTTCATTGCTGCAAAACTGATTTCCCACTTGTTCCCTATCAAAAGCCCTTTCAAGGTCTGGGTTACTCTCCCCCTTTGTGGGTGGTGCATCTTGGTGGAGCAAAGGGATGTATGTACCCAGTTCATACAGGAATTTCCTTTCCTTTGGGAAATGTGATAGAGATGCTTCTGTTTTAGGGTGGGGAAACCCTTCTGATGGCTCAAGACAAATTTTTATTGTTATGACTTAAAGAGAGGCCTCTGAAAGAACAGTTTTCTCCTGCAGAGGCTGTTAATGTGGTCTCTGGAGCTGCCAAACTGGAGTTACCTTGATTCCAATCCATTGTCATTGGATTTGATGAAAAAAATAAACCTATTTCTGATAACTGTGGAGTCATTGCTAGCAGGTCTGTAGAAATCTCTGATCTCTTTGACAAGAAAAGGTTATCAGTGACATCTGAAGTTCTACCTAGAGCTGAGGGATTCTGGTTTTTGCTCCTGTGCCTCTGGAGTCATGGTGTGTGTGAAGGACTCTGAAGTCTGCACACTGGTAACTCTGTGGGAACACTGCTTTGAATCACCTATGATGTACCTGAACATCTACACTCTCAGAGGGTGTTCAGCAGTAGCCAGAGTTGTTGAATTGTGCAGTCTGCATTTAGAGTTATTTTCTCCTTTTCTTACCCTCTTACTGCTAATCCTGTGCTCATACTGTGATGGGTTTAGATTTTATGTGAGCTGGACAGGCTGCAGTTCTTTGTTGTTCTAAGGGACTGCAAAAGGTTTGGCCCCAGGAAATTGCCTTGGCTGCTTTTGGTGAGACCTGTTCTGTGGCTTTGTATGGAATATAGATTTGTAACCAATGATTTGTTAAAAGTTTTCCTTTTGTTTTGATTGTGTAGGACACCTGATGATCTCTCGAGACAGATTGTGGCCCTGCAGCAGCGGGAGCTTGCCCTGAAAGAGCAGAATTCCACCTTCATGAACAGGTGAGTGACTCCAGGAGGGGATGCTGGTAGCAAGACCCTGCTGTGTTCAAGCACAGAGAAAGGAAACAAGGACTGCAAACAGAGAGCAGCTCTTTATATTTCCTTGATGTTCCATGGAACTTTCTGTGCCACCTTCTATACTTTCCCATGTTGATAAAGGGCTTTCTGCTTACTGAAATCCTTCCAGGAATAAAAAGATGAGTAACTGTGGATGATGCAGTGAAGAGTTAATCAAGGTTTGTTATGAGCTACAGTGTTTGCAGGGGGAAGTGAGTTGCTTTCCCCAGACCATTTCATCTGGAAAGGAAATGTCACAAAGCAAAATGTGCCAAGTATCCATCTGGGTATGGGGAAGGGAGTAGGAGCTCTGAGGACTGTGATTTGACTGCTAAAAGGACCAGGTTATAGAGGTGATGAAGGAAAAGGATGTTTGCAGTTTTGGTGGCAAAGTACTGCCATGCTTTGAGAGGAGCAGTCTGTTTATGGAGTGAGATGCATGTTTGAAACATGAGGGTGTTTAAACCATTGCCCTCCTGTGGGAGTGAATATGTAATGGAGAAATCAATTTCCCAGAACTAAACTTTCCAGACTGTACTTGTTCCACAGCCTTTTTCTGAACAGTTCCACAGCATGCCAGACAGAACCCCTCACCCTCAGTGCACATCTTCTTGCTTCCTTCCCTGTTAATTCCACACCTTAGGAGCCCTCTGTTAAAGCCATTCTTGTGAAAAGCAGTATCTCTGTCTTTCAAAAAGACCCTGCACTGTTTGTAGGGTTGTAGCTGCCTTGGCTGAGCAACAGGAGTGTGGAGAATCTCAGCCTTTGGTGTAAAAATGCTGAATGTAAAGCAGTCAGTACAGCTCTGGATGGGCACACTTAGCTGTTGTGGGCAGCATTTCCTGATGTGTCTCCTGAGGTAGGTGCTGCATTTTGGTTCAAGAGATGATGTGTTTTGGGCTCCACCTTCCTAATGATGGGCAGGATTCAAGCATGGTGTTAAAAACTTTGGCTGTGCTGCTGCTGTTAATGAAACTGTTTAGTCACTTGTAAAAGGGTTAGCTAAGTGTCAATTCCCAGGAGTGAGCCAGCCAAATTGTTGTGTGGTTTTTGCTGTGAAGTTTACAGGGGAGGAAAAAAAAAGTCACCAATATGAAAAAGACATTCTGTATATTAAAAATAAATCAAGCAAACTGTCAAGCCCACAACTGATTAAATGATCAAATAAAAGAATGATGGTAGTGATTGAGCTACAGATTTGGGGTTTTTTTTTTTTTTTTTGGCTGCTTCACAGCCTCTCAGAGAAGTTATTTTTCTAAATTTATTAATGGCCAAGGGGAATCATCTGTTGAAAAAGCAGCCTTTTGGTAGTGCCTGTTCATCTAGATATAATTGTGCCAATTTAGTTTAAAAATAAAAACATGATTAAAATTACTTTTTGATTTCAAGTTAAATGGGCTGTAAAGCTGCTCAAATTAAAATTCTAACATTTTCTTGATTCAATGCTGTGTGTCATTTCTGAAATGGATAATTTTGACTTTCTTCTACCACATACCTTATTCTGTCTTAAAAAGAAGGCAATAAGATAAATTTTTAAAAACCTTTCATTACAGGTGATTTGAAAGTTCCCAGCAGAAGGTTTTGAGTTTTTGGAAATAAAACCTTGTTAAGGAAGCAAACCTAATTTTCTCCTTTTCATAAATCTTTTTCAGATTTAGCTGATGTTCTTCTTTTATTTGTTTCATAATGGTGTTCAGAATTGTCTTGTATTAGAGTAACTTAATATGTGATCATGCCTCCCTCTAGTGATGGAGCCCAGCACTTATTCAGATTTCTATTGTTTTTTCTTTCAGCCACAGGTTCTTTTGCCCTTAGTTGAAATATGTTGTCTTTGGTGCTGATAGTGCAATGTTTGATTTATAAAGTCAGTGGTTATGTGTGTATAGAGCAATGTGCAGTACAAACATCATAAAATTTGTTTCTACCCTAAGAATTTTGAGTTTTCTTGACTAAAATTAATGAATTGGCAGTTGCTTAAGGAAACATCATCACAAATTGGCATCTGAATTTATTTTTATGACAGTGAAGGAGACAATCACAGATAGTCCTGGCTTACCTGTTGCTACAGTGCAAAACTGTGTTTGGTAGAAGAGATTTTTGAGTGTCATGGTAAAGAGCTTTATATGGTCCCCTTCCCTACCTGGCAGGTATTGAGTCTTTGTGCAGTGGGTGTGTGTTCCCATCACCAAGCTTTTAAACACAGGCAGGAGAGTGCCTGGGAGGTGGGAGGGCAGCTTTCTGATTTCTCTCTCTCTGTCTTTACACTGCAATCATCTTGGTTTGTATTCCCAGTGATGCTTTCCCACATTGTTCAGTGCCTGGGGTAGACACTTGCCAGCTGCTATTTCTGCTTCCAGTCCTGTAGTTGATCTAGAATGGGGACTTGTGGTTGAAAAACACCTTTTCTGGATGGCTTCACTAAACAGAAAATTTACTTTTTCTCATTTTTGCATTCTTGACTTGCTTTCCATTTATTGCTGTGCTTTTTGTAGAGCCAGTGTTTGTGTAATTAAAAAGGCAATAGAGATGATCCCACCACAAAGAGACAACATCACTACAAACTCACCTTTGCAGTGGTATTTCCTGTGTGGGGATCTGCACTGCAACCTGTGCTTTGTGTGCCTGTGCAATTGCCAGTGTCTCCAGGCCTCCCAGAGACCAAATGATGATGCATATCCTATTTGCTCCATCACTCACATTGGATGCTTTTAGACACAGAACCACAGGACTGAATTTCCTGAGCAGTAGGTTTAAATCAATTTCTTTTAACAGTGATTGTTTACACATCTGAGTTGTGTAGACTCCCTTGGAGCTTGCTATTTTTGCTAAGGGGAGAAAACCTTCCTGTGGTGCCAGCATGGGGCAAGAGGAGAGGGTCACTTTAGCACTGTGCACATGGGCAGCAACTCACTTCACTTGGCAGCTTCAGGATGGCTGAGTAATGTAGCTGAAAGTGCCATTAATCGTGCCTGATGGACTCTCAGTGCTGCTTTGGAGTGTGTTGCTAGAAGTCGTATAAATAGAGTAAATTACACTTGCAGCAGCAGGAAGTGTCGTGGAGCTTTTTAACTGCGAGCAAAGATAACAATGCAAAGGTTTCAAAAGCTCAAAAGAAGATTGCTCAGGGCCACTTTGATAGCAAGAATTGTACCTGCTCTGCTGTTTAGGAAAAGGTGATGGAAGGGAAGTGTTTAATTAGTGGGTCAGATTAACCATGCAGCCACCATTAAAGCCCATTTTTCCCCCCAGCTGTGACTGCTGTAGGTGTGGTACACTGAAATGTGTTGGTGGTTGTAGTTTGGAATATAGAAAGTCAGCCAAGTGGTTCATAAGCTTTTCTCTCATGGAGGAATGATGTAGCAGTTACACTATTTTTTGAAGTGAGAAAAGCTGCGTATTTATTGTGCCTGCTTCCCATCTGCATATTTGCTCTCTGTGGAGTGATTTCCTCAAACAATCCTGGCAAAGCATTCTAGAATGTGAAATGTTGTCCTATGAGATGGCTCATGTGAAGAAATGATGCTGCTTCATGGCTTGAGCTTTGCTGCATTTCTGAAAGACAGACTATGAAAATGGTTACTTGTGGCTCCTCCCAAAGTGATCATTTCTACTTTTGCTCTTGTGTCTAAGTGCACTATTGACTTTGGACCTTGAGATGTCTTGTGGAAAGTCAAAACCAAGGAAACACGTAGGTGAGGTTGGTTCTGGGCAGGATGAAGGACACAAGGGAAAATGGAAGAGCAGTAAATCCTTGGTTCTGATGTTGAGATCCCAGAGCTGATGGCTTATTCCCATCACCTTGTGTCAGAAACCCAGCCATGTGTTTTGACATATTGTTTCATATGGGAAAAGGGACACAGAGAATGTGTTTGGAAAAGGATTTTCCTACTGCAAGTGCTTATGGAGTTCTGTTAAGAGACATGGTTGTTTACCACTTTTATTCATATAAATCATGTAAAACTGATTTACCCAAACACCCTGCTGTGTGTGGGGTTGCTTAAAATGAAATAAAACCCCAAACCATTGAAGACCAGGGAATGTAGATTGCAAACTGAACAGAAAATGCTTTAGACTTGGGCAGAGGGGATTTTTTTTTTAATAATAAAAAAAAAAATGAATGAATGATGATAAGCCCAGAACTGTCCATCTTCATAAGTGCTGTTAGCTCAGAAGTGCTGTAAATCTATTGCCCAACCTCTCTTTTCCTTGGATGTCCCAATGAATGTCAGTCACAAAAACAAATAGAGCCTGTCAGACTTCTTCCCCTAATCTTCTAGAAAGTTGGACAGAAGTTTAATTACAGTGAAGTGTCTTTTATCTGACAGAGAAAGAAGTGCTAGCTTTTTAATAGGCTTTATGAGTTATTTTGTGATCAAAAGAAGCACTTAATGTTTAATATAGGACTAGGTAGGGATTTTTTTTCTTCCTTTGTTCATCTATATGGCACATTGCACCTTGATTTATACGTGGAGGTGTCTGTGTACCTAATATCAGACAAATGTTTATTCACAGTGCTTCAGGGCAATATTAACTGCTGGCAGGTTCTGCATTCATTTTCCAGAGTGAGATGATGAAGAAATGACTGTAGATGCTGCTTTTCCTGTTCTCCAAAATGGATCTTTCCTGCACTCTTATACCAGAAGGTACCAGTACTGTCTCATTAAGTGACCAATCTACATATTCATATAGTAAGCAACATCTGATTATTCATTGCTCTAATTAGGTAGATACAAAGCTTTTCTTTTTTTTTTTTCTATCATGTAGTTAGCAGAAAATAGGAAGGCAAAAAAATAATTTAGTGAAGACATTGACTTATGCTTCCAATTTGAAAAACATGGGATTTTGCCCAGACCTTTGCTTTTCATGATTGTGCCATTTTTAGTCTGATTTCCTGAGGAAGTGAGGCTTATTACTGTGCTTTGTGTGTGTATGTAGATGAGATTTGTCTGTGCCTACCCTACACTTTTGAACTTGAAGTTGTGTTCTGTCAAGCTTGGCAGATGGTTGAGGTCTCAACAATAATGAATTGCAGCAAGTTTAAGGCAGTCAGATCTCCAGGAGATCTCCATCCTCAGGCCATGCCCTGGTCATGTCAGGGTTCAGAGCCCTCCAAGCAAACACACCCTTGGGAATGTCCCATTGTCAGGAGGGCTCCTTTGGAAATCAGGCAGCACACCCTGTCCTCACACCCTGGCAGCACCACAGTCCATCATTTTTGCTCTTCCATGCCTTCCAAAGGCTCATGGAATTTGAGAGTACCATGGTAATGTTGTTGGTATTATTTTCATGCTGCATGTCATTTTGGTATGAGAAAAAGAAGTCTGCTTGAGTCAGGAGTCACCTTTTGAGAGAGGAATCCATAGGAAACCAGGCAACTTTGGTTCTGGAGCTCACAGGACATTCTCTCTGTATTTAAAAAGGAAATATGTAGAAAAAGCCAAAGAAGCAGCCTGGAGGGGATAGGCAAAGCTGTGATGATACCATTACCTCAGCCTGGAGCTCTGTGGAGACTGTGGAATGCAGAACCAGTGCAAATATTAGTACTTGGTTTCTTACCTTTTATTTGACTGTGCTTCTGGGAGAATATTCAAGAATAATCTGGGAGAGCACTCTGTTCAGTGCTCTGATCACTTCTAATGTTTTTTAAAAAAATTGTGGAAACTATTTAACTCTGTTCTTAATAGTTCTTCTTGTTCCAGGGTCATGATTGACCTGGGTGCTCCTAGCAACATCCCTGATGTCTGTGCATCTCTTTATTCCTGGCATGAACAATAGCTTTCATCTGTGAGTGCTCATCTGGAGATGCTGATTCAGCATTCCCTTGGTAGCAGTGGGCATTATTGACCAGAAAAATGTATAAAAATAACCAGCTAATTTGGTAGGAAGCACAGGCTGTTCTTGGTAGTGTGTGGTACAGCAGACACCGTGTTTGGAGCTGCACTGTAAAAGTTAGGGAAGGAGAAATCTGTCTTGCATCTCTCCTGTGCATGAGTCACATCTACACTGTAAATCTTTCCCTCTGTGAGATTAAAATTCCTAAAAATTCTACATGAAATAGATTTATCTTAATACTAGTCCAAAGTTCTCAGAAACCAGAAAGAATATTTAGATATTGAAGTAATTAGAAGTCAAAACTTATTATCTATTTTCATTATTCTTACTCTTTCCTTCTTAGCAGAGGGATGCTATGATCAAATTAATGATTTACAGGAGGCTGATGGGCAAAGGAAGAGTGCCCCACATCCATGCTATATTTGTGATATGAATACAAAGAGAGGAATTGTAATCTCAGCTGTGCAGTAGGCAGCAGTACAGAAATATTCTACTTTGAAACCAGTAGTATTATGTAAAAGCATATATTCAGACTGCTGCCAAGCTTTGTGTAGAGCTCTGGGAATTGTAGTGCTTTCAGATTTTCAGTTCTTAGGGATTTGTCTTTTATTGCCTCTGCAACATGGCAGTATGCCTTGAAAAAGTTGATGTGAGTTGGAAAGAGTAGGGCCTGTCAGTTTGGTAATATCTTTGGAATCAGTGTTGAAGTCCAGGGTGGTTCCATACATGAGGAAGATGAATGGAGCCCAAGAAGTCTGGACTCAGTGTCTGGAGTGTTTTCCTGGGTGCTGAGTCACTTTATCCCATGACACGAGTTTCTCACCTCATGAATGAAAACAAACATTACATCCTGCCTACTCTGCACATCACTATTTTTAAGGCAAATAAAACACATTAATTCCTATCTACCCATATCTATTAAGAATTTTTTGTTCCTTTCTCCCCCAAATATAAATTTGTTTCTTCCCATACAGTATCTTGAAATGACAGTAATGACTGTGGCTCCTGAACTATGTGTTTCATGAGAAGACATCAACAGTCAAACAGGGCTATGTTTAACAGTTTTGTCTCTTAATTTGTAATGCTAGAACTGCAATACAGCTTTCCTGAGCAGTCATGGGAAACCAGAGGAAGATTGGTGGCAGAATGCAGAATGAATTTTCTGTCTTTTTATACTCATTTATTTGAACACCTACTGTAGTTGCTGTAATAACAGGAGTTTCAAAACTATGGATTTTTCTAAAGTACTTTATGGTACTGTTGAAATTGTTTATTTTGAGCAGATTGATGAGGACAGCCAGAATACACTGAGACATTTTACCAAGGTAAATGTGAATTCTATAGGATTTTTTAACCTGCTGTAAAGTGGTGTCAGTTCAAATACTGCACAGAATATGGTTATGTCTGAAAAATAGATTGTCTGGCCTGGGATGTCTCAATCAGTTGATCATATCTGCATGTACACTTTGTTCAGCTCCATAACTAACTGCTTCTTGAACAATTTCTCATCTGGATCACATCCTCTCTACTGCTTGCTGCCTTCAGGCTGCTGTTATTGGTATTTTCATTATGTGTTTAATATTCCTTGTGGCTGCTTGTATGCACATATGAATGTATAGAGCAAAATGCTGAAGGTTTATCACTGGTGGTGGTGGTAAGGCATTTTTAATTAGTCATGAATATTCTCCTACTGTCAAAGTTTTATCATCTATACAAAAGACATACTGCTTGGAAAGTTTATTCAAGAAGTGAGCTGCTTGTCTTTTTTAGCTGTGTAAGGCAAAAAAAAAAAAAAACTTGTCATGAATTGCAGTCAACCCCCCTCCCAAAAAGCAGCTTTCTCTTGCTGCTCTGAAAGTTAAATGACTAATGTGCATAATTTATTTGAGCATCTGTGCTAAAAACTTGCATACCAAGTTTTAGTTCAATGTGATCAACAATGGCGAAAATTAGGATTTATCATGGAAATGCTGACGGATGTGAACATGTGTAGGCTAAACCGGTGCCTGACAAACCTTCTTATTGTGCAGTGCTAATGGTGAAACAGTTTTTTCTGCTGTAATTGCATTTCCCCCCCTCGGCTGCTTAATTTGCTCCTTTTCAAAATTCGGTGGTTTTAGCTGCACTTCATATTTGGATTCCTGCTTTTTCTGGAGTCTGCATAAAAACTCCTAAGTTGCCTTGTGATATTTCTAAGTGTAAGATACCCTGAGCTGCCTGGCTGAGCATCAGCCTCCCGAGCTCGGGCTGGGCTTTGCAGTAACTGGCTGAGAACAGGAGATGGTGCCGGCAGCCTTGGCAGCTCTCTGCCTTCCCTCCCCTCCTCCTCCACCTCCTCTGCCTTGCACAGCCAGGCTGCTGTCACCAGCATTATAAATTCTGGAGCCAATTAGCTAAAAAATGTTACAAGTGAAGGGAGAAGAGAAGAAGCTGTAGAACATCTTGATGTGAATATGCCTGTTTCAGAAACTCTTCCTGTGCAGAATTGAATTCACAGAATGGTTTGGGTTGGAAGGGACCTTAAAAAATCATGTTTCCAACCCAGTGCCATGTCACTAGACCAGGTTGCTCAGGGTCCCATCCAACCTGGCCTTGAACATTTCCAGGGATGAGACATCCCCTGCCTCTCTGGGCAGCCTGTTCCAGTGCTTTACCAGCCTCTGAGTAAAGAATTTCATCCTAACATTTGAGCTAAACCTGCCCTCTGTCAGTTTATACCCATTGCTCCATTTCTTATCACTTTCTACCTGTATAAAAGATCCCTCTCCCTCCTTTTCATAAACCTTTAGGCACCTGAGGGCCACAATAAAGTCTCCCCAGAGCCTTCTCTCCTCCAGGCTGAACAACTCCAGCTCTCTCAGCTTGGCTTTGTAGGAGAGGTGCTCCAACCCTTGGGGCTTCTTTCTGGCCCAGCTGTACCTTCTGCTGCAGCTCTGGTGCAGCTTCTGGTGATACATTTGAGGCATCTGGTTAAGGAAGGAGAAGGTGGTTTGGAGGAGTCAAAGGCAAGGCCTTGTTAGGAAACTGTGCTGATAAAGTCTTATGTTAGATATTGGAAAGATCTTGGCTGTGTTCATGCCTTGCTGGTGCTTCCTCCTTTCTCCAGCCTTGTCCACAAGATTTGTTGTTGAAGGAAATTCATTGAAAAAGATGAGTCAGACCAATTGCTTAGTTCTTGCATGGACATCACAGAAGGCAAATGTGTTTATAGTCAGTTCCTCTCTGTCTCTCTTTGAAAGAGTATTTGATGTGTTTTCAGGCAGCAGTGGCTCAGCCATGCCCTGTTCAGAAGAAATGCTGGCAATTTCTCAGTGCAGTCATTCTGTTGCAGGAATGTATCTCTCCTTAGGAAGGAGAGGGGTTAGAGTTAGTGATGAGTTCAGAAGGGATGTATCCTACTGGTCCAGTTATTTTGTTGCTGGTGACTTGTTTTTGTTTGTTTTTCCTTAAACTGTGGTGGGATGTGACATTCAGAGGGCCTGTTGGGGCTGGATCTGTGGTCAGAAAGAAGGCTGGGGCATGGTGCTCTGTTAGAGTTCAGAACAGTGTTCCAGCAAAATGTAATTTCCTTGTCATATTTTATGTATGGGCTGCATTGCATATTTTCAATATTTAAAACAATGTCCATATTCATAACTTTTAAAATATGTTCTCACTGTTAAGAGATGGAAATCAGTAACAAAAAACACACACACACAAAAAAATCCCATCAAAACCCTACAACAAACCCCCCAAGCTTTCCTTTTATTCAAGCAACAACAATCAAATTCTTGTGACTGGAATAACTACTGAAGAGGCGCTCTGTTTCTCAGCCAGAGAAAGCTTTTGAAATGTTTATGGAAATAAACCAAAATGTGTCCCTTTCTGACTGTACAAATAAGAGATTATCAGATCTAGCCTATGGCAGTTGCAGTACATAGTCCAAAGCATCTACAAGTAATAAAATAGAGCGTGTGCTTTAGAAAAAGCTGTGAGGTTTTTTTTTTTTATGGGACTCTACTGACAAAGCAGATTTCCATGGATTATCCTAATGAAAAAGTCCTTCTGTGCACTTTGCATTGGAGGTAAAAATTGTTATCGAGACAATATATTAATTGACCTTTTAAAACCAAAAGTATCATTTATGTTGATGCATCTTTATCTACTTAAAGAGCAGGACTGGAGTCACTTTGTAGCTCTTTCTGTGGTAGCTGGGAGTGTGGAGCAGGGCTGCTCCTATCCCTCCTGTTGAATCCTGTGCCACCAGGGATAGAATTGCAGCACAGGTTGTCTGCCTGTGTCACACTCCCAATTTACTGAGTTGAACTTGCTCATCTGGGTCTTACACCTTGCTTTTCATTGTACAAATCTTGCTCTGGTGTGAGAATTGGAGCTTGTTGAAGTCAGAGTGCATTTTGATGATTCACAGAAGAATCAGCAGAGCCAGGTTTGTGAGAAGTGATACCTTTTATTAGCCCCAGTGATAGGATTAGCAGACAGACACTCGTGTGGGCACACAGCCAACACTCACATCTGATGGAGAGGGAAAAGCCTTCCAGCTCAGTGCAGGTTGAGAACAATTGCTCTGAGTTTAACTTGATTAATCAATTGAGAGACAAGGTGGTGGGCACACTTGGGACAGGAATCAGGAGATGGAAGGGCTGTTAGCACCCATGAGAAAGAGACTGTCCACTCTGTTCTGACAGCAGGCTTTGGGTACTTGGAGAAGACAAACTATCAGAAGAATGAACTTTCTCCTTATGGAAGGAATTTGAAAGCAAATAGTGTGTGTCATATTTTTGTTGGAGCCACATCCCAGTAAATCCTGTGCTTCACTGACTCAACACTGGGGTGTCAGCCTTGCAGTTCAGGGACTAGAACTTCAATTTTATATTAGCCAAAAATACTATTTTCTAAACTGTCAATAAAATAATTTTGCTATATTGTTTGACTTATCTCCTCTGGGCACTCGGGTGCAGCAGCAAGTCTGAACTGCCAATACAGTGACTGCTGAATGAGTTTTGCTTTGTTTGTCCAAACACTTTCTAGGATCAAGTCATTGTTCCCTGAGCCCTGCTGTGAGTGCTGTGGGCTCTGCTGACTCTGGGAAAGGCCAGCTGCAGATACCAAGTGGGATGTTGGTGCTCATGGCAAAATCTGTTGTCGATTTTGGACTTAACAGCAGCATAATTAACTTGTTTATTTTTTAAATTGTGTCCTGCTAATACAAGTGCACCTGCTGCTGTGTTACCTTGAATTGTGATGTGCAGTTCATGCACAGCCATGGGTGGCAAGTCTCCAGCTCACCTATTTGAGAGTAACATGATGTCTTTTAACAGTGTATTTGTCAGATTTTTTCTTTCCTGATTACTTCCAAAAGGGGGAAAAAGCTGATAATAACTGTGATTATAAAAACCCAAGTAACAGTAAGATAACCTGGGGCAGAGAAGTGCCTAAAAATACTTGTTGTTTGTAGGCTAATTACATTTTATATTGCCAGTGACCTTTTGGAAACCTTTCATTTGCATGGATTGCTGATGCCTCCAAGGAAATGCCTTTATGCAGAGAGAAAATGCATTTCAGTCATCTCAAAGCAGAAAGCAGGTCTGCTTCTGTAGAATGTGCCCTTTCTCAGAAGGACTTCATAACAGGCTTGTTCTGAACTGCAGGGTGAGCTTTTCCTGGTGGAGAAGATGAGCACCTAGACTGTGTCATCTCACCAAGCTGCTGCTTGAAGGTGAGGCCTCTGTGGATAAACAAGGATGGGGGACATTCTTGAACTTACAGAAGTATTCATTAATACTTAAAGGCAGAGGAGACTTGAAATTCATCTTGACTGTGGCTCAGTGGCAAAATTATGAATGATGAACAGTGGGCCTTGTTTCATACATATGAGCCACATATAAGGCAGAAATTCCTCAGTTTTTGCCAGCTTCTAATTTGGATTTTTTAATGTGTTGAAGTAATTACTTCACATCTTCCCTGAGTGAATGGTGAAGGTCTTGAACTGAACATAGGAAATGAGACTGGATGAAGTTTTAGTAGTTTCTCCTTCCCCATCCTCTGGAGATAGTTGTCTAATTCCTGAATGAGAAAGAGAGAGCAGATTTGTTGCAGTTCCCAAGGATAATGTAGCTGTCATTGAGGCTGACAGAAGTTACTCTGTCCTTCTTGCAAACCCAGCAGTCCTGGTCAGACAGCCTCAGACTTCCTTGGTTTTCATGTTTTAAAAATAAAGTGAGTGGCTTCTTTTGTTAATGTGTACAGACTTTGAAGAAGTTCCTCTTGTCCTTAAAGAAGTGAATCAGACCAAGGACTCAGTATAGATGGTACCATGTTTGATCAGTCAAGCTAATTTTTAATTAATTTTTTTTTCACAGCACTTTTAAAGAGTAAGTTCCTTCTCTAGTTACCTTACTTCAAAGAAGTAGAGCACCAACATTGTCTCTTCTGCAAGATATTGAAGCACATTCTTGAAACATGGGAGAATTGAACATATAAAATCCATGAGACTTGATGATTGTTACCAATACAGAACCATGTACATATTCCCATACTGGGATTTATGCACTCATCACTGGGTCAGGAGAGGCTTATGTAGAGGTCAGGTGAAATGCAGAAAATTTGGGACCAACAGAAGTCCTGCAGCAGAGATGAACCAGGGCTTGTAAAAATGCTTTTCTTAGAAGGAGGCTGATGGTGTAAGCAATGTGTGTCTGCTGTGTTTTTACACCTGACCTAGAGTGAAGCCTCTCTGAAGTACAGTAAATGTTATTTATATTCTCCCCAAGAGTGTGCAAGGATATGTGTTTCTGCTTGTGGTCAATGATGTGGTGCTTTTTAATGTGTTAAAGCTGCTCCAGGTAAAGAGGATGAGGGAGAGGCTGGATGGAAATTGAGAGACCTCTATAAGACAGGACTACAGAAACATTCAAAACTCAGTGGACCTTTGGAAGCAATTTTGTTCTGGGCTCTGATTTTGACCCAAGACTTGTGTGTAATGTTAAGCAAGTCAGCACAATCTGTCCTCTGGCTGGTGGGAGTTAACAAACCTTGTGACAGAATTTACCAGAGCATGTCTTTGTCACTGCTTGTGCAGGGCTTTCTCAAAGAGCAATTCATGTCACTTGCAAATCCTAAAGCTTTTGCCTGTGCCCCAAAGCAGATAAATTTTGTTTTGCTTCAATCAGCTTTGTATCCCATTCATCAAAGAGCATCCTATTAAGAAAACAGTGGGAACTCTCCTAAGGAAGAGAAGAAGCTGGCAATATTCCATAGTCCTGGAATAGACCACTATGCAGAGAGGCTGCCTTAGTCCCCTGTGCAGTCCATGCCTGTTCTGTTGGACTGACAGGCAGAGTTGTGAGAACAGCTTTGTTTTGGCACTGCAACAAGGATTTGTTATGACACTTTGGTATGGATTTGCTGGTTTGCCTTACACATCTTAAAGGTATGAAGTGAGGAAAAAATAAAGAGCAACCTGTGAAGATGGTGAAAGGTCTGGAGGAGAAGCCATGAAAGGAGTGGCTAAGGTCTCTTGGTTTATGCAGCTGGAGGAGATTGAGGGCTGCAGCTCCTCCCAAGGGACAGCTCCAATCTCTGCTCCCTGTGAGCAGGGACAGGACCCAGGGAATGGCTGGAGCTGTGTCAAGGGAGCTTTAGGGTGGATATCAAAAAAAGATTTCTCCCCCAGAGGGTGCTGGGGCACTGCCCGGGCTCCCCAGGGAATGGTCACAGCCCCAAGGCTGCCAGAGCTCAAGGAATGTTTGAACAGCACTCTCAGGGATGCACAGGGTGGGCCAGAAGTTGCAATGCTCCTTATTAGTCCCTTCCAGCTCAGGATATTCTGTGATTTAAAAATTACATGTTCCAGCTCCAGCTTTTGCAGAAAATGGGTGGAGTGTGAAGATAAAAATTTGTCATTACTGCCAAACCAGCTGCAGCTGAGCAGAGCCATGTATGAGAGTAAATCATCAATATTTCAGATCACCACTTTGATAAACAAATTTCAGAAAGTGAGAATGAAAACCTGAGGAAACAATGCAGAAGAGTGAGTCTGTGTATGTTAATGTCCCTTGAGCCCCTAGCAGGCAGGAGAAAAGGTTGTTAGAATTCTAATTTGAATTCAGATTCCTTTTGATTTTGTAGTCCATGCCAATTCTGTGTATATTGTTGCTGGAAAGCGAGCACAGGATGCTTAAGACTCCCTTACCTTTATGCTTGGCTAATTTTATGACCCTCCCATATTTTGTAGCTGTAAATGTTGCAGACTTTATTACATTTAAACTGGTTTTAATATAGTAGGTCATAAAAATTAAGAAACGAGTGGTAGTGTCCACTGTAGTGATGTATTTAGTTCAGGGAGGATGTTGCAAGTCACTGAAAGGCTTAAACTGCAACTCCAGGATCATCTGCTTAGTGAAGCCAGTGCAGAAATAAAAAACCCAACGTGTCACAGCTGAGAATGAATTCCATTGTTAAAAATTTCCTCCTTTTCCTTTCATCTGAGGAGCTGGTTTATGCTTTGAGGCATCCATCCAAATGTGAGGAGAGGAGGGAGGCTGTTTCTTTCTTTCCATAAAAAGGTTCAGTAAGTTCTGTACACTGTATAGCTGTACATATATATATATATATTTGGTGTAGCTGGGAAACTTCCTAGCTGAGGAGCAGCTCTAGTTTATCTGTTAATTGCAATTATTCTACCTGCAACCCATAAGTCTTTATGATTTCATACATCTGCTTCCAGGAGGTTAATTACTCCTGCTGCATTAAAAGCTAAAATAGCCTGGGAAGGTAGGCAGTTACTGGGGGATGGTTCCATGGATGTTTTTGACATTTCTTAACTGTTGAGCATTTGGCTTTGAAACTTCCTTCAGAGAGTGGCAGGGCTGGTGTCTGATCTCCACATGGGTCACAGCTTCATTTAATACCTTTTGACATTAAAACTGTTTGAGAACTGATGCCTGTGGTTTTGTCTGTTCTGATTTCATCATGGCTTAACAGTTGGTAAATGTTCCTGTAAAATGTTTATGATGGTTTCTCCAAGTGACAGCTTCAGTTCTCACATCCTGAACTTGTATCTGAGCAGTTGCTTTACACCAACCTTCACATTCAGCACACTGGGAGCCACACAGGAGCCAGAGGCTGGGCTTGGATCCTGCTTGGATCCTTTATACCATGTAACAACAGGGACAATTTGTTTTGCTGCTTCCATTTAAAAGAACCAAACAAAAAGGCCCTTAATCCATCAGAATTGTTAGACCTGTTTGTCTAAGATGTCACAGAAGCAGAATGAGTTGGAACACAGTGTCCATCTGAGGCACAGTTGGCACATTGGAGTCCTCTGCCCACTAACCTGAAACCTCAGTGTAAAGTTGAACCACTTTACAGGCTGGCAGTAATGGCTGTGATAAATCAGTCTGCTTTTTGTCTGTGCAAATGATCTAATGGTCAGAGAATGTGGACACAGAACCACATTAAATAAATTTATTATAATAATTCCATTATAGCATCCATTTAATCATTCTAGGGGCCAGCATAGATTTATTTTGGAGGTATCAAAACAGGTATCCTATCACTCATTCAGCTTTGTCTGCATCCAAACAAATATCTGGACAGCTAACTTTTTTTTTTTTTTTTTTAATCTGCATTACTTTCCCACTGTTTCTTCATTTCTACAGCAGGAAAAGAAGAAATAAAAAAAATAATAATTAGAAAGCTGTGCCTCTGGCCTGTCCCTGTGCAAGGTGGGCTCTGCTCAACACAGAATAGCATGAATTGAAGAGAAGGCACAAGGCTCTTTGTATGGAAATCAATCCAGCATTTGGAATTTTACCTCTTTCTCTTCCTGGCACCCCCAATATTGTCCACTGGAAAGGAGAAATGAGGCTTGGAAATTGCACTCAATTGAGGTCTCTCAGTCCAGGACTGTGTAAAAGGTACTAAAATAGTATCTCTTGCAGCAAGTATTTTGGCCAAGATGAGTTAATGTGTTTTACTGCTCCACAGTGGAAGTCACAGATTTCACTCAGGCTCTTTCCATCTGTCTTTAAATTGTGTTCACAATTTCATTTTTTCTGTTTTTCATTTCTTTCTTTTTGTCTCTTAGTTCTTTCAGCCCTTCATGGGTCCCATGTAACTTAAAGGTCTGCAATACTTTATCCAGTCTCTTTGAAATAAACTCTCTCACGTAGAAATTGCCAGCAGGGAGACCATTGGCCGTGATGCAGCATTCATTTCTCTGCTGCACTGGGTAATGATTTCCTGGTTCCAGGAGCAAGAGATTAAAATTCTGGTGAGAGGATTTGCCCCCTTCCTCACCCAGCAAGGCCCCTGTGCCAGAGCTCAATCACTTCCTCTGCAGCAGCAGGAGCAGAGGGAATGTGATACTGTGGTCATTCAATCAGAGGGAGAAATGCTTTAATCTCTGCTATTCTGTCTGATAAATGCTTTCTTCTTTGTTCTGAATTCAGATCTCTAGTGTTCCTATTGTTGCAGGGATTGGCAGAGAAAAGAGATCATCCTGTCCAGTTAAGTGTTCAGTGATGATGCCTTTCTTTATTCCCAGAGGTACTTTGTGATTTAGCACAAGAAATGCAATTGCAAGAAGGGTAGAAAAAGCATAGGGAAGAAGTGGGACTATGGCAAATCCCACCACAGCTTGTAATTTCCCTAAAACAGGGGCATGCCTTGTGAGAGACTTTTATTTGCAAAAGCACAGTGGAGATGGAGCAGCTTCTGCTTCAGCCTGTTGTCTTTGCTCTGAATATTTGGGGTGCTCCATATTAATTGGGCAGGTTAATTTCTGACCTGTGCAGCCACTTCCTTTGTCATGTGTTCCTTTTCACTGCAGCAGCTGCACAAAAATGTGATGGATGGGTATTGACTTTACTGCTTTCTTTTGCTCCCTTTGCTGTATTGACACGAGTTAATAGGGCAGAAGTGGAAGACAGACTGAGTACAAAGTGGAGAAAGATTTTTATGTCAATAGGGTTTGTAAGATAAGAAATACAGCATTAAGGGTGAACACACAGGAGAGTTAATAGCTAACAAACCACTCGATGTGTTGACAGGAGAAAGACACTGACCAGGAGCCATAAACTCTTTTTGATGAAAATGTGTTCTTGTTTGGTGTGATGTGTTATTAGTAATTAGTTTTCTCAGTGCTGTCAAATGCTGAAAGATGGGTTGTTGTCTTTTATAATGCTGTTATAATGTTTCATTATGTTGGCTTGACGAGTTTTAGTTTGATTAGTTGATCACACCATTAGAGGAGAGTGCCTCAATTTTTATTAATAGTACTATATCCATATGCTCCCTTGATTTGGCCATATTAAAAGTGGAAATGAGTGTTATGAGTGAAATTTAAGCTTGAAGGTGATTGGAAATGGAAGGCAGAACAAGTTCTGACTGAGCAATAATAGTTCACCCAGCCTCAAAAGGCTGTAGATCATTTAAGCTACTTAACAAACAGAGTGTGTATTCTAGAATTTTAAACCAGTTGTTAGTAAGGAGCCCACTGGAAGGATACTCTGGCTGTACATCCAAATGAAGAAAAACATTTCAGATATTCTTATATTCAGTGGTTCAAAAAATCCCTGCTGGTACTTAGCAGTAGTTTGAAAGGCTGAAGAAACACTTTCATTGGTACCAGGAAACAAGTTGAACATCTTAAAATAAGCTCTGTGCTAGCACTGAACAGGACGTTGTTGGATCCTTAGAATGTTGCTGAATTACAGAAAGGAGACTGCCAGGGGCAAGAAGCAGCCCTGGATAACAAATTGCAGCAGGTATTTGGAAACCAGCTAAATACATGTTCACTGGAAGATGAAAGGAAACTCTTCATATCTCTTATAATTATGAAAGAGATGAGCTGTGCTGCTGGCAAAGTTCTTTAGATAGGTTGACAATTGAAAAATGAGTAGGTTAGTTAAATATTAGAAAGCTAGAAGTGAATGAGAGTGCTTAGACCAAGTTAATTAAGCATGGATATGTGCTGTAGGTGTGGGGGGAAAATGGAAAAGGGTATTTACTTGGCAAGGGCCAAGTTTTCAGTTCATCTTTTGTTTGGGAGCTCTTTTTAATGAGAAGGATGTTCAGTAATTTTCATCTGATTAATGTCTGTGGCATTTTAATGTTCTTTTAAAATGGGCATCCATATGCATTTCTGAAGGGGCCCTGCCTGGTTTGGCTCATGAAGTTCTGCTTTTGTGCTGGACTTGGGTAGAACTGGAAGAAGAAAAAGTGTAATTCAGTGCACTGCAGGCCAAAATATTAAACCCATACTAGGGACAAATAATGGCATAAGCTGAAGAGTTCTCTAGAAATAACCTTTCCTTTTTGACCTCCTTAGGAGAAAGGAAGGAGAGGGGGACAGATCTTTTAAAGCCAGGGAGTTTTAGGATATGGCTTTCACTCTAGCTAAATGCAGAGACAGCTGGTTTGCTCTGTTTAGTTTGACAGTGGCAAGAGGGAGGGGTGTGTTCTGTAGCCCACACGTTCATAAGGAGCAGAATTTGGAGAGAAAGTGTGGGGAGGGGAGAGGAAGTGTGGGCAATGTAGGGCTGATGAGGGTGATGTGGGAGGACATTTGATTTATTACTGTATGAGAGGAATTAGGTGTACAACCACAGTCCAAAGGAAATTGAGCTTTGCTAGTTAGGTGGTTTTGTGGATTACAGAAGTGTCTGATGCTGTGTGTGTGCATAAAGTAATTTAACATGGCCAGAGGAGGCTGCCTGCAAGGGGACTTGCTCAATAACAGCTGTTTAAAAAGACTTGTATTTTTCTCCTGACATGCGTTCTGTGACTGAGCAGGTTAAGACCATAATTGATTTTCTTAAACCCTCTTTTTCTTAATGACTATGGAACTAAAGAGAGACATTTCAGTATGGAGAATTTCACTTTGTGTCTTCCAAAGTTGAATCCATTGATTTTTCTGAGGATTAACATGCTTGGTGTTGTGCTAATTATAAAGAACTTTGCAGCAAAAAATTGCAAAAGGCTATTGCAGTGGGTGGACTCAATTTACTCTGTATTTTTGAACTGAATTCCTTTGGCTTTAACTCATATCTTTAATGTTCCTTTTTCTTTGGCTCTAAATGACCATTTCATCCATGTCTGCATGGCCTGCTTCACCACATCAAGGTTGTGGCTGCAGCAGGGATGTTTGACATCTGCTTTTTATTCCAAGTAAGAGCATTAGAAATGTCACCAAGGGACTGATACATGGACAGAATCAAGAGAGGAAAAGTTCAGGCACTGCAGAAAGTAAGGTTTGATCCTTCAGAGAGCCCTGTGATTGGGATTGACTGAGTTTGATTTCAAATTAATAACTAAAATATTGCAGTGCCTCTTGCTCATCTTCAATTTCTGGTAAATATTCCCTCTTCTGTGGCCTCCTTCCCTTTTGCATCCCTTGTATTTGTCCCATTTCTCTGGGGCAATCCCAGAGTTTCTGTTGTCTTTCCTGGTGGTCTCAGTGCTGCCTCTGCCACTGGGATCCACCTGCTTCGTGTGGCAGAATGGGGAGCTGAAGTGACAAGAAGCTATAGCTGAGCTAAGTGCCAGCAACCAAAAATAACCTCCAGTTTTCACTGCTGACTTTTAAAAAAATCAGTCTGTTCCCTTAAAAATGTGCTGAATACTGCCAAGTATTGCCATAACATATATGGCTTTGTTAATGTCAGATACAATCCTGTTGTTTAAAAAAAAAAAAGGCTGTAGAGCTCTTGCAGTAGCTCTTGAATGTACTCACCTGTTGGAGATTGAAATGTTACTTTTGAAGTGAACTTTCACTGTTTTATAGGGGGGAGAAAAAATACTTTGGGAAGCCATAAAGTGCTGTTCTGTTTATTCTAAATGTTCTGTTGGAAAACTTCTGGAGGAGGATACCTACAAGTGTATCTATTAATCACTTTTACCCAGAAAAGCAATTTGTGAAATGTAAGAAGCAATTAAATTAGATGAATCTCCAAAACAATAAGATGTATTTCCTGAAGTGGTGCCTAGGGCAAACACAGAATCCTTGGGAAGCAGCAAGTAAAACGTGATCTGTGCAGATGTGCTCTTTATTTACCTGAAGATGCTCAGGTCCATGTGTGCAGACCTTTCTCACTTGGATCTAAGAAGAAAGGTTTTCTAATTAAATTGTTGGAAAGCAGACCTATGAAAGCATTTTTTTGTGTGAAGATAGTCCCCTGTTGAGTCACTGCAGTAGGAGGCTGTACAATGGACATTCAAACAGCACTCTCACTACTTAGCTGGATTTTCTTTACCCTCATCTAATTATTCACATCTAATTTGCTTCAGAAAAGTGGGAGTAGAATGAGTGTGTTTTGCTCAAGCTGTTTAACCAAAGGAGTCAAGTACTTGTCTATTCCTCCTCAAAGCTGCTGGTGCCTCAATATTGTGGCTGTACTCAGTGCTGAAGACCTCTGAAAGGCAATGAAAATGAGACATTTCTGGTTTTCTGCTTGAGAGCTTCCTGAGGTGATGCTGGGTGCCTCACATGTCTTGGAAAACTTGTGTCTGCCTTGATCCCCCTTCAATTTCACTGGAAAAAGAATTGGTCCCACAAAAATGAGGGAAGGTCCTGTACATCACACAGCTGCATGCTGGCTCTCTTCTGTACTAGTTTTCCTTAATATTGTGTTATATATCTAAGGACATTAAATTTTATCTCTGGGGTAGTTTTGTTACTGTTTGGCTCCTTATTACCATGAGTCCATCAGAGACAAGAGCTATTGTGTTGTTTCAGTTGCAAAACAAATCCACAAGGGAATTATTATCTTAATTAGTTTGAAATGTAATTTCATTCAAGCTGTAACAAACAAGTAGGTACAAAAAAAGCAGGTAGTAGAGGAAAACAGGAAGGAATAATAAGCCTTGCTGAGTGGACTCTGGTTAGTACAGCTTGATGGTTGTTAGTTGTTTAACTGTTTTGAGTGTTGAAATCCCATATCTGGCAAAAGTTCTTCTATAAATGATACAGATGAGACAGAGTTTAAATATTTTAAATAACCTGACCAAGCAGTACAGGTTCATTTTGCATCACAAGATCATGCAGTTCTTCAGGTGCTGGGTAAACATTGGCATATTTATTGTATTGCTCTCTGTTTCCCTGAGGTAGAGGGTGATGGATAGTAATAGTAGCACTGGCTAAATTCAGACTCAGTTGTTCTTCTCTAGAGAGCTGTTGCTTTCTATCTTCTGCTTTGTAAGAGACTTTTTCTTATGCTGATGTTTGGGGCTGAGTTGGTTTGCACCTCTTGTGAGCTCGAAGCTCAACTCCCAAGAGATTTTTGGATTTCACTAATCCTATATAGTTAATTCAGGTTATTTTTATTCCTTTTTAATCTCTCTCTCAGGATTGAAGAAGTCCAGAACTCACTCCTCGCCAAATGATTCCAAAGGTTGTTTATGATAAAAACAGCAATTTGGTATTTCTCCTTCTTTTCCCTTCAAAGGTTGTACCTTTCCTTGCCAGATGTGAAGGCCTTGTATAAAATTAAGCCTCTATTTCTGTTTTTGGGTACTTGATGGCTTTGTGTATTCCCTGTATGATTGCAGTAGCTCAGCTGCATCTCAAGCTGGCATTTAGCAGACCAAGTCCAGAGTGGACTGGTTCAATGCAGTGCAGAACTGAAGTCAGTGCAGGTGTATGTAACTATATTTCTCCCTCTGTAACAATTAAATGACATTTTTCTGAAGATCCAGATTGTAACTATCTTTAAATACACAGGGTTTCATACAGACAGATCAGGTCTCCAGTTCATCTGTTGTTCATTGCCTGGAACAGCTTGGTGCTAGTTACCTTATGTACAGTGATGAACTAATTTCAGTCAAACCTTTCTCATGTCAGACGCACATTATTGCTCTGCCTGTGTCCCTCTTGCCTTTGAGAAATGCCTGTTTCTATCAGATGTTTCCTTGTTTGTGCACTGCTGCTGCACCCAGGGCTCAGACTCTCCCTTGGTTCTTCTTTTAATGGAGTGCAACTGCTGCAATTGGCTTTTCACTCCTCTGCTCTTTATTCCGTGCACTGAGGAAAACTTTGGGTGTTAACTAGTGTTGAGTTTCATTTATTTATTTGTTCCAGGATTGTAAACAGATTTGCTTCCTGTGTGGGAGTAGAGCCAGGCACTTGGTTGATTTGTTACTTGCAGTGACACAGGAGCAGGGCGATCTGTGGACTCCCTGCAGGCAGCTGAACCCAGTCTGGAATATTCTTAATTGCTCTTTCACAGACTCCTCTTTGCCCAGAATAACTTCAGAAAGAATGCTCTGAGTTTGCAGCAGTACTTAAGATGTGGGTGTTGTGGCAAACTTACTGCTGTTTTTAACTGTTTCATAGAGGAAATGGTTCCTAATGATGTGCTGGGTCCTCATGTCATTCATTTGTCCATCTGATATTCCTGTCTTTAGATCCCAGACTGGCCTTTCCTCCTGAACTGCACCATGTCTCCTGCTCTGACACCTTCTGACCCAGCTGCTGTTTGTTCTCAATCTTTGATATAATTTTATGTGTATGTGGTGTGTCTGCTACAGATTTCACTATTTTTATCAAGTTGCTTTTGCCAAAGTGCCAGATTTGTAGGCTCCATTTTTCTCCAGTGTTGTTGGTGATATTTGGGATTCTCTCTTCTTTCCTGGCTTTATGGAGATTTAAGGTACCTCCTATGGAAACTCATTAGGTCTAATTTATGTAAGCACTCAGTGTATATAGGCTTTGATCTTTGTTTTTCCAGTCCTAGGATTTTGCTTAATGATGAGCTGGAAAGACTGGAAAGAAATAGATTTGTGCATTACCTTGTGAAAGGTGTGTCAATAATGTCTAAAGAATGGGAACTTTTCAGCTGCTGCATTGACAGCCCTCAGCCCCCAGTCTACCCTAAATTTAAACACGATGTTTCTGGGTTTTGTGAAGAACTTCACTGTGATAAATGATTATAAAGCTGAAGGAATATTGAATGTTTACCAAAACTAAGAGCATTGTTTTGCATGTTTGCTTCCTGCCAGAGTGAAATAATTAGCACAGGAACTGGATGATAAACTTGTAGTGACTCAGTCATCTGATAATTTAAAAATCTTATTAAGAGATGACTGTTCAGAGGAATTGCTTAAAGCCTTGTGGAGTCTAATGACTTGTTCAGTGCCTTGTGGAGTCAGCTGAGTTGTTGTCTCTGCCTTGCTGGCTCACCTCTGGCATGCTGCCATCCTATGGGATGGCCATGGTGATCCTGCTCCTGTGGGGCTGGCACTGACTTCAGGGCTGTGACCTCAGTTTCTATTATGCTATGTCATAATTTCACTTCTTGCTAGTTTGCAAACCTTCCCTGGGAGCAAAGATCTGCTTTTAAGGTATGTTTTAAAAACTAAACCCATTCAAATTCACATTTTTTTAAACAATCTCAAAAACTGCTATTGTCAGCTGTAAGTTTTTCCTCTCTCTTTTTTTTTTTTTTTCTTTTTTTTTTCTTTTTCTTTTTGCAGCTTTCTCCTGGTATTATTTCCCATTTTCAAGACACCTTTAGACAAGTGCAGAAGGGACTGTTATGATTGATTGGGACTATGGGCTCCTGCTCCTTTCTCCTACCCCCAGGTCCAGTGTGATCCAGGGCTGTATTATCACAATTCTTGATTGTCTCCATCCTTTGTGCTACTGCTAGCTGATGGAAAGAATAAAATAGTTTGTTAGAGAAAATTCCAACTTTTTACCTGCCAAACTCAATCCAGCCTTGGGCATTTTGGATAAAATAGTTTGAAAACCAGGAAGATACATGCTGGGTTTTTTCCCCCTCTCTCTGAGAGGCTTCTGCTGAGGTTTGTAGAAGGGCTTTCTAACAATAGTCAGTTCTGTAGGAGGTGAATTTGTGTTATGCCATCTATATTTTAGTAGGGAAGGACAGGATTGAATAGTCATACGACTAAAATGCATCTTAGAAAGATCCATTAGTTAGAAATGGCCTCTGGAGCACACAGCATCTGCCATGGAGACTCTGGTAGGAGCCAGTGAAGAGCTGCAGCTTCTCACCCAGTTATTTTCATGTGGAAATGCAGAGATTTGGAAACATCCGATTCCTTTTACCTGGAAAATTGACAATTTCTGCCAGCATCCCGACCCCCCTGGATGTGCTGCAATCCCTTCCTGATGCTTCCCACTTGAAATGCAGTCCTGCAGGACAAGAATTTCTTAGCAGTAAATGAATTTTCTAATGAGCTTTCCTTCCAAAACAGCGAGGAGATGCCAAGTGACACGTTGGGAAGTGCCAGGCAGGAGGGAAATGGCTCTTCTGTGCTGACTGTCATAAACAGGATGTGGTTTGTTTACAGTCCTCACTTGCTCTCTACAGTTCCCTGTCAGGGCTGTGCAGGAATGAGCCTCCCCACAATGGCCTGGAGAAATCCAAGGTTTCTGAGCCAATATCAAATATTGTGTCAGAGGAGGAAGTGGCTCCAGGCAAAGGAGCAAACAAAATTAAGCATTGTATCTTGGATTCTTCTGTGCTTTTCTGGGGCATTTATCATTCTGACTGTGCAGCTGTGATGCACTTGACTGCAGAGCAGAGGGAATTTAATAAAGTGGGAGGGTAACTGTTGGGTGACTGATTTTAAGAGGAGATACCTTGAAGCCTTTGTAGTGGGATAGGTTTGGAATGGGGACAAGGGTTTCTCAAGAGGTACATGCAAGAAAACAGTCTTGAAACTTTTAAGAAGAATAAAATGGAACACTTCAGTTGGAAGTGACCTGCAATGATCAACTAGTCCAATCTCCAGGTAAACAACTTAAGGTTTGTTTTCCTATCACCCCCAAAAATCCTCATAAAACCCTTGGCATTGGTTGGAGCTCTTCACACAGAGCTGAGGGGGTTTTGCTGACACCATCTCACAGCTCAGGTGCAGCAGAGAATTACAAACATTGTCAGAGCTCTGTGAGGAAAACCCAGAGACCTGGGACTGTTGCCTTTGGTACTTCTGCCATTAAAAATTGCTGAGCTCATGTGCCATAAAATGCTCCAGGTACAGAACATGGTGATGATCCACTGTGGTGTAGTGAAACTTCCCTTGGAGTGACAGCAAAAACACCAAGGCCCCGTGGCTGTGGGGTATGGCACGTGCTGCTCCTGGAGGAAAGGCACTGTGAACAATCTAATTAGGCCAAGTTTCATTCTCTGAGGTTTCACTGCCAATAAAAGCTCCTCGCTTAGGAAAATGAAATTGAGCTATAGCCCAGAGTAATGTGATTTGCATTAGAGCAGATTGTGAACATAAGGTAAATTTTTAAGTATCAAAGTAATTTAGAGACTGAAGTTTTACAGAAATTCTGTGATGCTTAAACAGTTTGTGACTCTCTGATAGTTTTCTAAGAAAAGGCTCTGATGCTTGGGAGTTGACATTCTCTGTTTTCCTACATACATGGATCTCTTCCTGTACATACTCTTATACAACATGAATAATTCAGTGCTTGTAAATAGACAGGGAGACGTGTTGAGCTGGAAAATCAGGGGTTTCTTTGTTGATAGTTGTGTATTTTAGTTGTTGTGTAAAGAAGGCAAATAAAAGAAGTTAAAGTAACACTGTTTACATCACCCCACGAGTGTTTGTGCTCCTATTTATCTGCTCCTCTCAAGTATTTTGTTGCTCTTTTAAATTAGTTCCTTGATTCCTTGGCACTAATTTACCAGCTCAAGTTGATCTGAAGGGACATGTAGGCTGCCTTTTCTTTTTTGAGGCTGCAAAGACAGCCAACATTCCCTACAAGCACTTGGGTTTTCAGCCAGCCTGCTGCTGCTCTGGCAGAGCATTTTGGTGATGCCTCAGTGTTGTGAATTTTCCATTTGCCACCCAGGATGCTGACAACTGAAAAGGCTAATTGGGGTAAGGTGTAGGGAGGAAGAGAAGATCTCAGAACTCAGACAATAAACAGAATGAATTTGGTTGGTGCACGAGGTGTGTTGTGGAGTGAGGCTGTTTGTGTACCTTCTCTCATGTTGGAACAAGGAACAACTTGCTGTCAGAAGAGGAAGAAATAATTTGTACTGAGTTTATCTAAACTCCCAGTGGCTGCTAACTTGTCTTTAAAGGTTTGTGCAGGGATTGTGCTCTGTCTGACTGAGGAAATGAGAGCTGATGACTGCAAGCTGCCATCCATTGGTGTGGATGGCTTTTTGTTTTTAAGTCACTGCTCCTTATTGAGGAAAATAGGGTGAGGGTCACTGCTTTATAATTTGCAGAATTATAAATCAAGTGTCATTTACAAACTGAGGCTACAATGCAGGATGGATGAATATTTCAGGAAGCTAAGTCATGACAGTATTAATAAACACTGAGCATTTCCAGTATAAACTCAAAGGGCCTCTCTAGCAATCCAGCACTTCCTAATCTTACAAACACAAATAGGTGTTGTGTTTAACCCTTAAATCTTTGAGTCTGAAATATTTGTGTTTACCTTGTTATTGTGCTTTCCTCTCCTCATCTGGAGGAAATAAAGGTGGTTTGGTAAGAGAAGAGTTACTACAAAATAATACCCTGCAGAAGTGAAAGCATCAGCCCAGCATGGAGCAATCATTCTTTACACAAATACCATTTGGCCATAAGAAATACAGAGTTTATCTTTTTGTACACAAGATATATGTGTTTGCAATCTGCAGAGGGGAATATGAATCCAGCTGTTTGTATTATGATTATTATTTCTTTTTGATTATAAGCTGTTTGTGCCTAAGGAGAACAGCCAAGCTGAGGAATGGGTGTGCATTGTGCTGGCAAATCCAGTTTGGTACTTTGTCCCAGGCGAAAGGAGGGCGACAGAAATGCTGATGGAAAAAAACCTTAAAGGAATGAGAACTGTTTTCTTAACAGCATCTATAAAGCTGGGACTTGATGGTGTGTTCTTGAAATATCTTTTTCTAGCACACTAAAATTTTCAAGGGCTTCTTGCTATTTAATTTTTAAGATGCTGTATTTATAACATGTAAGGTATAAAAGCCCTTGCTGATCAGAGGGTGTGGGGAGATTTGGGAACTCTGGTGTCATCAATAGATTCTGTAAATAAGTCCCATTGACTTATTAATAAACCAAATGTGGGAGAATGTGGGAGGTGTCTCTGAAATAAAAGTGCTGTGTTCTGCAGCTCCTCAGAGCCAGCATGGCAGCCTGCTCCTGTCTCACTTTCCCCAGAGGGCTGCTTTGGATGCAGGCAGTGAGCTGCAGGAATTGTTGCAGATGTGGCATCTTGCTTTCCAGCCTTCCTTCCCATTGTGGTTTGTTCCTGGAATGTGTTTCCCTGTTAGATGAAGGTGGAGCAGCCTGTTAGGAAATGGGAGTATCTGCTGCTGTCAGGAGACCTCATCCAGCCCAAGCTCCATCACAGGAGACGTGGGATGATGTAGGATTTGCCTGGGCAGATTTAGTATCTCCTAAGGGGATGCTAGCACAGGGATGGGCAATGTGGAGGTACAAACTTCCCATGACCTAGCTGCAATTCCTTGGAACACATGCCCTGAAAATGTGCATTTCACACAAGTATTGAAGTACATGATTTTAGTCACCATTGGCAGTGGAGACCTGTGGATTCAGCTCTCCTCCCCACTGGGTTAATTGTGATTTGTATCTCAGAAGGATTAATCACTCTCTGCCCTGTCTTGGTTTAAAATGAAATTATTTCTGCTCCAAGGTCATGAGAATTTTAGCATTGTCAGAGGTGACATAACACCCTGGGAGCATCAGAGATCCTGTGGCCTGAGTGAAAAGTGAGAGTTCTGGAAGGCCTCACAGAGAGCCCTGGAAGGGTTTTGGCACTGGTGAATGCCTCAAAGCTTTGAGAAAAATACCCCACAGCAGTACTTACTCCATCATGTGTTCTAGGCACAGGACTTACAACAAGGAGCATCTTTCACAAGCACAGTTCAGAGAACACTGAGGTGATCCTGAGGAGAAAATGTCACCTGAAAACTGACTCTCCCCAGACACCTCAACACTAGACAGCAAAAGTAGTTCTGGAAATTAATATTTTAACTCTAATATAGAATTGAGGGCATTCCTTCATGGCACTCCAGCTGTTGAGTTGCCTGGAAAATGGCCAGGCAGAAAGTCAGTGGATGGTGTAACAGCTGGGCTAAGATGTGTGCAATATTTTATATTGTGAGAATGTATCTATTGAAACTTGTCAGATTTTCTGTTTCTACAGCACTTCCAGTTTGGGTTTTATTTGTTAATGTTCTGTTAGATTGTGTTTTTGCATGGTTTTACACTGATAGGTTGGGATTTTTTTTTAGTGTTGTATTTTCACTTTTGAGAAAATAAATACTAGTTTTGTGGAACTGTCTTTGATACATTTTTCATGATGACTTAATAATAGAACTACCATGAAAGCCTGCTTCCCAGCAATGTACTGTGATTTCCATATCAGGAGGGGGGGAATCCCAAACATTTTGATGTTCCATTAAAATTTAAAGAAATATTATATTCAATTCTCTGTGGCATTTCTAGAAAAGATTCCTTAAATTTTTTCTGGCATAATACAGATGGCATTTAAAAAAAAAAAAAAAGCTTTATAAATCACCAGCCTGCTGCTTGTCTCAGCAGGAACTGCACAAGACACCAGGGGAGGCCTGACCAAGCACTCCCAAGAGATTATCACATGGATGCTCTCTGTACATTGCATTCACACCAGTGTTTTCCATTTCCTAGAATAATACTTTTCCTTTCAGCAGCTGGGGTTTTGTAGTTTTCCATGACTGTCATGGAAATGAAAGGCCTGGCAAGGACCTCTTGCATTCTAGATCAGATCCCAGGTCTGCAGGGATCATTCCATATCTTTTAATTGATTTATTGAGGTTTTTGAATGCTGTATTTCATGCCCTGATCTGTAGTTGAGGGAATGACCAATATGGCTGTGTCACAATTGATGACATATTTAACTTTTGATATATCCCTAAGTGACTCCAGGTACATTTTTTTGCAGAGCAGAACAGTTGGTCTATTGTTGATTTAATTTTGTTACCTATAATGAAAGCTTCAGTAAAATATTTAGAAGTTATAAACACAGAATTGTAGCCAAGAACTGACTTACAGAACAGCTTCTGCCAGTTCCTTGAATTTTTATCCTAGGAAGTATTAACACAAATTCTGTTTAGTCATAGAATTTTCTCTCAGTTCTGCTACTTATGATTTACTTCAATGTCATCTCCTGCCAACTTCTGCTAAAAATATCTGATGCCAAAATATTTTGCTGTATAATTTAATGATGCCTTAGTTTCTTTTTTTTTTTTTTTTTGTCCTGCTTCTCATATTTTCTGCTGCTGTACCTGAAACTGAGCTGAATTTTGGAGCTTTTTGGAAATTTTAGGAAATACTTATTCCAGCTCCTGTCCTGTGTAAGGGGCTGCAGTGGGATTGCTTTGAATATCAGTAGTTGGAAATTACTGAGGTGTGATTCTCTGTTTGCTTTCAGCCCACCCATCTTGCCCAGTATCTTTTCTGTTGCCTATTCAATACCCAGCTCCACCTCCTGATGTTTTGGAAAATTGATTACTCACACAGGTGGTATCCTAGTTTATCTTCCTCAGAGACAAGGAGAGTACTCTGTGCCTTGATAAAGAAGAATTTTTCTGATCTCTGGTAAAATTATCATTTTTTACACAGCTGTTTGTTTTCTCCTGCTCTCAGTGTTTTCTGAAGATAGCTGCTGATCTTTTTTCCTTCTTTGACTGCACTCACTGGTGTTCCCAGAGCATTTCTATTTGCTCTATTTGTTTTAAGCAAGCTTTCAGGTACTGCTGTTCCTTACCTGCCTCCTCTCTTCATTGTTTTATGGTGCCAGTTTAGTATGTTTGATTTTACAGGGAAGCAGACTGGTTTGGAGCCTTCCCAGCTGTGTGTTAGAAACTTTTTGTGCACTTACATTTACATTGCCCTGAATCCTAGACAAGTTGACTTTTAAGAGAGATTTAAAGAGCAAGCTCAGAATTCTTATTTGAAGCCTATATTTGCATTACTTGTCTGTGTATTTTCTGTGCATACCTGTGTATTCTCTTACCTAAATCTTATAGCAAGTTCATTAATTTTTCAGCAGCTGAACTACATGGCTTTTGATTTTCACAGGAATCAGCTTTCTTTAAAATGAATGGTTCACTTGGCACTTGGGACCTGTATGTGGCATTAGGATGTTTAGCTGATACTTTTTTCTTCTTGATTAACTTCCAGACAAGGGCAGGAGTGAATTACAGACCATTTGAACTATTTTTCCCTGGTTTCAGACTGGTTTGGGCTGGAAGAGAGCTTAAAGGTGAGCTTGTTCCAGCCCCCTTCCACTAAACCAGCTTGGTCCAGGCCCCTCCAGCCTGCCTTTAACACTCCCAGGGATGTGATGCTAGACCCTGGTAAAAAGCACAGTCACAGAAGATAATAAAATATGCAATTGGCATTGAGGATCATTTCAAGTTTATGGCAGCTGTTATTTGAATGAAGACAGTGATGTAAGATAAGGTCTTGCTTTTTCTGAGGTCTGAGATTTGCAATTATCATTTTCATGACATTATGTTGCTGGTTTTCTTATAGTTGTGGTTTTATTTCATGGCATATGCTGACTTTGATTATGTGTGTGAGAGAAAACCACATGTTTTTAGATGACCTGGACGACTTTGATATGAAGATATTTAATTATGGAAAATAACTCTTGCAACAGCAGGTGGCTTTAAAACTGCTCATATTCAAACTGTACTGTATGGTCATAAATGCAATATTGTAGTAAAAACACAGATCAGATTTTGGACTTGTTTCCAAGCCCAGAGGGTCATATGTTGTTTATAAGTTTTGAATACTAAACATAATGGTATTGCTGGAGATAATTTCTAGCTCCCAAGTTACAGTAGCAGGGAATAAACAGACTTTTATTGCTGGCAATCAGTGAGTACATTTTGGTTTATATTAAGTCTGGCTTCATTGAAAATAAACTTCAATTTTTTTCCTTGATCAGCTTCTCCTGCTTTAATGCTGTTTTCTGTGTACATCAGTAGAGAAAGGAAGAGAAGTGCCCAGAGAGGTTGTGGACTCCCCATCCCTGGAAGTGTCCAAGGTCAGGTTGGATGAGGTTTGGAGCAGCCTGGACAGTGGAAGGTGTCCCTGCCCATGGCAGGGGTGGGAGGAGATGATTTTTAAAGTCCTTTTCAACCCAAACCATTCTGTGATTTCATGATCAATGATGGGCAGTGTGGGCTCAGTCCAGAGAAGAGCTGGAACACATCCTGTGTTTGGGTTTGCACTGCAGGAGGTGATGGAACCTCAAAGTCTCACCTGGGGGCCTGAGGTGTCCCACTTCCAGTGTTTCAAATACTGAACAGACCTTTTAGCAGCTTTTATCAGAATGACCAAACAAACATTTTCATGAACAATGAAACAACTTTAATTTCCTGTGGGTTTCTCTGTCTTGGTTAATTAGCTTTCTCTAAACTGAATTTGGCTTAATTTTTCTGTTGATTCTTCATTAGCCTGAAAAATAACCATCCTTTTCTCCCTGTTGCTCTTTTCCTACAGAGTATTTTGGATAGCAGCATGTGTGCTGCTGTATTCAACACCACCAATTAGATCAGGGACTAGAGAAATTAAGGGTGAATTTGTGAATTCCAAATTTTCTCCTCACCAGCTGCTTATTTTCACAAAACTTGTAGGAAGAGAGAGTTATCCTTGAGATGTCTACACTCTATTCTATGGAGATGACTTTTGTAAACAGGTGTTGTAGGGAAGGAGAAAAGATGTGCAGAATGTCTAACCTTAATTTTCAATAATAATGATTAAAAAATCCTAAAAGTGTGGATTTTGCACTTGGAGGTGAGTATAGTTATTTTAATTTTTTGAAATGAGAGTAACTTAGAACTCTTTGCATACAAAGTGATACAATAGCATTTAATATTCTTTTCCTTTAAGGTGATAAAGGCACAGTGTTGTGTGTTAGTACTTGCTAGGAGGAATTTTCATTGAGATTTCCAAATCCATGTCATATTTTGATAAAGCAGCATTAACTGCTATTGCTCTATTAAAAAGACATCAGTATTTCTTATGAATGCTGTCAGTGCTTTTCTTCAAGATTTTCCATCACACTAATTTTGACCAGAGCCTTTATACCATTTTTAAAATAACAGTTTGTCAATGAATTACTCAGGGTACATTTGGATATCTCACTCCAGTCACCTGCTATGTGTGAATTAAGAGCCACCACCGAGGTGCTTCTGCTGCTGCTTTGATTGGATGCACCTTTGATTCAGTCATCATCATTATGCATTCTGAATAATAAATCTTAATTCCCTAATTACTCGTTTACCTACTATTCTAAATTGTCACATATTTACCTGATGCTGTGTAATTAGGTAATTACAGAATTTATACAATAGATTATGTATTTTTCATGTTTCATAGCTGGAAAAATACAATAGGAAATGAATTGGGAGGTATGTTTAAATATCCAAAGTACTTCCAGCTGTAATCACTTAAGTATAAATCTCTTTATTAAGATTTGTAAGCATTCTTAGGCATTTGCTTCCTCACAAGGACCATGAAATGGGGAGTACAGCACTAACAAAATAAACATTGAAGCTGGAAGTTTGGGCAGATACTTGAGCTTTCCCACTGAGCCTTTTGTTTAATGTTCAATATTTGGTTAAGAATCGTATCAAATTACTTACTGACAGCCTATATATTAATTAAAATGGCATATCTTATGCAAAATAATCCCTTTGTCTGGGAACTATCAGAGAACTTGTCTGACCACAAAACTCAACAGTGGTTCATTCTGTGACCAGTTTAAATATGATGCCCATTAGTTGTGGTTTTAATTAAGGTGGGTTTGTGTCTGCAACTGGGGAAGGAGAGGAAAATGGATGGAAAATGTCCATTTGGAAAATCCTCTTCTGTATTCCCTTATTTACCTTGACTACAGGAAGCCCATGCAATTAGTAAGACATTTGTTGCTTTTGTTGTTTGACATCTGAGAAGTGATGCAATTTTTTTTCCTTTAAAAGAGAACCTAGAGCAAAACCACCCCAAGATTACTTTGGAAGCCAGGCCTTTCCTGGTAATCAAGTGTTTACAGAAAGATGCTTTGTTCAAACCTTTTCTGGGGCTCTGTATGCTTAAACAAAGGGCTTTTAGACTTAAACACAGCTGTTCATTTGAAAATGAAAAATCAAATTAAGCAGAACCAGCTTTTGAAAGTGAATGTTGTATAGCCACGGAAACAAAGGAAGAAAATACTGTGTTTTAGGTTTCTCTTAAATAACTTTTTTAACATAAAGTTTTCAGCTCAGAAGTGTGGTTTCAAAGCTGCTCATCTCTTGCTGGGTCCCGCAATGGAACATCTGCGTTCATTCTGACGCGGATGAATGACATGAATTAAACCTAAACCGTTGAAGTGCTCTTTTTAACATAATTACACCTTGTTCATTTTGGAGACACAATGCAGGGATGAAATGCCAATTAAGCCTGGTATGTTAATGAGATTGAGACTGAATAGGGGATTAGAGCGGACACAAATCCCAGCGGAATTGATTTGATATAATCCCTCAAGTTTGTGCTGTTTTCAAATGTACAATAACATTTCTATTAAAATTTCCAGGCACAGAATAAAACAAAAAAAAAAAATATCTCCAAACATGTTCAGTTTGGGGATAAGGTTAAAGAAGCTGTCATGGGGTCTGAGCTTGGTTTTATTGTCTTTGCTTGTGTTAGATTGAAGGAAAACTTTGGAAATGTTTGATGACTTCATCAGCACAGAGTTCTCTTGCACATTCATTCCATGTGCATGCCATGGAGTTCTACAGTGTACAAATATGACTTTACTACAGATCCCTCAGGCCTGTGAGATCAAGAACTGGGATTCATGATGTAAATATACACATGTGTATACATGTAAATATATCTATGTATAAAATACACAGTGTATTATTTCATTATATAATGTAGTGGTTTTCAAAAAAGAACCAGATCAACACTGTAAAACACAAACCAAAACAAGTGGCTGGTTTCCTCTTATAAAGACTGATTCTACCATCTAATACCAACATTTTTAAATTATATTTTTGGCATGGTCATCCAAAGCAGTGTTTTGGCAGGAGGGTGGGTGTTTGCTGGGTATTTTGTGCAGGACAGAGTGTGACTCCAGAGCTGGTGAGCAGGAACAGGAGATAAGGGGAAGCTGCCTCTTGCTTGTAGTTGTTAGATTGGTAAGCTGTACCTGTAAGTGAGAAATACAACTGTATTTAAAAATAGGTGATCTTATTTTAATCAGCTGCATTAAAAGGAACCCAAACTGACAAAAGATGGGTAATCCAAATTTTTCATGGTTGTGAAGACATAATTCTATTTCCCAGAAAACTCAGTAGTTTATCTACCAGAACATCTCAAGGCAAATGATTCTGTTTCAGATGGATCTCAGTGCAGATCAATCTGGCTTTAGGAGCATGATCAAACCATCCTTTCAGGTTCAGATCAGATTTATGATGAAATTCCATGTCAATACCTGTGATTGATTGTTGAGTTTCTATTAGATGAGAAGAACTCCTGTGCCACAGGTGTGTGGAGGACAGGCAGCTTCTTAGCCAGGCTCTGGATCAGAGACACTTTGAGTCAGAGCACTTCAAGTCAATTTAAATCCTAATTAGAAGCTCCCCTAAAAGGCTGCACAGGGGTCCTTGGTGTGTGCTGAGGCTCAGAATGAAAAGCCATTGCCTGGTCTTTTTAGTTTGCCAGTGATGTGTCCAGCCCAATGTCTGATTGATTTTGTCTGTCACACAAGTGTAAATTTTTTGTCTGTGTGGCTGAAGACTTAGAACAATGTCAGTCACACAGGGTAGTTTTATAAAGGGTAGATTCAGAGACCTACTAGAAAAGAAAGGAGAAAATTCCTTTCTATTTTTCCTGTACAATTTAATTTGTTCTTGTATTACTCATAGGTGAAAGCCTTTGGGGCTTTTTTATTTGTCCTATATTAAAAAATGTATTAAACTCTTGAGTCCTCTTTGTGGCAGGGAGTCCAGTTGTTTAAACAAGTACAATTCTTGTCTTTTTGAGAGTTTTTTAAATACAGTTTTTTAAATGTTAAAACTATTACTCTGTCCTGTCACCTTTTGATGAGCTGGCCTCTCAATCAGAACAGCTATATGCAGAAAAAGAACTGCTTGAATTAATCAAAAGCCTGTATTTTAGTAGTGGATTCATCCCCCCAGAGAATGAGTTACCTTCATTAAGTGTGTTTTTCTTTTGCTATATTTGTTGCTATTTGGTAGCACCATTTGTCTTCAGCCTGTCTCCATATTTGCCTCAAAGCAACTCTTGGGTTAACAGCTAGTGTTAAAATGAATTATTAATATTGCTGGAGATACTGCTGGCTTGCAGACTGAAGTGTTAGAGAAGAGTCTGGAGCTACAGTGCAGCTTCCTGTGCATGTCAGGGCTGCTTTACACCTACAGCAATTTTCCTGCTCTGTTCCTTAAGCCAAATCCTTGGTAGTTTTGTCCTCTGTGTTGTGACCAGCTGGATTCAGCCTGTCCTCATTCATATGCACCTCTGTAATTCCTTGCCTGGGCTGGAATTTACAGCAATGTTCTGAAATGTGAGTCTGCCCTGGGATTACAGACCACAGCAGTATCAGGCTCCTCACCATGGTCTGTGGCACAAAGATCAAATCTACTGATAAATTTTTGTACTCACCTCCCAGAGAACCCAAGGTCTCTGTGGTTTTCCTTCACTGCTCTAATTATCCCTGTCTGGGATATTGAAAAAACTGCTTGTAATGACATGTTAGCTCTTCATGTAGCACAGAATTTTCTTGAATTTACTTTGGGTTGTTAAAAAAAAAAAAAATCTCTCTGGATATAAGCCCAACTCTCCCTTTCTCAGATGAGCATCTATTTTGATATTGCCCTCCACATTAAAAATAACTTCACCAATCCTGTTTCTAATAGTTTAAGAAATAAGTGATGAATTAGAACTGGTTGCTGCTTTGGGGATGGGAAGAAGGGCAGACCCAGAAGTGGTGCCATATGTCAGAGCTGCTGTGGTGATGGTGTGAGACCCCAAGTTGAATATGTTGTAGAGGGAAGAATCATCTCTGTTACTCAAAACTCCATGCTCTGCTGCAAAATTTGCTGGCCTGTGTGTTGTGCTGGATTTAATTCAAAGTAGGATTAATCTTTTAATTTACAAGATGCTGGTGTTTTGACTTCATTTCTTACAAATTAGGTTAAATCTTTTACTGTGTGGGTAGAAAAGCATTGAAGTGTTGCAGCCCATGGCTTCTGCTGGTGCCTGTGAGTGGGATAAGGGAGGAGTCCCAGTTCTGGGATGCTGCTTCTCTGTAAAGCTCCAGGAACTGGGGCCTTCCAGCATCTCCATCACATCAAAAAGCAAAAACCAAACTGACCAAAGAACAAACCCACAAGCAACCAAACAAAAAAACCCTCAAATAACCCAGGCCCCCCTAAAACCTGTCAGGTTTTGCTGCTTAGAGGTAGCTATCCAGATTTGGATTCACCTGGTTTCTGAGATCTGGAACTTGTCTTAGATGTATTGGAATGCTAGAATTAGATGTATAAGAATAAAGTAATGACATTTTCAAGTTAAGAACTTACCCAATTATGAAGTCAATTACTGAAATAGTTGGCTTAACAGAACTAATTTTAAAGTATACAGCTGGAGCTTTATTCCTGATGTGCATTTAATTATTTATTATAAAGCTTCTTCAAGAGGTAAATTATGGCTGAAATGATTCTGAATGCCACTGTAGCTGTTTGGATTGTCCTGTCCTCTGGAATCACATCTCTTAGTGAGGACTACAACTTGACTTTGTGTCTGTGTTTGTTTGGCTGCTCACACCTGGGTCGTTCTGCCCAGCCTTGTGTTACTCCTCTTCTTACTCTCTGCTTACTTTTCTCAGCAGTGCTTTGAGGGAAATCTTGCTGTTTATTTTTAAACAGATGATGAAAACAAATGGTATTTTTTGGCATATAGAGTCTTTCCAGGATTTGCTTGTTTCTCTTGTCCATCAGATGCAGAATTCACTGCAGAGCTGGAGCCTGGCACTGCTGGGCTGGGTGAAATCCCTGAGCTCTGGACTGCTCAGACTCTTTTATTCTTTTTGGTCTTCTTCCCACATTCCCTTCAAATGGGGGATGATCCATATGTGTTCAATACAGCTTTCCTGTAATAGGCCTCAGTGCCTGTAATAACAGATACTGCCTGTCATGCAGTTGGGCAGTGAAACTCTGATCATTACTTATCTGAGCACGATGTTTTGCCCCAGGCAGCTGATTAGATAAATTCCTATCTTTATCTTTTAGTTTTCTAGATATAAGCAGCATACTCCTTTCCCTGTGATACTTCTCTTGGAAGGTTTTGCTCTGAAGATTGTCTGTAGTGGTTTCTTAATCTTGTGTGATATCAGTGCAGGGATCTAGAAGGGATCTGCAATTTCAGTTTAGATGAATCCTGCTGCAGCTACTGCTGCACCTTCCCACTGTGTATGAGTGAGGTGCTGTCAGTATTTCCAGTTTGTGAGGGCAAACAGGAGTGAAATCAAAGCCAGCAGTGCCCTTTGCCTCTTGGCATCTTTTCTCCTGGGCACAGTGGAATTTCTCACTCTCAGAGGCACTAAAAGCCATTTGGGTAGTGGGTTTCTTTTATTAATAATTTCCATTCAGAGAGCTGCTTAAGGAGCCTGTTGTAGGTATGTCTGCTGGAATATGTAATTATGGCTGTTTTTACCCATGACATGTCCCAGTTTGTTCAGTCTGGGGAGGGTTAGTTGCCTTCAACTTGGCAGAATACCTCCAGGAGGGAGGTGAGGTGCAAAACCACGTGGATGTGCAGATTTATGAAAATCAGGTGTTCTGAAAGTACTAAATAACTGCAGCAGGGCAAATGATATTCCACAGTGACTGGAATATTTGCTGTTAACTTCTGCTCTGGTTGGAGCAGTAGAGGGTTTGGGAGGCATTATCCCCCAGTGGTGTTATTTTGCTGCATTCTGGTTGTGTAGCATCACAGCACCAACCTGCTCGTAAATGTATAATTTAACATTCTGAGACAGTAAGCTAACAACAAAATGCAGTTTTAAAAGTTCCCTCATCTTACAAATAAAACTATACTTGGCAAAATAAAAAGGTAAAGTTTCTGCCTAGCCTAAGAAAACTAAACACTTTTTCTTATAATTTTATTCACATTGCCAGAACATAACAAAAATGTGGTTGTTTACTTGTTTGCTCTAATCATATTCTTTTGGTTTTGTCATTAATAATGTATTGTGAATATCAATTAAAAGCTGAGCAGAAATTCAGACTTTTCTCAGATCCAATTGAAAATGAAGCATTGTTTCAAAGGAATATTTTTCTAATTTAAGAGGAAAAAAAGCCAAATAATTCAAAGTTGGTGTGTGAGAAATCTTGATAATTAGAAAATGATTCTTCCAGCTTGCAGCTGACAGGAGATGGTAAATCACATATATAAAAAGAAAGAAGAGAAAGGAGTGGAAAGCAAATTGTTAGCCCTGTTCCATAACTGATGGGAAAAACAGGTAATTAGGTGATTTCTTTCATTTTCTGACATGTGTAAATGAGAATCCATTAATAATCTGTAATATAAATGATAAAAATGAAAACACCAACAACAAAAGGCAGCCTGAGTGAGGTGAGGTGTGAGTGTGAAGGCAGATGTTTCTGTGAGTGCTTGAGCTGGATGCTCTGGGACAGCCTGGCTGGAAGGGCACTGGAGCAGTGGCAGGGCAGAGATGTCCCTGAAGTGACAGCACTGAAAGAACCAGCCCCTCCTGCAGGAGATGGCTCACCCCTGGGGCAGTGGGAGCCCTGGCACTGCTGGGCACTGCTCAGAGCCCCTTGTGGCTGTTCCTGGTGCTTTTGGCATTTGTTAGTCAGCAAAAAAGGATTCAAAGCACCTGCTTTGTTTTCCTTAGCAAACACTAAAGTTGATGTATTTTGGTGGCCACCACCCCAGTGCTCACTGTAATCCCTCCCTTGGCCCTTCTCCCCAGCTCTGTCTGGGTTTCTCAGTGGGTCCCTGCAGAGCTGCTGCTCCTCCCAGCTCAGCCCTGCCTTGTTTCCATAGCAGGGGGATTGGGGATGGGTGGGTTTTAATCAGGCCTTTCCTTTTCCTGTTTGCACTCTGCTCCATTTTCCTATTAAATGGTGATTGCACATTGTTGAAGGAGGCAATCAAGTGTAAATTTCATTTTTTGCTTCAGCTAATGTTGCTGTTAGAGGTGGCTTTGCACATCTGTGAATATTCCCTGAAGGAGGAGGAGGAAAATCAATAGATGCTCCAAAAAAAACAAAACAAAAAGAAAGCAGTGGGAGAAATTTGGAGGTAGAGTGAGAGGAAACTGAGTTTTGGTACAGAAACTTTGTGGTTCCATCTGCTTCTGATCACTTCTGAGTTTTCTTAGAGCAGACAGAAATGATTTGTCTTTTTTCTTTCCTGGATTCAGAGTTGGAAGGCAGTAGAAGACATTTTCTTTTGAATTAAGTGGGGATTAAACCTTCCTTTGTGTCTTTTATTTGGGTTGTTACCTAAACAAGTGAGAGGATGTGCATTCAGTTTGGGGTGAGGGTTTCCTGTGCTGCTTCTCTCACAGGTCCTGTTAATTCTCAGTGCCCAAGGCCCCAGTGTCAGCACATTCTATTCATGCAAGGTCATTCCCCGTTGTAAATTCTTGAGTTTCCTTTCCTAACTTTGCCAAGTAAACTCTGTTCCCCATTTTCAGTACTCCCTTAATCTGGGGGAATGTTTTGAGGAAGGAGGAAGTGCCAGGTAAGCTTTTCCATCTCTTTGGGGGTCACCCTTAGAGCACATCTCTCTAAATCTTGTGAGTTTAGAGTGACTTTATTATCCAGAGGGATTTTTGTAGCTTCTTGAGTGCAGCATTTCTTGTCTGGTGCTCAAATTCCAGTACCAACTGTGGTTCATTTTTTGCATACATTTCACTGCTGGCTAGTCCCCTTTTATTATCACTTTTTCATTTGTTCTGAAGTCTGAGCTGCTCGTAGTGCTGAGCTGTTTCTTTCCTTCTGTTTTTCCTATCCTTCTACACACAGACATTTTATTCATGTAGTGCCTTCTGTTTGCTATTTGTCTTCCTTGCTTAAAATCCAAGTGCTGGTTAGTTTTTGGATGCATTATATCTGCAGCCCCCAACCTGCCTTTTAAGCTGTAAGCATGACTAAGGACAACAAGACAGTATTTATTTTCCCTGTTCCCTCCATTGTGTTTATATTCATTTATTATCCTGTCTTTTAAATGAAAGGTGTTCTGTGCAGCTGCTGACTCTCTCCTCTGTCTCATAAAACTTCTCAGATACTTGGGGCTATAAAAACCTAGTTGTAATCTGGTTTGGGATTTTCTTCAGAGATTTGTTATCTGTGTGCTACACGTAAAAAATGTGTTAAAATAATTTAATTTATTGTGTTCATTTCTCTGCAGTAGTTCCTGCAGCCAGGTAAGATGTCTGCTTGGTGAGGAATTGCCTGTCTCTTCACTGTGTGGATGTGCATTTTTATCAACTCAACTTTCTTTGCGTGTTTTCTCACTGCTGTCTTTTTGTGTTCAGGAAAACAGTTTTTTCTAAAGTTGAGGGTCTGTCTGTGGTACAGGAATTGGAGACCAGCAAATAAAATCTGCAGTTGTAAAACAGCACATCATGATGTGTAGGATTGAATTTTGGGATACCACGCAGTAGGATGGTGCAAAGTTCAAAAAGGGAGTGAGAACAATAAAGGAAGAAAAATACATTTTGGTTTATTATTACAAAGGTACTGCATTTGATTCAAAGAGTCTGAGATAGAAGTTGCTGGGAAGATGGAGAATAATCTGCAAAAGTTTTGATATGCCTTTGTCCTGCTCTTGTGTTTTCCAAAGACATCTGCCTTGGCTGCTGTTGAAGATGGAGAGCTGGGCTAGATTAGATTTGGTCTGACCCAGAGTGACTGCTGAGAATAGTTTTTTTTGAGGAACAGCAACAGTGTTTATAAAATGGAATATTTGTGTACTCACTGCAAAGTGTGGTGATGTACAAATGTTAACAATGTAGATGGGTGTTCAGGAAATCCATCTTCTGCATGGAAGCCAGTTAAGTTTCTGTACACCAGGAATATTCAAATGCATTGCAAATTATCAACAGAGCGAATTCACTGTGCTTCAGAACCTGCTGGGTAAGTCACCTTACCATGCACAACATAACGTGGGTTTAATTCACCCACTGACATTCTTCACAAGGCAGCCTCAGCACTCAAACCTTTGGTGCATGTTAAATTTTAATGGAACATCTTCGATTAGAATGAAGCTTTTGGAGCTCACACTGTTCATATGCAAAAAATGGTTATCATCATAAAAATCCCAGGAGGGGAGCAGAAAAATGCAATAAAATTTCACACTGTTTAATGTTCATCACCCTCGGGTATCCAGTAGATTTCCACTAACTAAATGTGAATTCCATTTGCTTTAGTAGCTGAATCTGCTTTCTCAGGCAGCTTGCTTGTGCTGCTGCCCATGGAGAATCTTCTTTTGCAATGCCTTTGTATTTCCTCAGATTTCTCTCTTTAAGAAATGCAGCTCAGTTAAGTGAAGAGGTTTATTTCCAGTGGCATGTCTGAGCATCTTCCAGGGGTTGGCTTGATCAGTTCTTGGCTGCCTTTCCTCCTTAGCTCTGCACAGAAGTTGCTTTGTGGCAGGGCTGGAAGGAAGCAGAAGTGCAGTTCTTTGCTCTGCATTCCCTCCTCATCCTTACTAGATTGGTAAATCACAGCCATTTATTGGGAAATCTAATATATGGCTCAGCCCCATAAGGTTAATCTGTTTTATCTGATGAAATACACTGTGTGTTATTACCTGCCAGCCTTGACCACAGGTTACTGAAAGTGCTAAGGTTATCAGAAAACTGCTGATTATTTTTGAGTTTCTTATCTGGATTCAAAATCCACCCCCCCATCTGTGTCCTGGGCTCCTCTGCCAGGACTTGAGTCCAGATTTCCCTTTGCAAAGTTGATGCATCAGGGTGGGTGGAAAAAACAAAAAGTTTCTCCTGAAGATTCTTGCTCTGCTGTCACTCACCAGCACCACCTGATTGCCACCTTGGCTTCCCTATGGAAACCACAGGCTCTGTGTGTTGTCTCCAGCACTGCTCCTTCTCTCAAGGCAGGGAATAACTGATTTCCCCATCCATAACACAGGAGCAGAACCAATTGGTTTTGTCTTGTCTCATTTCTCTTTTGTTGTCTGAAATTAAGGTGATTTTTCCCTCTGAGCTGGCTTTCCTGCAGACCTTTATCTCTCATTTATTGCACTCTTGCACTGAGGCTACTGATACTGAGAGAAAAGTTTGCTCTGTCTTCTTTCTGACAGTTCTTTTATGACAATTCTTGGGCTTTTGGGAGATGTGGTTCTTTTTACTCTCTTTTTGAGAGAAAATACTGTTTGTGCCTAAAGGTTCTGTTGAGAAATGTCTGGGTTTTCAGTCGTGTGTCAGTAGGTACCCACACAGATCCTAGTGCCAGATTTTTTTGCATGTTTATCATATAAACAGTGTACATAAGAAGGATTGTGCCATTCTTATTAAATACAATGTTGTACAGATGAGTAATAGAGGTACAGAGGAGGTTAAATGAATTGCCTGAGGTTAAGCTAAAAGCCTGAGGCTCAGTGTGGCTTTGAACTTAGATCTGCTGAATCCCAGATAAGAGCTCTAACCTGTTAATTTTTCTTCTTAGATCTGTTGCTGCTGCAATTAATTTATAACTGTATAATCAAATGCAAAATATTTCAGTGGCTAAACACAAAAGAGTTGTTTTATCAATTTTAGATGGAATTTTCTTTTAAGAACTGGACAACCACAAAATAAATATTTTCAAAGTATGGAAAGTGGAAAATACAGACTTTTAAGTCTTAAGTCTGTCTTCAGGCTAAAGATATCCCTGATTCTGACTGTGTACACCCAGTTTTCTGGGAGATTTTATATCCTGTTTTGATTCCTTGAGATTGAAGGTGACCACTTGGCAGAGACCCCTCTCCCATGGTGACTGTGGTCACCACAGTGGCTTCTCATAGATTGTGTTTTTAAAATGATGTGTTTTAAAGCAAGTCACCTCTGCTGGTGGGATTTGGGACACTTGAATAGGAAATGGTGGATGTATTTGTGGTGTTTTTTAGGGAAACCAAGCTTTTGCCTGTGTTTCAAGATGTCCAGAGCCCATTTAGTACTGCTGGGAGATTAATTCCTTAACACACTTTGTTTCTCAGAAGAGCATGACCCCCTAGATTCAGTATGGTAACAGTCATTGTGGAAATTTTCAGCCCAGACTGCAGGGAAATATCTGTTTGTCTGCCTTCAAAATACTATAGAGGAATTCACTGTATTCTGCAATATTGGGAGTTTTGATACTAAGTTTTCACTGCTCAGAATGAAATTATGTAATAGATGCTCAAGGCTTAAATTTCTTAATTGTCCCTATGCATCAACTTATTTTTATAATCACTGTCTGTGTGTCAAAAATGTATTACTGGAAATAGAGCATCAAAGATCCTTTTCCCATTTGAATGAGCATTGCTAGCAGCTGTCATATATAGTATAAAAACTATAGAGGTAATTTAGCTTGGCCCAGCATTTCTGTTCCATATCAAAGTCTGCCATTTCAGCCTCATTTTCCTTGCAATGGGATTATGTACTTTATTACTTTCTTCAGGTAGAGGGTGAAATTCTTCAGCCTTTGTTCAGTCTGTGGAGCTTCCAAGGTGTCATGGTCTGAAGCAAGAGATTTGCAGCTGGGTTTAGTTAGAAATGGCTCCTGGTTGCTCAGTCACTATAATGACTCTGTTTGGATTTTAATGCCCTTGCACCTCAGTTCCCTGCATGGAAATAATGTGCTGTTTCACAAAGATGAAAGGGGAAGAAAATGGTTTTGTAATGTTTCTGCAAGAGATTCTCCTTGAAAAATGAGATGAGGAATTTGTGAATATGAAGGGCTCTCAGCATTTTGGCATAGAATGGCTTTTTGTCTCATTTTAATGGGGGGGGGCTACACTGCACTGTCTGACCATGGGAGATATAAAAAAGAGAATTCCTGAATCTATGTATTATAAAGATTTAAATCAAACCTGGTTCTGTGTTCATTTGGAAGGTAAGAATATTGAATCTGGATTGTTTCTCACAAGTTAACTATGTCATGGCAAGAACCTAACAAATTTGGAACTTTTTTACCTTCAGTTTCAATCACTTAATTTTTTTCATGTACAGAAAAGCAAAATAAGGGGAAAAATTATAAGAAAAAAGGGGCAAAACCATCAAGTTCTGTGAGTAAGTCATTAGGGTTGAACTGAGGGTCATGGATCCTGAGTCTTACTGTCCTGGTCCTTATGAGCTCTGCAAGCTGCATGTTGTGGTTGTGAGCTGAGAATAGGCTGCTCATGGGAGAGCATCACTTCACACCCTTTTCCCCCAAAAAAGCTCCCTTTTCAGTTTCTGGATTGGTACAGAAATACAGGGGATTAGCTCTGTTCTTGCCAGCTCAGGTTAAGCCCTTGGCCAGGAGCCACAGAGCTTTGAAATGGATCCCTAAAAATTGTGCTAGAAACCACTGGATCTGAATCCTGCTGGGTTACCTGTGCAGGAAAGGCTCTGCCAGGGAGAAAGTGGCAGAGAGCACAGCCAGAGAGAGCCCAGAATGATGGGAGCAGCCCAAGCGCCAGCCAGGCCAGGAGAGCTCTGCTGGGCTGGGGATGTAACACAAGGTACACAAGTATTTCCCCTTTCACTCTGATTTCCCCCACATCTGAACAATGTCCTGGATTGGATTCAAAGGGACACTGTCTGATTCCCTTAATTGCTGTGTGAATGTCTTCTCTAGTCAGCACACTGTGGTGCCTGCCTTTGCTTTTCAGGCTTAATGTGCCTTGGATGGAAGCAAAGCAAATATTATTTCTTTGTGTGTAAACACAAATAATGTTGTTTTTGGTGTTTGCACACAAATGGGTGAGGCTGAGTGCTGTCATGGGGCTCCATGTGTGAAGTGAATTTGTTTAACTGTGTGTTACTGCAAGCTTACAGCTGATGGAAAACTTCAGTTTTCTCTTTCTTAAGCTACACTGTTACCCATAGATGTAATTCTTTAAAATATGACTTTATGTGCATGTGTGCATACATGCAGACTTCAGATTAGAGAGTAAAATGTATAATTAAACTAACATTCAATGTTTAAGCCACTCAGCCAACAGCCTTCTGGTTATGGATGTATTTCTAAGTTGGGCAGGTCAGCAGATGGGACAGCTACTACAATTTTTGTAGTTTTTGTCATCAGTCAAACTCTGCGCTGCACAGGGTTAGGGAATGAGTGCATTTGGGGATATTCAGAATGGAGAGAAAACACCAGGTTCTAGTCTCAATTCCAGGCACAAACCAGTTTCAGGACAGCTGGAAGTTTCCACTGAAATTATCCATTATGAAATAAATTTCCATCTCTCTGGTTAATTAGCACTGCTACCCACAGCAAACACATGAGGCGAATAGGAAATTTTCACTCTTGTTTCTGAGCCGTGGCTGCAGGCAGTGGAAAACTGCACAGAGCACGTGTGTGTCAGGGGACCCTCCCAAGCATATGAGCTCTGAATTTAATGGATTTTAAAATACTTTAAGAAGAGATGTGTCTGGATGAGAAATGTCAGTGTCTCCTGCAAACCAGTTTGGGCTGAATCTTCATCTGAATTGTTCTGAGGAAAGGCAACCCAGCCCAGCAAGTCTCCTGTACACAGCACAAAAAGAGTGAGAAAAGTCTGCTTGGGATACAGCCTTTGCTTGAAGATTAGAATAGAAACTAATCTGCTCAGCTGTTCTTTAAGAGCAGACTAAGCTTTGCATTAATGCAGTCACAGTTGATGGGACACAGAGGAAAGCAAACAGGAGACTGAGAGCCTACCTTTAAAACAGTAAATTAAATGTTCCTAAAGGCAAGACATTTACAGCTATTATAGTCTCATATTTATTTCCAGTCTCATTTTCCTTGCACTTGCAGTTAGATCTACTGCTATGCTATTAAATGTGATATTAGGGGTTTTGCTCTGGTTTTGGAGGCACTGGGTTTTCAGATTGTTTTTTAAAAATGCAGGTCTAGCAGCAGAACCTTGTGTTTGATGACACCCAATATCTCTGATGGTTTTTTTTTTAAATTAATGCACATTGAATCTTGTGCAAAACCACACTGATTTCTTCTAATGAAACTGTAAGGCTGACACCTGTAATCTTCTCAGCAATCCAGATTTTACCTTTTGGAGGCAGAACACTCTTGCACACAGCACTGATAACTTGTGCTGCCTAGGATTTCTGTCTGGCCCTCACTTGGAAAGATGGTGAGAATAACCACAATTAGTTGATGTCAAATTGATCCATGTTTTCAGTATTCAGCAGGGGATCTCATGAAGGCAAGCAAAGATTGTCCAGGCATCTGCATGGGTTAGTTTTTCCTCTTCAGGGCTCTCTCCTGGTTGCAAGATTTGTCTTGGGATGTCAGTGGAGACAGGCACTGCAATTATCTTTATAGAAATAAATTTGATGTTATTTAACACAACTGCTTATGATGTTTCTATAGAAGCTTGAAGACAAAGAGGAATAAGTACTGAAAGTTGTTTGAATATTCAAATATTAGGACTCTGCCTTTTAGTATTTTTCATGGAGTGAATGCAGTGCCTCTGCTCGTGTCACTGCCCTGCTCTGCACCAGCTCAAACCTGCCAAGTGCTAAATGCAGGATTTTCTACTTAACAACCTGGTGTAAGACCTCATAGGAAGCTTATATTTGCTTGTTAAAACCGAATTGCCAGCAGCTTTCTTAGGGAATTAAAAAGAATTTTAAAAAAGCCCCACCAATATGAAAATTAAAATCCAGGAACGTGCCAGTCTAGGCCATGCAGGCTGCAGCCCTGCCCCACATTTCAAATAAAGGCTGAGGGCCTGGTTACATTTAGTCCTCAGTGTGGTCAAAACTGAAGTTATTTCTCTTATGGGCCTTAGGTTAAAGCAGTTGTATTTTGTTACAACTCTGGGGTAGATAAATACTGGGCACCAAAATAAGCCCATGTGCTCAGAGAGGTGAGGTGCCTCATAACCAAAGGAAAATTCCATAGTTTTGGTATTGTACAAATTTATCCTGAATTACTGCTATGTCACAAGATATTCTTGCATTGTGTCTAAAAGCCAGGTATTACTCTGTGCATTCAGTCATGGTAGTTACTGCTTGTCTCTGACAGTTTCACTGGAATTCTGGTTGTCATGTGCTTAACTCAGGAAAGGATATGTTTTAGTTTCAGATGCAATCTTATATTTTACTTTAATACTTTAATTCAACCTTTAAAAACCCCTCTGAGGACCTGACAGACAGTATCATTTTGCTCAGCCTTTGTTCTGTGAATGGTGGTGTTGGAAAATCGAATGCAAGTTTCTCCTCTGGTTTAGAAATGTCCCCTTGCCCACATAATCTCTGTAAGTGTTCTCTGTGCTGTAGTTAACAGTGGTGGTTTGAAAGTTCAATGCAATGCAAATGTTGGATTGTGCCTGCATTCTCTTTAATTCCAATGCTTTTATCCCATGTACTGCACCACAAATGGATGAACTGTTTCACAAATCCAATTAAAAAAAAGAAAGACGAACTCATGAAACTGGTTTTATTCTGTAAACACTACTGGTAAAATACAAACATTAATTCTTCTTAAAAGGATTCTTTAATCGATAGAAATGTCTCTATACATTTTTTATAAAACTATTAAAATAGTCATTTCCCTAGACTGTCCTGCCTTAATAGAAACACAAATATTGGAACATCAAGGTCCTGAAAATGAGAGCATGAACAGCTTTGGAATGAATTGGTTATTGTTGTCTAGAGCTAGAGGAAGATCAGAAAAATACAGATGGAATCAGCTAGATTAGGGTTTTAAAATATTCCTGTATGAAGTTTGTCTTAAGTAATTACAGGCTTATGGATTTTCAAATCATTCTCAGGTTGTTAAATGTATAAATGCTATCAGTGTCTAATAGTTGGAGCTATGGAATCAATTTTCTCTAAATAGATTAATGAATTCAGCTAAAATTGATTGACTATTGTTCGATGGATTTAAGTGATTTCAAGTAGACTTTGAGATACTAAGAACGTAATAAAATTAGCTAAAGACCAGAAAATATTTACTCATTTGGGCATGCATGATCATCTACAGTATAAAATATTTGGATACTTTAACAGGTTTCAGGGTTTGCTGTTTACTGTTTTTATTCAATTTGAGAATAACTTTGAGAATAACAGTCACATCAAAGAAAAACCTCTCCCAGGTTAGCAGTCTGTCAGTTCAGCCAGTGTACATGCACAAAATAACTTCTGTAAACTCCTGGTGATTTTGTGTGTCTTTACTATATTCTCCTGTTGTTTTTTCTTGTCAGGCCTACTTGCTTGGGTTTTTAAAATTATTATTTCTATTTTATTGGATTTTTTCATTGATTAAAATAATAAAGAATGAAGGCCATGTAGAGTTGCTGTGCTAGATATCTTATATATAAAACCTTATGTATCTGTGGCAATTTAGAAAGCTGGGAAGCACTTGATCCTGTTCCTGGCCGACACCTGCATACAAAGGAGCCCCTGCAAATATTCCTTGGTTTGGAACATCACCTGTAGCTGGTACAGCTGCTCTGTGCAAAGCATCACCAAATCACACTCAGCCCACAAGGAACTCTGCTGCCATTCAAGGGTGACACTGCTGCTGTTGATGGACAGAGATATTTTCTGTATTCTTACAGGCTTCTTGTGAATTTGCAATAAAATTATCAGTTTTCTGCTTGAGTTCCATTTTAAAGCTTTTAGAAAAAGACTTTTTCCCCCCCCTCACTGTGTTGATGAATTTGGTGAGAGGGTTTGCTTAAGGGATTTGTGCAAAGTTCACAAGAATTTTAACAACTGCAAATTAGTTTTTGCACTGAACTTTCTGTTCATGAATCCACCTAGACTAATAGTCCAGTGTGTGTCATTGCAGTGTTTGAGTCGAAGCCCTTATGGTAGCAATGGGTTCCTCATTTTCAGCAACAATCTTGCCTTGCTTTGCCTTATGCTGCTAAAAGCTGCTTTACATTACACAACCTGCTAGTAAGATAATTTGTGTCTTGTCTGTTGACGTTTCTTCATCCTTCAGTAAACTTTGTTTTCTGTACTGTTGAGTGAAATCTGGGGAAAAGTTCCACCCTTTTTTCTGGGCCACTGGGTACATCTCTGCTGAAATACCTGGAGGAACCAAAGCAGCTGTGACTTGTAAATTCTCCTGCCTCAGAGGGAATTAAATGACAAAGGAAAGAGCTGCCAAACATGGATTCTTGATCGTTGCTTTCTTCTTTAAAAAGAATGGGGAGGACAGAAAAATTCCCTGACTGAAGCTGATCCCTGCTGGAAGTTAGATCTGGGAACACACGTGTTGGGGAGTGTTTGAGCAAGCAGTGACAGAACTCAGGAGTCTCAGATTTTACTCAGACCAACGCCTTCTTCTTGCTTTGTTGTCATTCCAGAGATCTAACAGACTCTTGAATAAAGGGTACAAAATTGTTTCTTCTTTCACATTTAGTTCTTCATCTTTCTTGCTTCATTTAAAGCTGTTTTTCTGATCTGCATTCGTGTTACCGTTTGTTCCCATGGGAGTGATTAGATGGTGCCAAAGCACAGAGAGCAGAGTTCTTGAAGCAGCTGAGTGGGGAAGACACTTTACTATGAGAAAAGTGCCCTGGGACATGAATTGCTTTAATTAAAACCTTCAGGCAAGAGTTACAAGTCTCAAAGTACATCTCATGTAAATCAGATGGCAGTTCCTTACTGTTTTTAAATGTTGTTTGATGTGTATTACAGTTGAGCAAATCTGTTTTTGCAGCAGTTATATACCTACAGTATAAATCTATATTTTCATATTGCCCTAAAGATGTTAAGAAGCCTTTTTATGCAGCAGAGTCAGAGCCCCAAAAGCAGCATTCTGTGTGTGAGAGCAACAGTTGGAGGCTAAACACTGTTAAATTGACTGTTAAAAGAAGTGATTGTGCAGTAACTTTGGAAGTGGGAGTCTCACTAATGGATTGCAGAAGTAAACAGATTTCTCCAAGACCTCCTGTGATTGTACACACAGGAAAAGCTCCATCAGAGAAATCAGACAGCATTTAAAATGTGAAAAAAATTAATGTTTGCAACTCTTGCAATGCTACAGAGGATAAAAGTGCAGATATTATTTAATATGCATTGATAAGTACTGTGTTCTTGTCTCTGTGTGTGTGTGTATATCTATACACTGCACATATAACTGTATATATATTTCAGGTGCAGGAATTTTCTAAATCTCTGCCAGCAGGGAGATGCCAAGTTCTTATCTGAGAGTTTCTACTCAGTATCCCACTGTGGTTCCTTGTCATGCCTCCAGTTGCACTGGAGAGCAAAACACCCCTCTCCCTCTCCTCTCCCCCCGCCAAAGCATCTGATTATAAACCTTAGGAATAATGACAAAAATGGTTCATTATTAATAAGTTAACCTAGACTATATAAGGCTTGACTTCTTCTCTCTGCCTTGCTGAGTTTGATGTGTATTTCCCTTCCAGAGCAAAAGAAAATCCTGCACAGAATAGCCATGGGGTTCTCTTTGTAAGATGTCTGCTTCTGCTTAAGTGGGCTGATGGTAGATTGGAAGCATTTCATTGCTGCTGATGGCAAAGTGATACTTCATACTTCACTGGAGATTTCTGAAATCCATTAGTCCTTTACTGCTTGCAGTCAGCATGGCTTAGCAGTTGAAGATCAAGGCTAGAAATAAAATAAATTAAAAAAAAAAAAGAAGGAGGCAGAATTTCAGCTGTGCCTCTGAGGAATTTCTCTGCCTGGCAGTGGAAGGTTTGCTCACCTTCTGCATTAATATTTTGCTGTTACTAAAATGGCTACATGTGCCTTCCTTAGAGAGTGAGAAACAGGTGAATACTCTTACACTGTTTGAATAAATGAAGTATTATTTGGAGGTCTTAGTTTAATGTGCAGGTGTCATGCCCGTCAGCAGGGCACTTTGTATTTTCAAATACTGTACCAGTAAATGTCATTCTTTGCACACAGGCAAACAAAACTTATTTGTCCCCAGTGTATTCCCATCCCTGTTAACATCCCTGATATTTGCTTTGTGAATTTCTTTTATCAAAACTATGTTGTCCTTTGCTGCCACAAAATCCTTCAGTTGCCTTTCTGTGGACATCTGGTGGTATTAATTGTGTGGTGGACCTCAGGCAAGAATATTCTGCTCTGTTACATGTCTGCCTACTGGTGTGGCAGCAAGTATTATTAGTAGCCATTGTTGGGTATTGATTTGTGTTTCCCAGCTGCCTCTCATCGAAGACCATTAATGAGCCATGTAGTAATTGGTTTCTTTTTCAGCAGCTTCAGTAGAGATTGATGTAAGCAAATTCAACCTCTAGGGAGATGTCCCAGACTAGCAGTGCTGGTGTCTTGCTCTGTGTCCCACTGGCAGCAGGACCCTCTGGCTGCTCTGTGGTTGGGGCTGGTGGCTCTGTTTAATTTTGCTTGTGCCTGCTCTTCTTCCTTGTGATGGAAGATCAGGTGTCTTCAGGGGTGAATACTGGTGTAGTCTCTGTCCTGGGCGTGTATAAGGTCTGATTTATGGTTGTATGAGGCTCTTCCCCTCTTGTTGTAGACAAGCTGGGTCAGCAGGTCCCACATCCTCCAGTTCTGTGGATCTTCTGCCTGATGGAACACGGTGTTGTTCTTGCCTCTGGTGAGAGAGGGGAGTTTGTATAGGAGATTTGCTCAGTACCTTGCTGTGCTGTGTAAGCAAAGAATCCTTCTATCAATTCATACAAGAACTCACCCTGCCTTTTTAAAGGTCATTTCTGTCTCAGTCAGCTCTTAAAGTTCAAGAGGAAATAAACTGCTTAGAGTTGGCATTTTTCGAGTCAAGTGTCAACTTTTCAAGCCCCCGAGCCAGTGAATGCGGAGGAAGGAGAGATTAATAAGTGAGCTCTTGCTTGATACAGTGATTGTGCAGAAACATTCCCTTTTTTCTTTCCTCTTTCTGGGGCTTTGGAACGAACATCATTGAAATATCTTGCTTTCTCCTTTTCACTTTGCAATGCAAAAGTACCCAGAGCTCTTTAGAAGTGCTTCTTTTCTCATTAGTCTGGTGACAGCGAGTGGAGAGTTTGTCAGCTCCACTGAACTAGGACACAAGGAACATTTTATGACATTGCCAATACCTAAAAGCTCCTTTAACCAGAGATTCTTATTATCCAGTGGGAACAAACCTCTTTCTCAGAAAGCAGCCGAAGGCTGAAGTCTCCAAGCAGGTGCCTGCCCTTAACTGCATTGACGCCTTTTCCCATGCAGGGGATGGATCAATAAGGAAATAACCAGGAGGAATGGGCTGCATTAATCAGCTACCATGGAGGCAGCAGGGGAGATGATGAGGGAAGACAGGTGGCAATCGAAGGATGTGCTGAGCACAGCCCATCAATTGGCTGCCAAAGTGCCTCTATTGAGCGTGGGGGACGTGGGCTGGGGGGGACCAGCTCTAATTGTGCTGATGGGCAGCTCCAGAGACAGCCAGCTGCATCTCCCAGTTACTGCCTTGGGCTTTTCGTTTTGGTCTTGGCAATTTTGTCTTGTCAATTTGTTTTGCTGGCCCATCTAAACTCCCATTGAAGGTTTTCTTCTTTCCTTCCTAAAAGAGTTTGCAGAAATAAATATAAGTGGCATTGTCTTGTCGTGCTTTGCTTTAAATAAAGCATCGTGTTAAGAACTGCTTTTTGTAAGTGACAGATAAATCAGCCTTGCCAAGTATCTCTTCATATCCCTGGAGGTGCTCAACCCCTGGATGGGATTTTGACAGCCTGGTCTAGTGGAAAGTGTCCCTGCTGATGGCAGGAAGGTTGGAATGACATGATCTTTAAGGTGCTTCTGACCCAAACCATCCCATGATTCTGTGATATTCCAGACATGATGTCGTGCTCCGCTGGGGTTAAACCAATTGATGAATTGAGGTGCCACATTGCTGAGGGCAGAAACTTCTCCCTACACCTGTTGAATTCATGCTGGACTATCATCCTGCCCCTCCAACATGGAGCTGGTTGATGCAGGATTTGTGATGCCAACTGGCTGATGTCAAATTACTTTGAACAGAACATTTCTTTTATGAGTGATGCAGAGACAAAATTACTTGGTTGCCACATCTTTAAATTCATTTCCTTGTCAGAGCTTCACCACAAAATAAGGGATCTGATTTGTCTGCAAATGCAGTGATTTTGAAACCTGAAACTACTGTATCAAGACTATTTACATGCCCACCTAACTGGTTTCTCTATAAGTATTCATGACAAAAAGATTGCATTGCATGTAGTATTGTTTTATTAAACACTTTAAAATATCGATGCAGAAGAATTGGTGTAATAGGGCTATAAATGCAGTTGTTCTGGCAGTTCTCCTTCCATGGTGACAGCTTTATTCCCCTTGTCTTCTATTGGTTTATGGGTTCTTTGACCTAATTTGAAGGATTAAAATTAGAGGAAGACAGGTCTCTGTGCCCTGCATGTAAATCCTAATAATGTCAACAGTCCAGTGGAAGTTTGAAATAGTGCTCTGGATTTCGAAGTGAAACAGGGAAAAAAACATCCACAGGATGTTCTAGGAATGAGGTTGGCAGGACTTCATTGTGAGTCTGATTTGGGCATATCCTTTTCATGGGGAAAAGTTTGGAAACAGGACTTGAGGAAGCTTTTTGCCTCTGCTCAGCTGTACATATTCCCTGGGTGTGCAAGGAGAGGGGCTGCACAGCCACTGCAGGAGGAATGGCAGATATCTCTGGTGGGACAGTGAGCTTGGGAAGATCCCAGTTTCTTTAGTCTCGTTCTGTGACCCCAGATGGCTGGAGACCAGCTCTTCTCTGCTTTGTGCTTATGTACATGGCCAAAAGGGATGTGTGTGAGAATGTAAAATAATATAATTGGGATGAAGCTTACCCCACAGTGGATGTTTTTGGGGCAGCTTCAGCTAACTCTACTGTTTTGCCTCGTTTTTAGATATATGGTTTGCTTTTATGTTTTGGGTTGTGTTGGTTTTTATTTGTAATAAAATATTTTAAGCACTGTTTTCCCCATGAGGAAAATAGGTACTTGAAAGGCAAGATCAGGGCTGCTAGGTGAAGCTCTCAGGGGGTAGGAAATCCCAAATGGAAGTCACTTGACACGTCCTTGGTCTGGTTTGCTGTAGCATGCAGCATTATTGTTTCACTTGGCAGAGATGGTGGATTATGTTGACTTAATGAGCAACTTTTAATGCTTTTCTACAGAGAAATTTAATAATTTATTAGTTACTTCTTATGCTGGTACTGTTATACCAGATGTAAACCAAGGAGAAAGTAAGTGTAGCCTTATTTCTGGAGATGCTGATATGGAATATTTAGAACATGTTCTTTCAAAACACTTACCCACTTACTTATGGCCTGAGTAGCTGGTACTGATTTCAGCAGCAGTGTCAGTGCCCAGCACTGGAGCTCAGCACCAAGGGCTGCCCACTGACTATGCACCAAGGGCTGCTTTGAAAAGGTTATGGTATCACCAGGAGCTCTGGCAGAGGCAAGAATTGGAACCAGATTTTTTGGGAGACTTTCAGTTGCCTTAATGTGAGACCATTCTCTTCAGGCAATTTCTGTGCTTCATTAATCTTCCAAATTCTGTAGCAAATGAGGCAGAGATCCTGCAGAAAACAGATGCAGTTAGCAGTGAATCCTGATTTGTTGTTAGAGCATGGTAGAAAAGATCTTACACTACCATGACGTTGTTTGTGCCCAAAGACATGGTGGCAGTTGGAAAATCCATGGTTACAGGTCAGGTTATTTGGTCATGGAAATTTAAAATCTTTGAGCAGTTAAAATGCATCCATATTGAGGATTTAAGGATTAGCAGATCTGTTACAATGCTGTGCTTAATATGGCTTGGATCCTGGTAGACTGCTCTGACATGAGCTGAGTCAAAGCAGGTGGGAGGCAGATAGGAGATGGAGTTAAATTGGTGCTTGTGAGAAGGAAAAGCCAAGAGCAGCAGTCTGGCAGAGTGCTTGTCACAGATAGCTGGGTGACTTTGCAGTCATTCCTTTGCTTTTGTCTGTGCCAGTGTCCCGTGGGTAAATGCTCGGGGGTAGCACTTAATTGTTTGGGGTTTTTTGTTGTCAACAAGTAACACTACTAATTCTCTTCTGAGTCCCCAGTGAAAACTGAGACAAGTTTTCATCACATAACTGGAGGGGTTTTCACTGACAAAAGCCTGATGCTGAAATGCTGAGCCATAGATTTGGATTTTAGTCAGAGTTATGGTGAGGGCCCATCACTGAATTGTTCTGCAAAAAATGCTTTGGACAATTGTGTTTCTGTAAATTTGTTCAGGTAGTCTTAGGTTCAGATATTAAAAATAAAAAGTGACTGAGCAGTAATATACAATCCTCATTTCAATCCTCATTTCATGGAGTACTGTAATGCACATTGGAAATGAGGTCTCATTGGAAAAGGTAATTTGAAACAGATCCGCAGAACCTTCACAAAGCTGTAATGAGTCACCAGTCTGGGAGGACTCACTATATTGCAGTGGAGGGTTTAATGTTTTGTTTTTCTCATCCAAACACTTTGACCCTTCTTATTTTATTAAGATAAGCCATTATCTAACTGTCAAGAGCCTAGAATTTCAGCAGATTTGTTTGCTGACAAGTTGGTTCAGCACGACCATTCTCCTACTCATTTCTTTCACCACTTCAAGCAAATTTTCCTTTTTTTCACTACTCTTTTTCAGTTCTTTATTCTTTAGAGCTCCTCAGCTATCATGCTATTCCCTTTCTACTCTCTTGATAAGTGTTGGTTGGAGTGTATAACAGAAATTGGAAATATTCTTAGTCACTGGTGGTGTTCATGTTACCAGTTGCCTGTGTGGTGTGGCTGAGCTGGGGAGTTGTCCCAGTGACTTGACAGCTTACTGGGAGAGAAGAGTTATTATGTGCACTTTATAAAGCAAATAGTACTGGATTGGGTTGAGAAAACTGTGCAATGCCTTCCCATGTGACTGTGCTACAAACTGAAATCCTTGGGGTGTGTATTTGGGGCTGAGTGGTGGGGAAGGACAGAGGTAGGGACTTAACCCCTATAGTAAGGGAGCAGCAGAAAATACCAGTACCAAAAAGAATGAGAAGTTTTGACTTTCTTAATCATATTTAGGCACAGCCATGAGTTCCTCCAGCCCACAAGTGTGATTATAGGTTGGTAACTGGTGGGGCCAACTGCGTTATTCATTCTGGTTCAGACTGAAATGAAATCATCGAGGGCGATTTTCTGTGTCATACTTCAAGGTCAGATGTGAGTATTTATTATTCCTTCTCTGTTTATCTGTGAATGCAAATTGAATTTAGTGATTCAAATTGATGAAATGTTAGAAATATAAAACTCATCAGAGCCGACACGAAGAGAAATTACTGGGTAGAGCTGGCCAGTGACTTCACCAGCCCATGTACAGGCCTCTGTTTTGATTAGTAATTATTTCAGTCTTTGGGTTTTCTCATTCAGAGTTTTGTTTCGGTTGTTGTCATTTTTGTTTTCAAAGAAAAAAAAGTGTAATAACACTTTGAAGCATTTAGAATTTGAATTAGAGGATGTAAATTTAGCCAGCTGCAGAGAGCGTGCTCGGATCCTGGCTGGACAAAAGGTTTCCTTTCAAGATTCTTCCTTGGGGTTGTTCTTTGGGGGCTTGTTTGTTTGTTTTTCTCTCTCCTTTGACAGTTCCCTTTCTTCAGGATTTTGCTCCCTTGTGCTGGATGCTCAAATCTGGGTGAGGGGTGATAGGGAAGGGAGCAGACATTTGGCATCCTCTGGTGCTGAAGCTCCACAGGTTCCCTTGCTGACAGCAGCATCCACAGGCTGACCTTCCTCACTAGCCAGGGTTGTTGGGAGAGCCAAAATGAGGAACTGCAAAGGGAACCAAATGAACACAGCTCCTGATGAGGTGAGGGGAGTGGAGATGTTCCCTTCCCAGCTCTCTGTAACACGTTCTGAACAATTCAGTGAACATCCTGGCTTGGTGTGGTGGGTCAGTCTGTGGTCAGAGGGCATCTGTGGGCATTCTGTTCTCTGCAGTAGGAAAGGCACCTTAAACTTGTTCTTATCTCAGAATGGGTGTGGAAAATCCTTTTCAGTGAATGCCCTCTTAAAATAGTCCATCGTCCATAATTGCCAAATGCCACATGCAACTGGTGATGCAGGCAGAGATGACACATGCTGTACTGGCTATATGCTGTGTTAATCATCAGAGAGGATTCTTGGTTTTAACTCCTGCTTCTTAATTACTTACATTTTATTAAGAACATTGAGTATTTGCTTCTCACCAAGCACTGCAAAGGGAATCCATTTGCTCAGGGTGTAACTGATGTCTGACTTGTTGAGTCAGAACAAGAGCCATGAGCATCTGCCCATACCAAAGGCCCTTAAAGATTTGTCTGCATAAGCTAATATTAATCACTTTGTTTATTCAGCTGTCAGAATAATTTCTCCTGCAGCCAGTTGCAGTGAAGGCAGCAGCATTTTGAAGTACAGTAAATGCACAGCCAGCAGTGTGGGCTCAGTGGTTTTTGAATACCAGTAGAAGTTTTATTTGCCAAATGCCTTTAGTAGAAGCTTTGGCCTTATGAACATTTCAGGTTTAGAAGCTTAGAAGCTTTTTGCCTGTAGTTATCTCTCCCTTGAAATATTTTTCGTTCCAGAATTCAGTGATGGATGTTAAAACTAATGATGTTTCCACATAAAACCAAAACAAACCACAGACATTCCTCATTTGTTAAGTCACTGCTTTCATTCTCATCTTGATGGTGCTGTGGAAGGCATGTCTAGAGCTGTGACAGTGACTCTCCTCGAGTGGCTGATTCAGGGGGAGCCCCCCTGGCAGCATTCCTGGGCTGGGCTCCTTTGGGTCACTGCTGTCATCACAGCAGTGCTGACCCTGTGCTGGAAGAAGCTCAGGGTGCCTGATGTGAATTCATTTCACTGAATCTTAACTCCTGCCAGTCAATTATGGCCATTGTACTGGGGCTGGGGCAGAAAATTTGTGTAATTTCTTTTCTCTAACTGTTCACTTTGGTGGAACTGCATTTCTGAGCCTGATAGTTATGCTGCTGGTTAGGGAGTAAAATTAAATACTGTGTCACAGATAAAACACTGTCAGTGTACCAATAAAGCTGCAAATGTCTGTCTGCTTCTTACCCATTTCATCTGGCTGCACTAGCAAAATAATTCTCTTTATATTGTTCCCTCATTATAAATTCAAGATGATTTGAATCTTCCTTGTATGTCTAGCAGCAAGATCATGTATGATCAAATTATTTTTGGATTATTTGTCATTTATGGAAGCCTGATGCTGGTCAGTTAGAAGAAACATCTTCTAGAAAATACCAGATGTGAACCAAGAGAAAGTTTGCAGATATTTGGTGAAGACTTGGGAGAAATAAATAGCAAGAAGCAAGCATGTTTTCCCACCAACTCTCTGTAGAGTGTTTCATGTAGTATTTTGTGTAGCAGTATTTCATATGGCTCTCTGTGAGGCACACTTAAAACTTTAAATAAAATATAGCCCCTGTGATAACTTCTACTAAGGATGTTCCTATTCTGTATCATTTCTCTTTCTGAATGTAGTGAAATAAATAACACAGACCTGTTGGCTCCCACAGTCCCAGGGCAGGATTTGAGGGCAGGGGAGGGTGGTAATGTTTCCCTGTAGCCACAATTCTGTCTGAGAAGAAGGGAAGCAGAAGGAGCTTAGTACTCACTGTAGTAAAAGTTAGCAGCCAAACCTCTGAATTTTGAGCTGAAATACTTGTAGCACTAAAGTCTTCTTCTTCCTGATGGTGGTTTTTCTAAGTTACCTGCCCTAAATGTTAAACTAGCTCCATCTGTAGCTGTGATCTCAGAGCTCCAATCAGTCATTTCAGCAGCATTTTGTAATGGATCAGTTTTTCCCCTTTTTAACATATGATGGATATTTTTCTGTTTTGCCAAACCTCACCTTTTCTTTCCTGTGTTGTATCCCTATTTAAGTCAGACTGTTTTAATCTTCTCCCTTCTGTTTTTCATTTTTAATTCCCATCCTGGATGGTGCTGAGGCAGGTTAGGCAGAGGCTGAGGGGGGAAGGTGTCTGTGTCAGAAACTGGAGGTTGGAAGAATCCTTGAGGGAGGGCAGAGGCAGGGATGTCCTGGAAAATAAAAGACATGCTGGAGTTACCCTGGTTTTGCTTATGCCTTTGTGTTTGCTCAGAAAACCTGTGGGGGAGGAACTGGAATGAAAAATAACACTTTGTTCATCCCTCTGTTTATCTGTTCCCAGTGTGGTTTATGTGTGTGCGTGTGGATTCATTGAGATGCCTGCGAGTTGTCAAGTTTCAGGAATGGGTGTTCTTCATCCAAATGTCTTGCTACAAAACAATTTCCCCTGCTCCTTTTTGGCTCATTAGCTCCTGCATTAACCCTTTTTTTGGGCTCTGGCAGGAGGCTGTTGGTGGCTGCAGCGCGTTTCTCTTCCCGGCGCCGCCTGTGCGGTGGCACTGTCACCGTGTGTTCCCTCTGTGCTCCCTCCCTGCTCTCCCCATCACACTCAGCTTTTCTCTTTGATCTGCTCCCCCCTGGTAGCTACACGTGTCTCATCTTCTCCCAAGCTACAACATGACCCAGACAGTGCTGCTCTTCTAATTGTTGCTGTGGACCCCTTGTTTTCCTCCCAGGTTCATACACAGACTGGTTCTGGCATCCTGTTTGCTTTCCCTGTTTTATTTTATTTTATTTTTAGTAACTCTGAGGTGGTAACTTGGCTACTGAAAGGATGGAATGATTAAAATAATGTTTTATGGATCACTGGGGGGGGCGGTGAGGGGAAGCTGTCGGCTGCTTTTGTCATTTTTGAAGGAGATTATTAAAATGTATCTTACAGCTTCAGTATTCACTGTGTGCCCTCATTGTTCTCAGTCTTTCAAAGAATATTCTGGAAAATGAAGTTTTATCGTTAAGATTGCATTAAAGTGGATTACAGAAGGGAAGAGCAAAATATGAAGTCTCCAACAGCTGAGAACAGAAAGATGCTGGCATCTCATTCACTGGGATGTGGGACAAGGAACATTAATAGGCTGATAAACAGAAATGACTTTTTCTCTCTTAGGCTTAAAAGGTTTACTTTGAACTTGCAAAGATTTTTTAAAATGCCACTTCCCCAAGCTTATGTTGAACGGAGAACTTCGTGCCTCTTTTATTTTATTTTTTAATGCTTATATTGAGTGAGTAATTACTTCTGAAAAGCCATAGGTGTCATCAGGGTGGAAGAAGAGTGCACAAGTCTGGCTTTAAAGGCTTTTGCTTCTGAGCACCTACTTGCAAATCCTGTTTTGTGTCAATAAGAAATACCACTTTCCTTCTGGATTTTTTATTATAGAAGCAGCTCATGTTGTATTTGGTGCAGTTTCTGGAAGAATTATCAATCTGTCCAAAGAGAGGAAGAAAGCATCTCAGTAATGTACTTTGGCATGGTGCGGAGAGTTGAGAGGAAGTTGAATTTCACACCTCCCAAGGAAACCTTTGGTAACAGTTGGTTCAGAGAGTTTGAGGATTGTCCTCGCTTTCAGAGACATCTATGGCATTAGAATTTTGGGTACATTAACATCACATTTCTGCTGAGGCTGAAATATAAACAGATGAAGGTGTTATTTCTGTGCAGTGGCTGAGGAAATTGCCTATTTATTTCTCTTTGCTCAACTCTTCTCGTGTTTTAAAACAGTTGTTTTCCAGCCTAGCATGAGAGTTGTGTGTGGTTGAATGTGTGTGCTCTCCATGAGATGTGAATCTCAAATATTTTTCATTATTTTGGGAAGGAAACTTTGCACATATCTCAGTTTTCTTGGTGAATGTCAAATCAATCATCATTTTTCAGTCCACTTAACATTTATAGAAATAAGTCACAATGTTGGGGGATTAAGAAAAAAGATTGCTCCATTGCCTTATCAAAATATTTTGCAATAATAATATGTGAGATTTTTGCTGTTTCAGGTTAATTAATCTTATGTTTGCATTTTTTGCTTTTGTTCTGACTCTAATCAGGACAAAGGTTCTTTGATAATGAAAAAAGTATTTGCAGTAAGGTTTTTGTAGTGTGATTTTAATTGTTATAACACATACATCACTGTTAATGAGGGCTTTGTACTTTTATTTGCCCTATGCATAAAAAGGAATATTATTGAACAAACTGTAATAAATCTTAAGGCAGAAATTGAGGTTACCAGGAATTACCCATCCTTTCTGCCCTGTTTTGAGGACTGACCTGCAGCTTTGACAGGCTGACCCACAGGCATGTTCCATCACCAGACATGGCACCCTTGGCACAGGAGCCCTTCTTAACTGATTAATTAAAACAGGTCCAAGGAAGTATGGTGCCCTGGTAATGCAATTATCCAGTTTCAAATGCAGATGTGAAGCCCTCTTGATGAACCTTCCCACCTGAATACAGCAATGAAGAGACTATTTCATATTTTCCAATTATTGAATTGTTCTGTGAATGGTTCCAAATTGAACTGGAGCTTGAAACTGGTTTCCAATTCATCCAGTGCTTTAAAACAAATACTTTTTTCAAAGAGAAGGATTTTGAGATAGAGAGAGCTGCTTTGGAATTCTTGTGAATTCCTACATGCATTTCCCAAGAAATGCAATTTGGTGACCTGGCAGTGCAGGTTGTACTTGATTTATGCTAGAAGTGTTCTTTAGGTATTCCCTTTTGGATCTATCTAAACACTACCTTAACAATAGTGCTATTTTATTTAAAAGCATTTTTATTTGTTTTCTTTCAAATATAATGTTGAATAAGACCCCTTGGAAGCCCTCATAAATTTTCCAGTGTTGTTTCTAGCATTAGAGAAACAAAGTTCTTCTGTTCCTGACTAAGCTGCAGATGTTGAGTTTGATCTTTCTTGCTTGAGGGCTTTTGACTTGCGTGCAATACTTTTATTTCATGTCCTGCTCACTCATTAAATACTTAGTGCATTTTTGGATAAACTCATAGTATTTAAATCATGAACTGGCTCTTAATCACAGGAGTGATTCCACTTTTATTTTGTTATTGATCAAGTGCTTTGCCAGCAGTTGATGTGTGATGAGCTGCTTGATGTGAGCCTTGGAGCAGCTGCCCCTCAGTGTCCCAGCAGCAGAGTGGGGCTGAAGGGCACATGTGGAGAGCTTGCAGGGGACACAGATAATTGTGCATCACCACAGTGTGCTGCACAGAGAGCTGAGAAGAAGAGAGGGCCCAGGCTGTTCTGCTTTAATTGAGAATCATGTCCACATCTCAAAGGAAGTGCTGATCGCCTGCCCTCAGAAGACATTTCTCTTCCAGCATAGGTTGCTCGCAAGAGCAATGTGCAGGTTTGGCTTGAATTACTTGCTGAGTACTATCTGTCAGTCAAAACAGATAATATGAAATCCACTTTTTCTTCCACTTTGCTAGAAAAATAAGAAAAGATCCCGTAGAACCCAAGATTGTGTGATGTTTGTTGAAAACAAGGCATGTTCTCAAAGGCAAACAGATTGATTTTTGAAACAGATGTGCAAGTATTTAAATGCTTCATACATGTGAGGTTCCAGTAATTGCCTTGTGCTGCACAAGAAGGCTGTCCCTGGGGTGGTTCTTCCCTCATATCTTTTTCTGACAACAGCTGATAATGAGACTGCAGCTGCCCCGTTCCCACGGTCCTGGTCCTTCTCCTCTGAGCCTGTCCTGTCTCTGTGATGGCTGAGAGCAGCCCCCAGGAGCTCACAGCTCTGTCTTGTCTCCCTTAGTGCCAGGATGCTGGAGAAGGCCCGGCAGCAGCTGCAGGAGGAAATCCTGAGTGTGCAGAGCCAGCTCTTGGAGGAGAAGAAGAAACGGGAGCACCAGGAAGCGCTGGTCAGGCGGCTGCAGAAGCGCGTGGTGCTCCTCACCAAGGTGAGCTCTCTGCAAAAGCACATGCCCTTATTTCTTTCTGCCAGGTGCAGTCCTTCCTCTTCCTTCTCTGTTCACTTCTATAACTGGTGCTACAAAGCTGTTCTGGGGTCTTTGCATAATGGGTGCAGCTGGAGACATGAAACCTGTCTTAGAGTTTCACTGGAATGGAGGTACCAGCACCTCCTGAAATGTGCTGGTGTTCCCCCAGCTGGGCTCGTGCTGTGCTGAGGAAACCTGACTTTGTCTGAGCCTTGGCTTCAGTGTGAGGGCAGAGAATTGAATCATGTTGTTGCTGGAGTGTTTTGAGCCACTGAAGGGAATTTATAATGGCTTTGGCTGCATTGCCTGCTTTCCTTAAGAGAACGAAGTGGCAGCACCTTGTCAACTGTTCCTGTGGAAAAACAATTTACAGAGAGTAAGAGATTTGCCTTCCTCTTACGCTGGAAGTCTGTTCAAATGTAATGGCAAGCACTAGACCAGTAAATTGAAAACAGGTTTAAAGATTCTTTCTATAGAATATATCAAAGGGGTCTGCATCATCCTATATCAGGTGTGCTCTCATGGTGAAATTCTATACAATAATTCTGAAGTCTGCAGAGCATTGAAAATTTTATATTAAATTCTGAGAGCTCTCTTTCCACAAAGGGAATAATAATTTGCTGTAGCCAGAATGAGAGTTACTTCACTTTCCAAGAATACTCCTTGCAAAACTTCTCCCATCTGAGCAATCTCCCTGGTGTTATGAAGCTGCTCACGTAAATGAGCTTATGTGTGTGCAGAAGGTCAGACTCCAATAGCCAGAGCTCAGGAGAGGGAGCCAGGCACTCACCACGTGGGGAGGCAGGAGGGGAAGGAGCTGCTGTGGTGCCTGAGCTTTAGGTTTTGATTTTCAGTGTGGACTAAAGGGTCTTGATCGATTTTAATTGTGCTGCAGCCGATTTTGTGTAATTCCCATGTCACTGTTGAGCCAAAGAAGCTGTGATTTATGGTGCAGTAAGCAAGGCTCTTGAAGCATGAAGCAGCCACTTTACAAGAGGGTATTCCATCAGATCTTCTGACTGTAGAGTTTGATGCCATGGAGAGGCACAGAAGTGCAAAGAGAACAATGACAGCAGTTCTTTCAGCCTCACACGGAGGCAGGCACTTCAGTCAGGGTGGATGGACAAACTCTCTCCATGGAAACAGAAAAGGCATCTCCTCCTCAGCCTTCTCCTGCCTCCACCAGCAGGCAGCTCTCCACAGTGTTCTAGCTGGGACTGCCATGGCTGGGTAAGACACAGGTGTGTACTGAGCCCAATAAAATCCTGTCTTTATAACCTTTTCAGCTGTCTAACGTTGTACTGGACTGCTCAGCCCTGAAGGAAGTTTCTCAGGTGGTTTCTAAAATGTTCCCTTTGTTAACTTATTTCCAGTGTTCAGCAGAAACACTTTTTGTCATAGAACACAAAAATATCATTACTTTTCTTTAAGTACAAAACCACAACACTACTTTGTCACATGTACCCTGATTTATATGGAAAGACAAACCTTTGCTTTGTTTGCTGTGCTTCCCCTGAAGAGGAGCGTAGGAAAAGTTGGAAGTGTTCTTCATCAGACCATGGCAAATAGATTTGTGTTTTGACAGGGGAGGTTTTCAGTGTGTTCAGTGATTCCTCAGCTGACCTGTTTTGAAGGAATAAAGACTTTGCTGTTCTCTGAAAATTTATATTCCATCCAGAGAATGCTGGGGTCCTTTGTGAAGAAGTACATGCATTATGATACTTGGACAATCTATCCTCAGCACTGTTTCTCCTGCTGGTTGCTCTTCTCATGCAAAATCAGAAGAAAGACTTTCATTTAATTAAAAAAGTATGATATTGTGATTTAAAATGAGATTGAGCAAATACATTTCCTGTCAAAAATAATTATTTTACATTGAAAGCATATCACCTAGAATGGTATTTAATCATCTAATTAGTGGCATCAGTAGTGTAGCATGCTTTTATGTAATTTGAGAATGGAAAAGATGAGTTCTCTCTATTCAATCTTTGTCTTGTTAAATAGGACTGTGAAAATCTAATTTGGGGAAAAGTATTATATATATGATTGAAATACTATTGCTTTTGATTGTATGACTCCTGCATTTGTGTATGTTTGACCCTTTGCTGGGGCAGTGAATAGTTCCTGTGTGCTGAGCAAACAAGGCCTGAAAGGCATCAGAGGTGTTCAACAGTGCAAGTTTAGTGCTCTAACAGTTTTCTTTCTTTGGGCTCAGGCTGGAACCTGGAAGTCCTAGAATATGTTTTAAAATATGAATAGAAAACAGTAAGTGTGGGTTTTCTTTTTTTTTGTTAACAGCAGTGCCAAATATTTCAGTAGTAAATGTACTCTCTTCAGGGGATACTTAATTTGCCAGTCTGACTCCTTCTCACTCTATGGCTATTGACTTTTTTTTCCCCAAGACTGAAACAATATTTTGTGGCTCTTCCAGACTGCCTGTCTCACTTGTCAGTCGTGCTCAGTTGCCACCTGCCACAGTCTGTCTCTCTTGGTTGCTCTCATATTTCCATTTCAGTGCATTTAACCTCTCTGTCCATTGCTTCCTTCCTCACCTCATTTCCTTCTTTTGGGCTTTCTTGATCTTACTTGGGCCTTTCCAGTTGGTTTACTGCTTGGAAGTGGCACAGTTGTCAGTGTGGGATACTTCAGTGCATCCCTACAAATCTCCCTTCCCTGGCAGACAGGAGCAGCATTCTCCAATCTCTGAATGTCACTGCAGTGCTCCTGCCCCACTGATTCCACTGCTGGTGTAGGAGCTGCATCCTGATGATCCTGCTCACAAACTGCTCTTTAGAACATGTTGGTTGATCATTTTGTCTCCTGTGTCCTTGTAAATCAGGGCAGGATGGATGTTTCCTGATTTACATGTTTCAGTGAAACATTAGACTGGATTAGGAGACCACTGGGGCTCTCAGACATTGATGGCTGGAAGGTTTCTCCTGGAGTGTCACTCCCTTCACTTCAGGTGATGAAACAGAAATTGGTGTTTGAAGGGATGGATTCACTCTCTCTCTCAGAGATCTGCCTGCCTGTGTTTGCTGTCTGTCATGCTTTTTGCTGTCCCTTAGCTCAGAGTTTTGGGAAAATCTTTCATCTTGGCTTTAGTACCTGAGGAAGTTGTGATGCAGCAGTACTGAAATGCTGGGAAAACACCAATCCACCTCTGCCCTTTTGCCTGTTTGATTTACTGCTGCATTTGCCTTGAATGCCATGTTTACTCACACAGTTTTGTATTTGACTTTTGTGTTGTCCTTAAGATTTTGAGTGTTTCTCTTATTCTGAGAGCTTTGCACACAACTCCTGGGCTTTGTTTATGAAGTGGGCATGTTAAATACAGTCAATTCTGCTACTGAACAGCTAAAATTGGAATTTCTTAGGAAATTTTATATGACATAGAGGCCTCCCAAAGTGAAAATTCTTATCAGAGTGTAAGCAGCTGATTGAGTCATTATTTCATGGAAAGCCAGCTCTGGTTATTTATTTCAGGAGGGCAGCTTCCAGAGGGCACAGCTGGGCCTTGTGCAGAAGTGTTGCTGGAGAACAGCAATAAATTCACTGAAAAGCTCCCAGAGCCCTCTGATGTGGGGGCCAAAGGCTGGCTGTCATCTCCTCCTCTCCTTGGCTGATTTTACCTGGCTGTGATCAGCCCTTCCTGTGTTACTCAGGGTTCAGTTCAGTGACTCCTGAAAGCAGAGATCCCTTCTGTGCCCAGAAGGAAATTCTGCAAGGTGTAGAGTGCATGGGATCAGCCCAAAGCACTGCAGGTTTGACCAGAGACAAAATCCCTGCAGCCAGGGTGTGATCCTTTGCAGGAAGCTCAAAACAAGAAGGTAAATTTCAGTAACTTTTTGTAACTCACTCCAAATGAGGCCAATTTGTTCCTGAAACTGTAGGCTTTCTGAATGCACACTGCCATAATTGCAGCCCTTGCTCTCCTATAAGGCATAACAGAAGGACTGAACTAATCTGCTTGTGTTGGGTGTTGTTGTTTCACTGTGTTTAGTTCCTGTCTGTGCACTTGTCTGCTTTGGGTCCTCTGCTGCCCAGAGAAGAGACTGAAAAATTCCCTTTTGTTTAGTGGGCACTCAACCAGATCATGTGATACAATAGGAAATCTGTTTCTATTGAGACATAATTTAGGCCATCACCATAAAAGTTAGAGATTAAACAAGTATTGATTAACCAACTCCAGCTGACTGCTGATACCACATGTTCCTGGAGATATCAGTCAGTGTGAAGTATATTAGTGACTCCCAGAGCTGAGAATGGCAAAAATGCCTCAGAAATGGGACTAGGTAATTAAACTGTTCATTAAGCATGGCAGATGCAGAGTTCATGACTTGATTTGCCATCTGCTTTGTTTTGTAATCAGTAAAGATTTAAAATAATGCTGATGGCTTCTCTGTCATATTGGGTCCTGCATGATGTTTTTTCTGAGGAGGTGGATAATTTTAAAGCACAAGGAAAGATCTTAAAGTTCTGGGTGTGCAACAAAGAAGGTGAATTAACCCTTTTCCTGGGATATGTGGAAAAATTACCTGTAAAACCTTTCCCTCTGCTCACTGTGTCTCCCCTTTGCAGGTTTTTATAAACTCAGGGAAGTTACCTTCCTTTTTATGACTGGCAAATAAATACATTTTCAGGAGATTCTACATCTCCCTCTTGAGCAGTTAAGCAAGGCAGGTTTTGTGAGTGCTTCCTTAGACCATCCTGCATCCTTGAGAAAGGGAGACAGGACACTCTGTGTTTGAAGGAGACTCAGCAGCCTTTTAGATTGAGCACAGGTATGTCTAATTTCAACTTGATTATATTAATCAGTTAAATAATTTCAGAGAAAAGGTGGCTGGTAGTTAGGGGTGGAGGAGGATAATAGCAGAAGGAGACAGAAGATTATTAACAGGTGTGGGAAAGAGGCAAGAAGAAGATTGCTGCCTCTGGAGTGCAGAGGCTCAGAACAGGTCACAGCTGAATTTTAATTTTTAGTAACCAGCAGCATCATCAATTTTAATTCCCAGACCCCTCTTGTAGGGTGCCTTTTATAAAGAATGAAGACCAATAGGTCAGAGATGAGGTAGGTGCTTTTATGAATAATTCTCTGCCCTGTAAGGTGGTGTTAAAATGCTGCTGAGTTCAGTGTGGATGCTGGGTTTGTGATTTCCACAGGAGTGTCTGGGTTACTGGGTAAAGGGTGCTGAGTTTTGTGAGGAGAAAGCAGGATTTGGGAGTTTGATGACTGCTTCCATAGGCATTTTGTGTTGGAGTTAAGGAAATCTCACACTTTGCTTTTGTTGGTCTCTGGCTGCCTTCTGTCTATAATGTAGAAAGTGCTCCATGGAAATGGAGCTGTGTGAGGGGTCATTTTAACACAGATTTTTGTTTGGCTTATTTGTTTAGGATTTTTCCTCTATATAAATCAAATTTGTTGTGAGTTTTCTGGGGTTTGTTGTTGTTGTTTTTTGTTATTTTTTATTTTTTTTTAGTAACTTCTTCTAGTTACTTGCTGTGTCATGTTTTAGTCCTGATCCACTTAACCACCTCCTGGAGCTCAGGCAGCTGCCTGCACATGTTGGAGGTAACTTGCTGTTTTCCTCTTTGCCTGGAATAGATGCCCTGCAAGATAACTTCACAAATATGTGTTCTATTTTTTTTTTTAATGTTTTTTATTTTTTATTTTATGTGTTTCCTGTTTAATTTTTATTTTTTTCATGTGTGTCACTGGTCTGTTTTACCTTTCTTTTTCATCTTGCAGCCTGCACTGTGAGGACCTTTAAACCATGCTCTCACCTTCCATACCCAGCAGCCTGCCAGGATCTTTGACCTGACTTCAAGTATCTCTAGATCTCAGTCTGAGAGTGATTTTTTTTTTTTCTTCTCTTCTCTGTACCCTCTAATTTGTCTGCTTCTGAGTTTTATTTAGCTTTTAATGGAATGCTCTAACTCCAGTTTTCAAGGAAGTTGCTACAGGGAATACAAAAGAACAAATACAAGTCTTTTCAGCCTCAACTGTTCCCCAAGTCACTCAGCCCTGCCCCTGGAGAAGCTCAGCAGTGTTGATGGTTTCCCCTTGGCCTTGCCATGAACCAGCCATAGTATTTATTAAAATGGTTTCATCTGCAGCCCTGTCCTTGCTGTAGCTTTCTGAGCACAATCCCTCAATACTCCAATGGCAATTCTCACAGACACTTGTACAGTGACAAACTCACTCTGTGCTGATTTATACTTGGTGCTTCGTTATATTCATTACAGGATCCTATTTGCATGCTTGACATTTTAAAATACTGTGTTTGGAATGTGTTATTTATTTTGAGACCTTTATTAAGCAACCTCAATCTAAGGGTTTAATTGTTACTGATAGCTAAGAGTATAATTACCTCAGTAAAATATCATGGCTATATTAAGCAAATGGCAATTGTCTTCCAGAATAAAATGAGTAGAAGCCATTTTCCTTTGAAACAGGTTGTTTCACGAGGCCTGCTAATATCATTTACTGATACAATTGCAGAATCTTTCTATAGAGAATGAATAAGGGGAGCTGAGATCGATGTGTTTGTAGAAGGGGCTGCAGCAGTGTTGAAGCAGTGCACAAACACCATTTGGGAGGAGGAAGTATCTTTAAATTAAACCAGAAAACGTTATTGTTTCTCAAGTGAGATCTGCAGATTTTGGAAGGTCAGAAGAATGTGGTTTTGCTGGTGTGGGGCCCCCAGAGCAGTGCCTGCTTTACTTCCACTTGGTTTTCTTTTTGCCATTGTTCCTTACATTACCTGACTTGGTCATGAGCTTACTGCTCACATTTGACTCAGTGAAGAAAGCAGCAGAGCTGTTGAGTTCCCCCTTCCTTATCCTGCTCCAAAATGACTTTTCAAAGCCTGAGAGTTTTCTTAGTCTGATTTATCTCTTGTCATTTGTCTCTAGGAGCTCTTGTCCACATTCCTCACAGTGGATAAATTTGCCTTTTCCCTGACTTTGGCTGTTGTTCTCTGGGTACCTGTAGGAATTTGTCCCACCCATCAGGAAGGTGATGTGCTTTGTTAGAGTTGGTTTCATCACTTGAGGGCTCTGGAAATGATGAGAGTGAGTTCAAATGGCCAGCCTGGAGGCAGAAGATGAATTGGCCCCTGAGCCTTGCTTCCCTTTCCCTTTTAGAAGCATAAAAGAACTTCATAAAAACTGTCTTAGCAATTTTCTGGGAATCAGTTTTGTGTAATTCTTTCTCTTGCCTTATTATATATCTGGTAAACTTTGCAATGATAAAAATATGGAGTTCATTATTATCTTTATATCTGATGTTTTTGAGGTGGAGGCACAAGGACAGCCTCTGTATTCTTATTGATGTTATCTCTGACATAACTTCTATTTAAGCAGTGAGTTTAGAGGGTTTTTTTAAATTTTATAACAATTCAGAGTATGCAGCAAAGTTAAAAGTTATGTGTTATTTTATGAGGTATTTGTGAAGAACAATAGAAATGTGATCTCTTTTTTCCCAGAATACTGACTGGATTCTGCTTTGTTCTGCCCCCACTAGATATTAATACTCACTGCTAAGAGGTTAGATTATGAAAATTAGAAATATCCCCATAAAAGAATTTATATGACCTTCAGTTCTCATATTTCTCTGAGAGAAAAGGCTGTAGGACTTCTAAAGGTAAAATATTCAATAAAAAGAAATTAGGTTAATCCAATGTTATGGCTGAGAATTTAAACTCACCCAGGTCAGGTAATTCAAAGTTATGGTTCCCTTGATGTGTGTGCTGTAACATTTATTCCTTAGCTCCTCAGCTCTGAATTATGAAGGATGGTTGAGCAGGCCTGGCAGGGAAGATGGATGGGTGGAATGAGGGAGTGATTGTTGGGGGAAGTCAGGCAGAACAAACCTGACTGCTGGGCAGGGGCTTGGGCAGCATCCAGGGACTGGGAAGTGGCTTAGGATTTCTGAACAGCAGGCTCTGAAATACTATTTTATTTTATTTTTTTTTAATTCTTTGTTCCTCAGATGCTTAGGGTTTGAAGGCATTAATCTTGCTGCCTCTTAGAGTGGTGGTATTGCCACAGGAGCTGCAGCTTTGAATCTCTGACTTCTCTCTGTTTTAATTCTCAGCCATAAAACTGGATTAACTGGGTTTGCTTCAAGTTGAATTGCAGTGGATTTTTTTTTTAAAGGGTAGGAGAGAGAGAGAGATAATTAAGTAATTGCACAGTAGCTTTTTTCAACATGTGATGGGAGCCTCTGGTAAGAACAGCTGCACTACTCAGAACACCAGTCAGAGCATCCTTTCAGATGAAGACCCAAAATCTTTATAAAACTGAAGGACTGTCTGGAGAACTGAGGAGTTTTGGATTGCTCCTGGCACAGTATCCTGCAGTACTGACTGTTTTGTTCAATGAGTGTTCACAACATCTCAGGTCAAGCATTGCTTAAATTGATGAATATATTAGAAGTCAAATGAGGTTTTACAAAGCATCTTGCAAATGGTCTCTGACCCATGATTTGTTGCATTGAGGAGAAATGTACTGTTCCCTCTTTTATGAGCACATTTGTTTAGGTGGTATTTCAGATAGAGTCAACAACTGTTTAATAGAAGCTACAGAAAATGTGAAGAATTGGTGTAGTTTCAGTTAATTAATTTTGATTGATGTCATGAGATTATTCTATTACAAGAATAATGTACAAAACAGCTGCTGGGTTTTTTTGTGTTATGTGGGGCAGGACCTGTGGAGAATCATTAACTGTAAACTTGCCTGTTCAGGTGGAGCCAGTTTGGGACAGTGGGGGAGCTGAGGCTCTGTTTTCTGTCAGTATGAGTATAGAGCTTCAGGATTTCCCTGGGAAGATCACTGCCTTTTTGAAGTCAAGAATTTTAAAAAGGGATCTACAGGTAAAGTGTGAGCATGAGACAGGAAAAGAAGATGTGCTTTTTATACATCAGGATGTTGTTGGACTTGCTTTCTGTCAGGATGAGTTCTCCCAAGAGTCTTCTGATATGCAGAGGTTGTATTAGGAAGGCCCTATAACCCTGTGGGACATCCAAGCTGCTTTTTAAGCATAGGGAAGCATGGCCAGAGTCATGTTTAAATGTGTCTGCATTTCCTTTCCTTGGGCAGTAAAGTCCAAGGATTCCAGCAGATGTGTTCCTTTGTACACACCCAACACCATGCAAAGTGCCATGGGCTTATTTCAATGTTGTATATCCCAGGTACTTGCTCCTGGAGCAACACTGTGAAATATGGAAACCCCACCCTACTTGGTCTTTTAGTCAATATTATTTTGGGTGCCAGAAGTCTGTGTGCAAGGCATTGAGATTGGGTGGTTAAAGTGAAAGACGCTGAAAGGGTGGAGCATTTTAAACCCATCACTTTCCTCTGAGTGTTTGAGAAGGTTTGTGCTGATCTGGTGCCTGGGAGCTGCAGGCACCTGAGGGGGTGGCTTTGACATCAGTGGCAAATATTTTTCCCAGCAAAATGTGCATTCTGCAGGTTCTCCATGGCAGCCCATGCTGGAAGTGCAGGATGTGCAGTTTTGCTGCAGCTGGATGCTCTTCCCCCTGAGATGTGAGCACACTTCCCCTGCTGGGCTATTGCACTGTGCCCATGGCATGCTGGAGCTCATGGCTGCTTCCACTGAGTGCCTGGAAGGAGCTGTAAAATCTAAATATAGAAGGAAATGGATGACAGGACTTGAGGCTCCATGTCCTTGTGAGCTGTTGAGAGGGAGATTCAGACCATGACACACAGCAGGTCCTGGGGAGAGCTTTGACCTACTGGACTGCAGAGTTGGAAGGTTTGGAGTGGGGTGTGCCTGAAGCCCCATGGGCTCAGAGCCAAGAACTCATTCCCCTTCAGGCAGAGGAGATGCTCTTGCTCCCTTTGAGCAGCAGAGCCTTCTCTCCAGTGGAAGAAGCAGCTCCCTGCTCCCACACCCATTTTTCCCTGCCTTATTGCTGCATGGATGGGAGAGGAGCTGGGAAGGCTCACTCTGTGCATTGAACTTGATTAAATTAAAGATAAACATGGATGTGGAGTAATGCTGCTTTCAGGATGTGCACACAGCATAGAGCCCTGTGCTTCTACAGGACATTTGCAAAAGGAATGTGCAGCTCCCAAAATGATCTTGTGTCTGAATTAGAAATTTAAGCAATTTAACTCCTCTCCTCAGTTACTGCTTTTTCAGGCACATATATAAGCTGCAGAAGTTTTATGTTTTATGCTTGTAACAGGAATTCTGCTCTGTAAATAGTATTTTCAGCTTTGCAGATAAGGAAACACTTTCTAGCTTTAATAAATTAATTTTCTGTTGATAACATACTACCTTTGGAGACCAACTTTTCAGGTTGACATTTCTATTATATTAATTACAAAGAGAGGAGAAGCTGTGCTTGTTTTGTCATTGGGAAATGCCATCTGCAAAGTTATTGGTAAGCTGACCTTGTCAGAAGTGTTATTGCATTATCCCTCAGTGAGGGCCACCACAACTGAATGACAAGAAAAAAAACGCAGAAAGAAAAAAGCAATTTCAGGAGATATAATGAAATCAAAACAAAATGCCTTTTATCCCTCTCCAACGTGAAGATATTTATTAAGATATTGTATGGAAGAGTTTGGTGCTGGGAGAAAAAAGTGCTTGTGAATCATTTGGGGTTGTTTTTTAAAAATGAAAATCACCATACAAGAGAATTCTTGACCTTTTGCATGAAGTGAACACGAACAAGAGGCAGTGCTTACTCTGGTGACATCTCTCCCACTCAATTTCTCCCTGTTTTCACTGTGTATCCCTGTCCATTATCCTTTTTCCCTCTTGCTCATTCTGCACATCAGGCTAAAGGGGCTCAGCCTTTGGGGACCAAAGCCCCCACCCAAGGGCTGGGGTTTTCCTTTGTCACCTCTGCTTGGAGAACTCACCCTAGAATGATTTTCTTTCCCATCTCTGGTTCACTCTGCCAGTCCTTTAAGTAAATCTCAGCTCTTCTGTTTGCTTCCAGCAAAATGCCAAGCAAATCATCTGTTTGTTTTCTGCTTTCCCTCCCAGTTTAAATCCACAGAGCTGTTAGTTTTCTCAGAGCCATTCCTTGTTCTCCCTGAACACTGAGGAACAGCAAGAGCTGCACATTCCTACTCTCCCTGTGTCCCATCCAGGCACAGCTCTGCTGCAAGCCCAGGTGATTGCCTTCTCCAAGGAGCTGTCTGCTTTCATTTGCCCCTAACCAATCCTGTGCAGGGAAGTACCACTCAGCTTAGTGGGCATTTCATCTTTGAACGTGTGGGGTACAGCAGGACAGCTGAGTGTCTCATTCTGCTCATCCCTCTGCTTTCTCCCTGTGCTGGAATTGTGACAGAAGTGCAGGTCATGGGTAGCTCAGTGAGTGGTTCATAATGGAGCATGGTCATCACACTTTAAAAGCTGTAAATGAAATCTTTTCCACCAAAGAAGTTGTTAAAAAAGCCCCAGAAAGCTATTTAACCCACCCCTCCTCCTGTGTGAGGCAACGTGTTCCTTATGTAAGATCCATGCACATGAATTTGTCATGTGTGCTGTTAACCTGAGGCTGTGTTTGTAGCCCTTGCATTTCAGTATTGACTTTTTCCTTGCATAAAGGAGAAGAAAAAAGCCCTGCTGAACTCCCTGAAAAGGTCCTAAATGGGATGCTGAGGAGCTGTAAATAATGTCCAGGTTTATAGTTTAACTCTCTAGGGGTATAAGCAAGCTCAAGGGTGTGGAACACATGTTCTGGATCTGATGTTTTCCTTCAGATAACACAAGGAAACCAGAGACACAGAAGTAATTAAACGTGCAACCTTCTCTGCCTTGTTTTCCTCTCTGCCTGCACTTGGATTTGTGAGTTCTGAGGTTCTGAAGCTCCTGCTGCAGCTGTTGGTGCATGTTCTGCATTGAGCTGTGTCCTCTGCTGGGCTTCACTCCCTAACATTAGGAATTTTTTGAACCCTCCAAGCAACCACCTCAGGCTGACTCATCTGAATCTGTCTCCTACCAAAATGCTGTGACATTGTGAGTTCTTGTTGAACTTCACCCAGCTAGGCTGAGGTTGGGGTGCTCTTTTGTCAATATTTATGTTCTCACTACTTCTCCCTCTGCAGAGGTAGGTTTTTTCTGCCTAGTTTTCCTTTAAGAAGAGGGAGCAGGGATGTGGAATTGTTGCCCCTCATCAGCCAGCAGTTAACACAGGTTTAGCTTTAGTGCCAGACTGCTCCTCTAAAGGAATGGATCTCTGAACTGCAGCCACATAGGTGTACCCAGCTGAATTAGTAATAAGAACTGATAAAGAACTTCCTGCCAAGCCTGACTGCTGGGCAGGGGGTCACACTTAGGCTTCATGGAGAGTTCCCTGTGTTTTGGGTGTTGTTCAGCTCAGAGGAACAACTGTGAGCTGCTCCTCCTCAGTGCCAGATCATGGCTCTGCCTCCACATGGATGAACGGGTGCCTAACGATCTGCATCAAAAGTTTTGATTTGTAATTAACTTCCAATATGCTAAAAGGATGGCTAATAACATTAAATGCAAATTACAGAGTTCACATTCTTCATGCAAATACAACTTAAGAAAAATGGTATCTTCTCATTTTGCTGCATTGTTCAGATATAACAAGCACAATTGCTGCTCTCCCTAGGGACAGCTTTGGCACTTACAAGGTTTATTCATCCAGACCAATGAGTTCTTTTTCCTGGCAATATTTTCCCCCAAGAAGTGGTGATAAGAAACTCTGAGAGGGGGGGAACCTTCTTGATACATTGCCTGTCCTTTCTCTTTTTTGTCCTGGGACTTAGTCTGGAGTTAAATGTGTTATAAATATCTGAGTATCAATACTTGGTAGACTTATGAGAGCTCTTAGCAACTAATGAAGGTTAAATGCTGTCTATTTTGGGAACCTGGATGACACTGTCATTCACATTTTAGCAGTACTCAATGTCTAGAGCTGCTTTTTTCCTTCTGTCATTCCTGTGAGGTGGGGAAGCATTGCTATCTCAGTTATAAAAGAACATGGAGAACAGAGGTGATTGGGTGAAATAACTGAGGACCTGAGCCCAAGTCAAACAGGAGTGCTGTGGAAGAGCTGTGAAATCTGTATTGTATCTCCTCCTGAGATTATTTGGTTTTTTATGAAGTCCCCCAGTGCAGACTGCAGTTTTCTGTGCCTTACCTCTGTGACAGTGACCTTCCTTCAGGTGGTAAATCCTTTACTGCAGAACGTGTGTGTATTCCCTGGCACTGCCTGCTCTGCCATGTTAGCATCAGCATTTCACTGATTTTCTACATCTTTTGAGTCTTGTCATATCCTGGAAGCATCTGGTATTGTTGTGGTGAGCCTGTGTTAGTACAAGGATCTGATTTTTTCCTGGAGCTGTGTTGCTGAAGTGGTTTTCTTTGTGGAGGTTATTGCTGAAGTCCCTTCCCTCTCTGCAGGCTCTGGCTGGCATGTCCCTAGGGATGTCATAGCTTCCAAGGGTGTCAAAATCAAATCCCTAGGAGCTTGTGGTGTAAAAGCTGCTTGTGTGCACACTGTGTGAAATCTCAACTTTTTTCTTTCCCTTCTGCATTAACTTATATTTGTGAGTGATTTTGCTCAGTCTATAAGCCTTTGCTTGTCCATCATTATTGATATTTTAGGTGCTCTGGAATGCTTCACCCTTGTCTCTAGACTCTGCTGACATTGATATTTTATGTTGTCAGCTCACATCTTGCTGCTTGCCCCTGTTCCACTACACTAATAATGATCATGAAGGAAACTTCTGGCTCCAATCCTCAGTGCAGCCTGCTGCTAATTGCTTTCCATGGCAGGGAGGGGAGGTGTGCTCCTCCATCAGCCAGCTCCTACCAGCAGCTATTGGACTCTCACAGAATGATTAAAACCCAGGGATGCTCAGTCATTTAAAGAGACTTTCAAACCCTGTGTTCACTGGTTCACTCTCCTGAGTTCTCTCAAAGAATTGTTAACTGGTTCAGTTTAAATTACTTTCACAAAAGCTTGTGCTTATCTATCTCTATTTTATCTTGTTACACTCAACTCAAAGAGATGCTTTGAATTCTGAACCTTCTTAACTAATTTTCCTAGTGTTCAGGTGAAGCTTCCTTGCCAATGACTCTAATTTCCCAGAACAACCTTATCTCTGCCTTCAAAACAGAGGAGGATGTCTGCAGTCTGGTATCTCCAATAGGATAGCCATTTTTAGTGATAAATCATTTTATCCTTTTGTCTGTTAACACCTTTGTTATTTTTTGGTCTTGGGTGAATATCCAGCTTTGAGATTATTATTATTATATCTTCTTAGTGCAGTTTAATTTCTTGAAGCATTTAGCTGCCTTTATCACAGTTCTCTGGATGAAACAGAGCAGAGGAGCTGTGATGATTCTTTTTGGAGCCTGGATCTTTGCTGGGTCAGTGTGCAGCTACAGCCACTTGTGTATCTGATAGACTCCAAGGATTGTCCTGTGTGTGGAGCTGCCCATCTCAGCTTTGTTTGGGGCTTTATGTTTTCATGGTGTTGAAATTTGTCTGCCTTTAAAATACAAATTAATAATATTGCTGTGACTTGTATTTACTTGATATTCTCCATTAGGTTTTATATTTGCATGACCTTTTCTTGCTTAATGCAAGCATTGTGTCTTTCAGTGTTTTGCTATTTGTATTTGTTTGCATCTTTATGAAACTGGTAGTGTAAAAAAAATCTATTTTATTTCAAATTTTGTTAAAGATATGAGATACTCTTGCAAGTTCACGTATTGCAAGAAGCAATTTCTGAGCTGCTCATTCTCTTCTCCCTGTGCAAGTGTCTGAATATCCCATGAGATTTAACAGTGTTGCAGTGAGTAAACAAATCACTGTATTCCCAGAAAAGTGTGACTGGATCACAGCTGCTGTCACTCCTGTCTGCCTGGAAGATGAATCAGCCTCTGAAATGTGCAGCTGTGGGCAGTACAGGGAGCTGGGTGGTCCTGTTCTCTAGGATGAGATGGAGATTTCAATGTTTTACCTCATTTGGGGCATTACTTTGTGTTTTCCCCCCCCTTTCTTTCCCCTTTAAAATTTATAATTAAATTTTATTTGAGTTATTTAATTTTATTATTTTATGAAACAGCCTGGTTGGTGGCTGCATATTTATTTAAAGGGAGGCAATCAGCTGCCAGATAAGCTGAGGCCATAGTTAGGTATTATCTGTTGCCAGATGGCCAAAGAGCAATTTTCTAACTAGTCCTGGATGTGATTATGATGTTTTTATGAACTTATTCCAATTTCACCTTTTATTTGATCTTCACAGCTGTTAAGGGCACTTTTAATGGTGTTTCTCTAGTCTGTAAAATTTAGATCAGATTTAGAATTTAGATAACTTCTCAGAGCTGCAGGAAGTAGAGCATAGTTTAAAGAGGATTAGTGATCAGTGTGTATAAGGACTAGTCTGTGTAAGGTAAATCTTAGAAGGAGCACCTTCATCTTAAGTAATTTATGTGTCTATAGAGATTTTCTTCTTTCCTCAGCTGGACTCTGTTGTGTTAAAGGTTATTTTATTGAAATTCATTCTCACATATTCATAAAAGAATGCATTCTTCTGAGCATTATCAGTCACCAAGTTTTTGAAGTTGCCATGCTGGATCTTTTCTGTATGTTTTAGCCCTGGAATCAGATTAATTAAGTGAGATGTCTGCTCATGATACTACATCATTAATAACATTGAGGGGGGAATTGTGAAGACATGCAGTCTTTGTACTGAGTGTGGTTCAGCTGGCAGGAGAATGTGAATTAATAGGAATGGGACTCTTAGGCCATTTCAGAGCTAAACCTGACCTGCAGGTAGGAGTTCTTTGACAATCCTGTGTTGCCAAAAACTGTGCCACTGCATGTCCTTTCACTTATCCATAGATTTATTTTTTCCTCCCCACACCAAAATTTGTTTGGAATTTCCTTGTAATGGAGGATTATGAATAACACTTGTCACATTTGGAAGCTGTGAGCCATTGAGGAACGATTTCAGCTCACTCCTTTACAGCCTGCCAGCTTTTGTGCTGTTCCAGATTAAAGGGCTGGGCACTGCTGTAGAGCTGATTCATCAAGTCTTCTCACAAGGGAACTTCTTTGCCCTTCAGCCTTGAGGATGTTGTGTTAAGGGTGGGCTGAGAAGAGGTGCAGAGGGCAGGGCTGTGCAGGCTGGGAGCTGTGGGGAGCTGCAGGAGGCTGCTCCATGCCTGCCACACTGATGGGAAGTGTGCTCAGCCTTTGTTTCCCTCCAGAGTCAGGCTAATGACAGCTCTGATAATGCCAGATGGCAGTCACCAGTCATCATTTAATAGCAGAAAAATGCCTAAATGTTGTCTCCAGAACTGGTTTGTTCGTTCTTCCCCTTGTTCCAGCCTGGCAGCGATCCTCAGGCAGCACTTAGGGACCTCCTAAGAAGATCTTGTGTAGAAAACTGTCAGAACAGATTGCTGTATGGATTTTCAGAGGATTAAAGTTAATTAAAGAGCTATTCCTTGCTTTCATTTCCTCATATCTGCCAGCTATTTACATGCTAATGTAGGGTCTTCCAGGGAGAATAGGACAAGTGTCAGCATTGGGCATGTTATCACACATGGAGACAGTAGAAAATAATGAGATGAGCAATATATATATATATATATATATAATATGTATGTACGTGTGTAGCTTGACAACTGAAAGCCAGCAGCAGAGCTTTTTGCATATTTTCAGTAATGTGTGATCCTGCTGAATATAATTCACTCCATTACATCTTACACTGCATAATTTAATACTTCATTCACTATAGTATCTTTACATAAGGAGTTTTATAAACAGGCAGATTTAATGTGGGGTTTTTTTTCTATCTTGTTCTAAAGAGGAAAGTTGTTTCCTGCAGAAGTAGTGAGGAGTTTTACTAGGAGTACAAACCTGGGAGCAGAAAATTTGATGGGGACTGGCATCTACTGTTGCCTCCTCTTAGAAAAATTAAGCAAAGGAGGAGCTCAGCATGGAAGCAAACTGAGAGTGGATGTAATACTTTTCTTGCATTATTATTTGCCCATTCCATTTTCACATTATTTCAGAGGATTATTTTCTTCTGTAATTTTTCAATATCTTTCATTTTAACACTTTATTAAAACTGCTACATGACAGATGAAATAAAATTGATCTCAGGTTACACTTCAAGAGGGAGTTTAATGCTTTAGGAAAATTAGAAACCTCACTGTCTGCATTTTTAAACAAAACTATCAAAACCATCTGTACTGTTGAGCACAGGTAAAGAGTTTTGTTAGCTGCTGAGGTTAGTCCAGATAATTTGAGGATGCTGAAGGTAATTAAGCTTTTAAGGACCAAGGGCAGTTAAAGAGAGATTTGTTTTCTGTAGTTTTTTGTTCCCCAGTGTGCAGGAGGCATACAGAGTGAGTGGCTTAGCAAACCCCAAGTGCCTTTACCAGAGGCTGGAGTCCCTGTGTTCCATGTGACCTTTGTGAAACAGCTCTTTGGCATTAGCCTTTCTCTTCATTTTATCCTTTTGTGGTTTTCCTAGTGGAAAACGTGATGCTCTTACTCTCAGATGTCAGGTGGCTGTTTTCAGCCTTGAAAATCAATGTGGCATTTTGTGAAAGAGTTAAAAAGATGAGGGAAAGGGGAAAAACCTTTTTTGGAGACTCATTTGGGGGCAGGTGGGGGGAGAAGGTCACCCACACTGAAAAGTCATGACTGATCCCCTGCTTGCTCCTGCCTTGGTAGCACAGCTTCCTTAAAAGATGCTCTGAAAGGGATGTCAGGCCAGAGATACTCTGGGATTTGGGTGTTTGAGGTTTTCTCTTGTATTTGATCTCCCAAATCCTCTCTTAGCCAGGATGGTGGGCTGGCCAAGATGAAATGCTGCTGTGCAGAGACCCTCAGGCTGAATTTCTCCCTCTTGTGGTTCTGTGAATGTCACCTGAGCTACACCAGGGAAAAGCTGTCCCTGGTGTCTGGGGAGAAGCTGCCAAAGGCTTGTTACCCACACCTGTGCAGGTGAGAATAATTCAGAGAATAACTTGTTCCTGACTCCCCATGCCAGAGGAAACCAGGGCTGTTTCAGCATCTCTGCTGCCTAAATCCTGGTGCTGTGTGGTTGGGAGAATTTGAGGTAGGTGCTCAGAAAAGACAGTGAGCACTCAGAATTTCCTGAAGGTGGGGCACTCATGGAGCAGGTGCCTTGTCCCTTACTGGGCTGCCTGTCCCAGCCAACACAACATTGTTTGCAGGAGCTCTGACAAGTGGAAATGATAACCAATGCTTAAAACAGAAAGCAGTTTAATTTGTGATGCTCATCTCTGTAACCTAAGTGGTAAGACTCCTGATTTTTATGTGTTCAATATTGGTTTTGGGCAAAAAAGAGAGAACTACTCTCAAGCTTTTCCTATCAATGATATGTGTATGCACTTTTTTTGCCATTCCTCTGTGTTGTGCTTTGTGTGAGGGAGGTTTCTATTTTGTATATCAAGTGGAATCTTCAATTTGATCTTGCCACATGCTCAAAGGAAATTTTTATTTCTGTTACATCACTTTAGAAGGAGATACATACTCTTCTTTTGCTGTCTCAGAAATACCTTTTTATTCAGTCAGAACAGTTGGTTTGTTTTGAGACTGTAGTGGAGCCACATCATGCAGGAGCACTTCAGCCACAAGGGGCATTTAACAGGTTCCATGTGCTGAGAATTTGAATATTTTCAGTGGTGACAATTAAGGCTAAACATTTTTTTCACATTTTACTAGAAAATAATTGAGGAAAAGGAAAGTCTCTTTCAGGCATTGTAAGTGGATTTTGCTACTTTATGCCATACCCATTTTCTGGGACCTGTAAATATATGGATTTCTAAGATATTTAGCTCAATGTAATTGTTCCTTGCTGCTGGGAAGAGAACATGAATCTTTTCTGGGAACTAAAATTCCAGTGTCCATCTGTGTCTGATTTGTGGGTCACAGGCCCTTCATCTGCATCCTCACCTTCAGACTTTGTGATTCTTGGTGATGGATGTGGGTATTGGGAGCAGAAGGTAATTTTAAAGGTATAGATGAAAAGAGTTTCAAATAATGAGGTAAGAATTTGATGTCAGTGCAGTGGCTTTTTTTTAATCAAAATTTTATGTTCTTTTGATTTCTGGAGCTTAAATAGAGCACGGCAAGGATCCTATCACCAAAATTAGATTTTTGGCTTTAATTTATTGGGTGTCATCCCTCAAGATATAAAGTAAAGTAGCAACTTAGAGCAGCAAACAACATGAATATTTCAGAAGCAGCATCTTTTCTATATGCTGCCATCTGTTGATGACCTATGCATAGGAAAGGATTCATTTCCCAGAGTCAAAGGTTTGATTTCCCAATGAGATGTCCCAAGGTAAATTCTGATGGTTGAGAGAGCTCTCCAACATTATTTTTCTTCCCTCTTGGAAACTTCTGTGGACTGGTTGACTGCAGGTGCTGACAAGAGTAGTGCTGTGGGGGAAGAAGTGATGCACAGTACTTAGAGTGTTATATGCATATAAATAAAAATTAGCAAATGAAAGAACTAAAGAAGTCTGGTTTGTTAACACTGTTTATTGAGCTTTAGCTTTTTGAATGGTTCTGATGATGGAAAAGAGACCATAAGTTGTCCTTGAATCTGTGAACTCAGATAATGCATTAATGGAAATGCTGCTGTGAGTTTCCTGTCTTTGGCCCAAATGACCCCCAGATATGAGATAGCTCTTAAAACATTTTGAAACTCTCTCCCATAATTAACTTCTGATGGACAGAAACAAGGCTGTGGGGGTTAGAGATTTGTAGAGAGGATGCTCAACAGGTTTTGAAAACAGTGTGTAGAAGTCCTTCTGCCATTCACATGATTAAGCTTAATTATTTTGAATTGATGATAGGGTCTTGAGTACTGATATGTAACGAGCTGTTTGTTGTCCCTCCGCAGCAGCACCTTTTTAAAGCCCTCTTCAGTCAGATCCCAGCCAAGCACAGTGTTCCTCTTTCCTGCTGGTTTGCCAGCCTGGCTTGTGCCAAGCAGCCTCTGCCAGGTTTCCAGCAGAGCAGCTCCATCCCATCACCAGGGGAAGCCTGATGATTCTCAAGCCTCTTGCTCAGTCCATATGCTGCTGTTAACACCAGCTCAACCTTTCCAACCCTGGGAAGTTTAAACAAAATCCGCCTGCTCTTCCCACTCTCTCCATTACCACCAGCCTTCCCACATCATAGAACCACAGAATTGGGTTGGAAGAAACCTTAAAACTCCATAAAACTCTTTCCAACCCCCTTCCATGGGCAGGGACACCTTCCACTAGGCCAGGCTGCTCAATGCCCCATCCAGCCAGGCCTTGAACACTTCCAGGGATGTCACAGGGGTGTCTTTGTCACTGATGTGCAGCACAGAGCTCATGGTGATGATGGTGTTTGTCTGTAGCACATGAGAGGCACAGGTTGGGCTGTTAATTAATAATTCCAGTCCTGCACAATGACTAGTCTAATGACATGTCTCTGCAAAAAAATAACTCTTGGTAGCCTTTGAAGCAAGCATGCAGAAATATCCTATTTTCAGCTGTTCATATTTTTTTCCCAGAATTACTTCACCATGGCACTGCTCTAAATATGTCTTGTGAGATAAGCTTTAAATCCTACTTGGGCAAAGTTTATTAAAAATTAACATTTGCACGGGGAGTTATAAAAAAGAATAGGACCTTCATTAGCTTAAAAATCATCCAAAGTACAAAATAATATTGAATGGCTCTCCACTGGCCCAGACCAGGCAGACTCTTACTGCCTGCCACATCTTGAAGCTCAGAGAAGTCAGCATCAATAATAACCAAAAAGCCACACTGGAAACTGCACCTCTGTTCCCAGAGGTCCAAGAAAATGAGCTGCTACCACAGGCTGAGCAGCCTGAACTTACTGGAATGGGATGTTAGCTGCAGTTCTCTCAGTGGGGAGAACTGCAGTGCTCCTTAGGCATCCTCTCCAGATGTACTGCTCTGGCAGCTCACCATGCTTGGGAGTGAGCAGTCCATGCAGGGGATGTAGTTTCAGGCAGTTTTGCTTTATGGAAGTTCACACTTGAGCCAACAGAACTCCTGGGCTGGGTAGTGCTGGTTTGTCCTGACTGAGGATTGATCCCACTGCCAGGGATTCTGATCCAGGGAAATGAAAAAACAATAAAGATACTGAAAAACAAGAGGGATGAGAAAGAGTCTGTACAATGGATGTTTGTAGAACACCAGTTTTCATTTTCATTTTGTTTTCTAGGACAGATGAGGAGCACATTCTTTGCCCTATCCCTTTCCTCTTGGGACTGCATGTCGCTTGCCTCTACCTTGCAGCATTTAATCTGTTGTGATTGCCTTAAATATCTGAATCCCCACAATATTCACCTTCCCTTGGGCTGCAAGTTAGCAGCATGTGTGTCTTTGTGTTAATTTGTCCCAGTTCAGAGGCACAGCATCATTAGTGAGCCACCACAGTAATTACTGTGGGATTTGGGCACAGTGGTTTGCTCCTGCATTGCTCTGCACCTTCTCTTTAATCTGCACAGGCCATCTGCTTTCTTTCTTAACTAAGAGTTGTTTTGTTTCTGCTTTGGAAGAGTGACTCTGTTGCTCCTAATCTTCTCTGTTAGAAAAACCATTGGAGCTGGGATAAATTACATCAGTGTGATAGCTCGTGCTCGCTTTTGAAAGATTCCTTGCAGGTCGTGCCTCCTAGTTTTGCTGGCACAGATTTTTGCTTTCCTCTGTGGCTGCAGGGACAGGGCAGAATTTTGGTAGAACCACTCAGTGGTCTTGGGAACTCTTGTAAGTCTGACCACAGTCCTGCTGTTGGCTTTTAGCAAAGATTTCCCAATACAAATATAAATATTCAATAACAAAAATGTTACTGGGTGCTTATCCCATGACAGCCCTACGAGTAACAACCTTTTAAACCCTCATCCAAATAAGAATTGTGTCTTGGATGACAAAGCACTTTGGCTTCTGTCTAAGAGGTCTGTTGTGTCTTTTGCCACTGCTTATCTGATCAAAAATAGTGAATTGTTGGACTGATCAGGTCAAAGACCTGAGTAACTCCAAATCTGTCTTCTCTTCTCTTGCCTTCCTTTTCCCAGGACTTCTCCAGGATTAAATGGATCAGCTTTTTGTTAAGAGCTGGTTTCCTAAGCTTGGGCAGTCCTTAGGCATCACAGTGGATTGTTTAAGTGGATGGAACATTGATACTGCTGTTAGGGAAAGCTTGCTTTTATTTCCTAGAAAAACCTGTTCATTAGATGGTGATTTTGAGGGATACTCTGTGGTGTAGTCAAAATGTTTTAGAGGCATTAAAATAAGTGCATCTAACAGCATATGTCACTTTTTTGGTCTTTTGGAAGAATTTATAGCCTAGTTTTACCCATAAAGTGGGCTTTGTTTGTTGCCTTTTAAAGATGTTCCTGTTGTCGATAAATAAGGTGAGGGCTACAGTGATCCACGCCTCAAAAAAATATAAAATGAGAAAAAACTTCCTTGGGTCTATTGACAATTTATTCTTCTTGTAATGGGAACATTATTTCTGCATGAGCCTCTCTCTCCTTGTCACTAGAAGATGGTGCCTGCAGTTCTGAGACAATGAAATAGCAGCATCAAATCAGGCAGTTTGCATTTTGGTTTTGTGAAAAGAGTAAAAAAAAATAACATTATTTCTCCGAAGACGGTTTGGAGTAGGGCAATCATTTAGAAAATGAAAAGATTCTTTGTCTAGGAGGCTCTTCTGTTTCAGTCTTTAATCTAAGCAGCTGTCTTTCTCCTTCCCCATGGGAAGTTGTGGTGGGTAAATAACATGGAAATTCATTTGATGATGGAGATATTAGAGGTTGGCATGGACAATTAATTTGTTATTAAACAGAATTAATTTATTTGATCCTTACATGGTTGTGTTGCTGCATATAAATTCAGCAGCTCAGTGAGTTATCCTGTGAATGCAGCCCTGGTTTTGCTGCAGGCTGGGGCTTTTGGTGGCTCTGACATCAGGAGTGGTTTCTCCTCCTCACCTGTGTGTGAAATGGAGATGCAGGGAACTTTTTGGTTTTGTGCTGCTGGAGGTCATTGTGGTGTTTGTGACCTAAAACTTGAGCTTTTCCCCTTCCCAATCTAAATGCTCTCGTCCTTTGCTCAGAACTGGTTTGAAAATGTTTCTGAAGCTCCATCAGCAGAAAGCTGACTCAAGAAGAAAATGAGCAACTTTTCTTCTCAACTCCTTTGCTCATATGAGGGGTAGGATGAAGTATCAGTGGCTACAGGTAGAACTGTTAATTTTCATCTCCAGGGGGATGGGGATGATGGGATGATCTCCTCATAGTGAGACAAAGCAGCACCTTTGGATTTCCCCTTTTTACTCCTAGAATTCAAAACCACATTTTGGTTGATAATTTGGTTGATCATTTCTTCTGCAAAAGCAGAAAAGAATTAGATCTCCTGATGTCTTTCATGACTTTTGAATGTCAAGAATTTGGAGCATGTGCAACAGGAATGCTTTGGGAATGTTCATACTTGTCACTATCTCTGCCTCTTTTTGCTGCTTCCTTCTGGTTTTACCCTTCTCTCTGTGACTTCAGGACACAGCAGAAGTAGCTGCCCAGTGCCAGTGATCCTTTCCTACACAGAGCTGGTGCACGTTTTGGTGTTTTGCTTTGGTAAGAATGACCTAATCACTGAGAAGATCCCCAGAGGCCTCAGAGGTCTGTGTTTTAGCCCAGTTCTAAACTGGTGAATGACCACAACCACTTCATCTTGGGGGCACCAGTTTCTCCTGCTAGGAGATGGAGATGGTGATGCTGGACTCCTGCTTTAGGATTAACTGCTAAAAAGTGCAGCATAAAAACCTAAAGGTAGCCCTGCACTTGTGCCCTGCTAAGTGAAGAGTTTCATGAACAAGTTCCTTACAACAGTGTCCTCATAAGGCATCTGCATTTGCATATATTATACTGCATTTTTCCTCCTGCTTCTATCCTGCCTTAATTGTCTGTGCTCCAGTTTTCCCCAGACTGGAGAGTCTCTTGCTTGTGCTAGATTGGTGAACTAAAGATAAAAGTTTTTTGAAAATGAGACCAAGGACAAAAGCAGGGAGGATGTTCGACTTGGAGCTGTAAAAGAATATGTGAGTGTATTAAGAAGGATACCAAATTCCATTATTTTTGTTAACTGCTGAGATCAGAAGAGGAATCAATTATATCATGCAGGTATCTCTCTTTGTGAGCTGCATGGTGATAACTTCAATTGCATTTGCTTTTTAAAGTTGATGTGCCAGGAGACAGCATTGTTTTAGTAGGAATGAGCAAGGAAGAGGCTAATGTCATCTGTAAGTGGCAGGGAAATACAAAACTCACACATCTTGACAGTAATCTCTTCTGTTTAAAAAGCAAATAAGTGAAAAAGCAGGAGAAACTAAGGGATAAAATCACACCTCTTGAAGAAATACAGGGCCAGGCTTGGCATGCATTGTTGGAGATGATTTAGCAGTAATTAAATTGGTTCCAACATAGCAGGTAAGACTGAAGATGAGAAGAGGGAGAAAAAAACAATTCCTTACTCTCCATTAGCATTCCAGACTGTTAGCAGGCTTGGTGGAGGAGTGGTGTGTAAGTAAGCATTAGTGATGAGGAGCTGCCCTCCCCTTTCAGTCTGCCCTGAGCAAGTGCTCCATGCTGGTGTTAACCACCCCCAGCACAGCCAGGCTGGCATTTCTGGGCTGGTCAGAGTGCTCTGCTCTCAGACACAGCAGAACCACAGAAACTTCCTGAATGTTGAGTGCAGAATTCAGCCCAGCTCCTGCTTGTTTCCCATCTCTATCACTGCCCTGTGAGGGTCTCACTCTTTTAGGATGCCCTCCAGGTTCCTGCCAGGCTCCAGAGCCCCAGGCAGGGATCACCCAGTGCCCCAGCCTGTGCAAACTTTCCATCAGACCCTTCCTCACAGCCAGCTTGCCGTGGGATGCTGTGCCTCTGGGGCTGCTCTGGTGTGCAGAACAACATGCTGCTTATAAATAACACTGGCTTATTTATAACACACTCCTATGGAGCTGCAAATAACAGCCATATCCATCACACACTGCTCACTGAAACATAAGGGTTTAAAACCACTTCAGAGACCCCCTGTGTCTTCATGTGGCGAGTGAAAAAGCAATTGCTGCTTGGAGCATGGGAGGAGTTGCCTTTGTGTGTCTCTTTGCTGTTGGTATCAGTGGGGTAAATTGTCTAATAACGTCAATTCGAAGCTTTTGAAGTATTTTTGTTGTAAAAAGTATTCTTTAAGAATGAAATATATATGTTTGAAGTGCGTGAATGTTGAATTTCGAGAAGAATGATTGTGTTCAGCTCAATTCAGTGGGTGATATTAAAGAGGCAATTACACATGATTTGTGAAATAAAGAGCAACCTCGGCAGAGTGTGGTACCTGCAGGGTTTAACAGCACCTTCTGATCTGAGCTAATAAGAGCAGTGTCTAATATTAGAGTTTGCCTTGTCAGAAAACCCATTAGTGTGCCAGTGTGAGGATGGGGTGTGTGAGGCAGAGTGAGCAGCTGTTTGCCTTTTGGTGCCACAGGAGGAGGCAGGGAGAAACTCTCTCTAAAAGAAACTTCATTTGTCATGCTGCTGGTTTGCTGTTTATAGTATTAAATTGTTGATTAAGGGAAAGATGATTGAATAGGTACCTTCTTTTAGAAGCACGCAGACTTCAGCTGGAGATTAATTCCTTCATTTGCTTGTGTTCCTCAGAAGTTTTTAAAATTTTGTGTAAAGATTTTTTTTTCTTTTGAGATGAAAACTTCACAGCTCTCTAGTTTTTAGCCTATTTATTCTTTTCATGTCATCCTCCTTCATACACATTGAACTGACAGTATTTTTTCCTGCCTTTCTCACACATCCAAAACCTAAATACAATTACAGTTTCCATTCTGTGCTCTCTGGAGGAACAGGTCTTTGTAAAAGCTGTGCCACAGGCTTGGTGAGGAAGGGTTTTTGATTAGTACATTTGTTTTTCAATTCAAAGATTTTAGAGGTTTGTGTTAAAATTAGGTATATGGGGTAACCTGTTGGATGTGCTAATACAGAATATTAATCAAAAACCACAGACATCTCTTCTCTGCTTTGATTTTTAGTGGCTCTGTGAGTATTCTGCATTTTGCTTGGTGGCTTGCCCTGAGTTTTCAATTACAAAGTGATTTCTTGCCCTTATTCCCCATCTCATTTATTCCTGGCTCTCCTTCCAGTCAGCTCTGGATAACTGAGAGATATGCTAGAATGGTTCTTCTCAGTTGTTGGAGAGAAATTGTTATTTATTAACAATCTACTGAAATGGTAAAAAGCAAAAGGAAAAAGTGAATACTGCATAGAAACATATATTAAAATATGTACAAGGCTGCTCTGGAGGAAGAGGTGATAAATTTTTGCCAAGAATTGTGCTCACAGGTGTAGAGACCATTCCTGGCAGGTATTCTGTGTTCTGTTCATGCTTCCAAGGCACTGCTCCAGCAGCTCTGAGCACAGACAGGATGGATGGACTGTGCTTGGTCCTCTCCTCCCTCCCTGGGCTGGGGGGGAGTCCAGGTGGCAGAGCCTGTGAGCCAGCCTGGTCTTGTCAAGCAGCCTGAGGTGGATGGGATCAGCATTTCCCTGAGCTTGAGGTGATCAGTGAGACACAAAAACCTTTGTGAGGCTCCAGGTGCTGAGAGCATCAGAAGATCCATCATCAGAAGGTACATCTGTGCTTCACAGGTACATCACCTGCTTGTACCTTCTTCCTGGGGTCACAGAAATGCCACTAGAGGGTCTTAACATGGTGATCACACTCTTTTAACAGCCTGTTCAGAAACTGAGGATTTCTAAAGATACAGCAGTTGTATTTTCTTTGCTACACTCCTTTCATTATGTATATCTGGAGCTGGTGTGATTTGATCTGATAGCTTTTCCCCTAATTTTCTTCTTGACTTAAGTGAGTATTAATCATAAACTGTTTCATTAGTAACTAATTTGATTCAGAAAAAGAGCTGAAAAGATTTGACATATGCTGTAAAGTTTGTACTACTTCTCCCATGGACTTGAGGCAGGTATTTGGCACAGAGATTGTTTTGCATAACCTTGCTTGTTGATTTTGTTTGTGTGTGCATTTAGCATCCTTGATGTGCACAAGGAGACAGGCAGAAACTTACCACTTGCTGCTTTTTGGGTGCTCCTTTACCCTCAACAAGCTCAAGAGAGTTAATAACCATGGGCAGCATCTCTGGGATTGCACTGACAAAAACAATGCAGTTGTCCTGCTGTCTTTGAACATGGCAAAGCTCACAAATATTGTTATTGGAGGTGAAATAATAAGGACAAGTCTAAAAAGTAATAGTTCCAAGTGAAATAGGAACAGCTTCTTAGAATAAGTTGAGATAGAGGGAATGTCAGAAATTCCAGCTGTGTGATTTGTTCCTGTTACCTTTTGCCTTCCCTTCATCACCCAACCAACCCTTTTTTTGTGCTTGTGGATTCAAGTGATTTCATGTTGATTGTGGAGGGTTTTTAAACAGCTGAAGGTGGATGTTAAGGATGCTGTTAAGTAATTGGAAATGACTCCTGATAGAGGGAAGCAAGGCCAATGGCAGGATCACAAACCTGGTCTTCTGGAGAGAGGAGTCTGATCTGTTTATGGACTGCCTGGAAGAATCCCATGGAATGTGCTCCTGGAGAGAAGGGGAAGCCAGGAGAGCTGGGGAGGTTGGGGAGGACAATGTCTTGAGCAGCTTTCAAACCTCAACTGTTGTGCAAGTCTGAGTCTGCCTAGTGCTGATAATAGACTCCATTGAAAATGGCATCATCTCCTACAGCACTGGCTGGTAAGATAAAGGTGTATTTGAGGAAGATTGTACTAAGTCAGGAGTGTGCCAGGTTTATTGAAAGGCATTTTATTAAATAATATAATGGTGTTTTCCAAATGAAGGCAGAAGAATCAAATATATCAACAGATATGTGACTTTATTTTAAACTTTTAACTTACTTTAGAATAAGAAAAATTGTTCTGATAGTATTTCCTGACACATCACAATGCACTTTTTTTCCAGAGAGGGGACAAATTTAGCAATGAGTGTTGTGGGCTTAGATATTGCAGTGCAAAAGGGTCTGTTCTCATCTTTTTGTTTTCTTGAAGACTTGATTGCAAACTCAAAATTCTGCAGTTCTGCCTGTGCTGGGTTGGGCATCCTTTGGATTGTCTTCCTGGTAGGTGGAACACATCAAAGGTGAGAATTCAACTAAAATTGTTCAGAAAGTTGTGTGTGGATGTGTTGCAGTGTGGAAGCAGAATAATCATCATTAACTCTTTGCTGTTGACCAGCTTTTTCCATGGTGTTACGTGGCAGAGACTTTTCCCCTCTATCTTTTGTTTGCCAGTTATTTCTGTAATTGTTCCATATTCTGTACACTTTGAAGCTGTGCCCAGAAGTAGAAAAGCTGATGGTGTGTTTCATTCTCCAGAACGTGGCAGTTTGTTACAATGAAAACAAACCAAAGGGTTTAGTTTGCAACAAAGGAGATTTTTTTGATACTCTGTTTCTGTCCTTTACTGAAATGTGGTTTTGTTGAAAATGCAAATATTGTGGTCAAATATTAAAAGGATGATGAATGTTTGTCTCATACATTTAATCATAATTGCTTTTCAGATGTGTGTAATGAATATCTTTCCTAAATAATGTTTTCCTTTTATTTAAACTGATTTTTCCACTTGTTTTTAATGAAGCACGACTTCAGTGCTTCACATTTTGTCTAATGGTGTGAGCATAACATTCTTGATGTCAGTGCAGTTTTGAGGAAAGATTTTGTTGACTTAATATTGCAGAGATAGTGGAGAGAGAAAAAAGAAAGCAATGTCATTTTGTCTGTGAATTAATTTTGCAGTGTCTAGTGGTACTAAAGGGAAGGTGTTCACTGAGTGGCAGCTAGAGATAAAATCAGCTTTACTAACTAGTAGGCTATTCTAAAGTAAAAATTTCAGTTCTGAAATGTTTAAATTTGAGGAAATTTGTACATGAGGGCTGTTACCACAAGAACTGGAGGTTCAGGTGTAGAGGTACATCCTCTTCTCTGGTGTTCTCTGCTGCTGTGGTTGGGGGGGTTATTGAGATTACATGCTGGCTTTTTGTCATCCCCTGGCTCAGCAGCTTTTGGGAGAACATCTTGTCCTGTTGCTGTGAGCATGCAGGAGTGGGTGAAGATGTTACTTACAGAGAGGTGGGGAAGGCACCCAGGACTTTGTGTCTTCACTGCTTCACTTATTCCTCATCAACCCAGTTCAGGCAAAGCTGCTGCAGCATGAGAGCAGCAGGCAGACATGGGTGATGAGAGTGAAAGATTGGGAAAGCAGTTATGCTGGAAAGCTGATGATTGGACTTGCTGACCTTAAAAAGCAGCTGAAGAAGAGGTGACAGTTTGAAAGCACAGAATCTAATGAATGAATGGTTTAGAGATGTTGTTTGGGAGTTGTTTTCCCTGTCTGTGCAAGGCAACAACAAAGATGTTCAATGGAGCAGATAGGTAGCAAATTAAAACCTGATAAAAGAAAAATGCATTTTCAAGCAGTGAAAAAAAGTAATGGGATTAATTTCCACCAGAAAACTGGCAAAGTCAGGAGTTTCTCAGTGTTCAGAAAGACTGGATATTTATATGATCAATAAAAGTATCCAGAGGAGTTGTCAATGAGAGGTTGTTTTTCAAATGTTTTTATTAGATGTCATTTTTCTGGAGTTGGGAAGCTAAAGGTGGAGGTGCAACTGGAATTTCAGAGAAGTACCTGCTTGAAGTGGTCTTTGTAGCTGTTTCTTAAACATCCAGTTTTGTTCTTCACCATGTCAGGGTCTCAAGAGGAGCAGGATCCCAGGCACAGAGGGGTGGGTTATGGGCTCCTCTGCCAGCCTGCCCTGAGGTTTATTTGGGATTCAAGAGCCAGCATGTGGCAAACCTCTGTTCACAACCACTGAGGTGGCACATTTTCCTCTTCAAATACTGAAAACTCTGTCAGAAATGCAGGTCACAAGGTTAAATATCAGCCCAGCTTCATGGTGCTCACTTGCTGCAGAGCCAACTCTGAAGGTGACTCCTGATTAATGAGGCACATTCTGTGGGTGTTGGCTGAGCTGTGCTCTGGGTGAGAACAAACTGATCCTAAAAACAGCCAAGGAGGTGTTGCTTGCTGCACTTTCCATCTTTTATAAGACAGAAGTATTAAAATGATCTTTCATGTTTTCAAAGGGCACAAGTTCAAGCATTGAACCCTCATCATGTAGGTAATGTGAAACATGTATGAGGTAAAATTAGTATTTTGACCTCATGCAAGGAAAACATAGAATTTTAGTTCAATGTAAAGGCTTATCATTGCTTTGCCCTGGATAAATCTCTGGGTGTGGTTATTTAATCTGGCCCAGTCTTATTGCTGGGAGCATGGTTTGGTGTGAAATGGCCCTTTATGGTTCTTGTTATTTCAAGAAGAATAGACTTGGGTATGCTTTTGCTTTATAAGTGTTTATGGAGTATGGAAGGTGCACCCTGGGCCAGATTTCAGTCTCAGTCCAGTCTTCTCTCCCTGGTGTCCTCTCTGAAGGAGGAACTGCTGGGCTGCAAGGACCAAGAGCTGTGTCCCCTTGCCCTGAGAATCCTTCATAAAGATGATGCAGATATGCTATGGGTGACCTGGGAGATAACTTGATGTACAGTTTGTGAAACTGGAGCCTGGGTGGTGGGGCCATTCCTCCTTTCCTCTTCCTTCATTCTTGTAGAGATAACTGCACTGGCTTTGAGCACAGCTCAGTTTACTTTTCTCCCAAATTAATGATATTTAAGTGGTTAAAACTGCAGGAAACTGGCTGTTAAGAGCTTTAGAGGCCAATGTCTGGGTTACTTAGACAGACAGGAGGAAAAAGAAATCTGAGTGTAAGGAATATGAACATAGGGGTGAATTTTTATAAACTGCAGATGTTGGCAGCATAAAAACCTCATGTACCATCACAAAACCTTTTTTTTTTTCTTATTTTTACTTTTCTTTTTTTTTTTTTTACTTAATAGGTGAGTAACATTAGTTTTGTATTGCCAGTAAGGATGAATCCATTCCCTTGTCAGCTGTATGCTTTCCCTCTGGCAGTGATGGTAATCTAGTGGCTAGGTTGAAGAAGGTATGTTGAAGATTTTTTTGATGTTTTTTAAAAAAGAAATTACTGTTTTTCACCTGTGAATATGGTGTCAGACACCAGTGTCAGATGGGGAGTGACCCTGTGCTGAGGCAGGTGAATAAGGCAGCTGCACACACAAGATTGCCATGGCCTGAGCAGTGGGACTGCGAGAAATGATAGGAAGAAGAGGGTTTTTTTGGAATGGAGAGATGCCAGACACAGAGAAGAAAAGCAGGCTCACTCGAGACAGGCAGCGGTGAGCGTTCCGGTAGAGGGGAGCTGAGCAAAGAAAAAATCCTACAATTATTTCACAGCAGCAGGAGGCTAAGAAACATAACTAAACATGTTAAACTCACTGTGAAGAGAGAGGACCCCAGGGGTATTTTAGTCAGATAATATTTAATTTGTTGCAGTGTCAGTTGTATGATTGCTTGTCAGCTGGCATATGGATGTGCTATAAGCAAAATGGGGCTTTCAGAGAGCATGCACAATTTTCCAGAAGATAGTAAAGCAGGAGATTTATCAGAGACGGATTAAAAGAGTTACAGTGGATTTATTTGCTCTGGTCCATTGCCAGGATATAAGGCAAGCTGAGCTCTCTGCAGAGAAGTGTTGGAGGAGAGGGACAAGAGCTAGAAAGGGAGGACTATAAATCAGGAGGAAAGCCTAGGGAATACAGGAGCGTGTGAGATGTACACAGGTATTTGTAGGAGTGTGTTCAAAGCTGCCAGCTGAACGTGGGCCAGAAGAGCAGTAGGATTGCAGAGTTTCTCCAGAATTTAAGAATGGGTGGTTGAGAAGCCAGGAGTGTCTCTGAATGCCTTGTTCTGGCACCTAAAATGAGTCTTTGATGATCTCTCTTGTGCTCTCTGCCTTGTGTGCTTTTCCCACCAGTTTCTCTGGGTTGCTTTCTCCAGACTTCCAGCCTCAGGAGGAAAGTTGCTGTTCAGCCTGAGTGATAACCTGACTTTCCTGGCAAGAAAATGGCTCTGTTTTAAGAGTGTTAGAAAACAGATGGAAACCATCCCTTGCAGAGAGATGATGGGACAGACAGGGATTCCTGTTTGCTCTGTGCCTGTGGTTATGTACATCAGCCTTTCTGACCTCTCCCCACCTGTTCCTGTTAGGCATGGATGGAGGTACTTGGACTTCAAAAAAAGGAATATTTTATTTTCCTTGGAGAAGCCTTAGTTGTAAGGCAGAGCACATCTGAAAAGCTTCTTTATATGTTAAATCCATCTTTAGATTCCTGCAGTAGCTTTATATTGGCTTGAGGGGCAAAGACACAAGCAGAGGGTTGATATATAGACAGTCACATTTGAAAATTAAGATCTTTAAAAAAATGTTTCCTAATGGTCTTGTCAGTGCAAGGATAGTGAAATCTGCTGGATGTTTTTATTTTTATGAAGTTAACGGGCTTTTTTTTGTAAATGGTGTTTTAATTGAGGTCTTGAGTAGAAAGTCAATGGTGTGTGTATACATATGTGTCTGCAGTCAGTTCTGATTTGCAAAGTAATGTGAAAATAGGTCAACCACGGAGAGAAGTGTTGGGAAATGGCTGCAGCTGAGAAGGAAGCTATTTGTAGGCTTGGGAGTAGAAAATTTTGGTTTAAAGATAATTTGTACAGAAGATGAGAGTGGCAAGAGGAAGGGGAACCATTTGCCTTCTGGAGATAATAGATGTTGCTGAAGGCAAGGAGGGTTGAGAAGTTTCTGGTCATTTAACTTTTGCTGGTTTTGCTTGGCTGAGAGCTCTTGGGGTTTTTGTTCTGGGAGAGTCCATTAGCTCCTGTGCTAATTAGTGCTCCAAGAGGGAGCTGAAGGATGTGGTTCCCATAAGAGCAAAGTCTGACCTAATGTGTCTTTAGCCCCAGCTGTCCCTGTGAGCCTGCTGCTTCCTGGCTCTTGCTGCTTGGTTGGTGCTTTTCCCCTGCACTTCCCATAGAGCAGTAGGATTTGAGCACAGCTTTACTCCCAAAGTAAGGTTTAACAGCCCTCAGACTGGGACAGAACCTCTTCATTGTCAGCATCCCTGCTCCCACTCCCTGATTCTGTTTTGCAAAGCAGATCCCCACTGATGCTGGTGCCTGCTCCTGCTGCCTCACAGCTCTCAGGGCTCTGTGCTTTGTTTCCATGAGTTTCATCACCCTGCTGCAAACTCATCCCTCCAAATTACAGAGACGTTGTTGAATTGTAATTCTCCTCTTTGATAAACACATCACTGCAGTTAAGATTTATCACATTTATTATTTGCCTTTATTCAGTAGACAATTTACCTGTCAAAGAAGGAAATTAGACTGTTTTCATATTATTCATATTAAGGCTCAGTTGATTGTTTCTTGTCCCTAATTCTTCTCTAGCTGCTTGCAATTCAATTGTTAATGTTTTTTTCAAGTATTTTATGAGATACCAAAATATTGAAGTGATTTATAATTGCCAGAATCTGTATCTTCTCATCCATCCTTCTCTTAAAAGGTTGGATCTGTTCCTCTTTCCTGTTTTCAGTTGCTGCCTTGCCATTTGTGACTTCCTCAAAGGTAGTTGCTCATGGACCAGAGATTAATGTGATTAATTTTATCAAGTTACCTAAGAATACATTTTGTCAGTAGGTCCTGACACAGTCTAATATAATTAAGCATTCTTCAGTTATTTCTAGTAATATTTTGGCTTGTGTTTCTCTGCCTCTCACTGCTAATTTTACTGATGTCAAACATCTGGTCAAGCCTCACTTACCATCTCCCTTCTGTATATGTCTAAGGCAAGAAAGCTCAGACCTCTTACACAGTCATCTCTCTTTTTTATTTGTGTTTTTATGAGAAATAGTTAGCTAAATTATACCTGATTGCAAATAGCATCTGTTTGATGTTGAAGTTCTATATCTTTCTTCAGTCTTGGAAATTTTCCCTTATTACAACTCATTTGGATTTAGGAGTCTGAAGATGAAGAGGAGGGGGAAGAAAGCTTGCCACTGATTTCTGATAATGAAGCAGCCTGTTAACATTCCTCAAAAATTATCATTAATTAAACAAAAAGCTGATGTAATACTTGGAATATTTCTGTACCATCAAAAAAGCACCAAGTGGGAAATATAATTCTGATTCCCCTGCACAGAGTCTGTTTCCTCTGCCAGGCTCTAACCTGTGCACAAGTGAGAGAGCAAGCGAGCTGTGCTGTTGGGTTGGGGATTAATAGTCAGTGTTCACTCATGTGGAAATAAAGCAGATTTTACTGTGACTAGAATCTGTCATTAAAAAGCCATTATTGGAACTGACCAGCACAATTCCTGCTCTCTCATTGCTAATGACAAAGCAATTTGTTCTTTAAAAACCAACAACCCTATATTTTCTTGCAGAGAACGGTGCAGGAGACTCACCAGAACAGAAGCAGGGTGAGGAGAGGCAGTTGAAAGATTTATTGATCAATAAACCAGACAATTACAGCTTGTTTATAAAAGGAAAAAAATAAAAAAGCCACCTCAAACCTCAGGCCTGCGAGCAACACTGAGACTCTAATAATGATAACTCTGGCATCCAGCTTGAAACGATAAAAGTCAATAGGAAGATATAGGATTTCAATAAAATTATGACACTAGATAAACTTTACCCCAGGAACACATTTTCCCTGGGTGTGTGACTGGCTTCAGTTAGATTTGTAACTTTAATTTCTTTCTTATTGATTTTCCTTTTCTTCAACTAATTAGAAAGTCTGTGGTGAATGGGGGGGGGGGGGTGTGTTTGAAGAGGGGCTAACGAGCAGCAGCAGCAGCACAAGGGCCTGAACTTATATGTATGTATATAAGGTCAGACACCTTTTTATGGTTCTCTGGCTATGTTTTACTCTTCAGCTGCTTCCCTCTGGTGCTCCTTAGTGTGCAGCTCTCTGTGGGCTGCCCCACTGCTGCAGTGACTTGGGGGGTGATGGTTGCAGTGATGATGATGATGCTTATGTGAACCCTTCCCAGGTCTTGCCCTAAAATTAATCCAAAAGTCCTGGGGGACCCCACCTGTGCTCCTTTCTAAGCCACTCTGGGGTGTGAATGCTGCAGAAAGGGATTTTCTTTGAACTTCAAGCTACTTGTCAGCCAGGTCAGATTTTGGTTTTACACAGAGTGTTGAGCAGCTGGTGGGAGGACTGGGGAGAAGCTTCATCTTAGGGGTGGCATTTTGCAGGATATGCCATCCTGTTCTTTCCAATAGCACATTTTAAAGGGATTAGCTCTAGTTTCTGGTTAAAATAATAAAATGTGTTTTCTTCTTAGTTACTTATGCAATAGTGGGAGGAATATTTATTTGATGAATGGGCTGGTGCTCGCAGAAGGAAGGGAAATGTTCAACCTTTGAAAAAATCACTATCCTTCCTCTTTTTCAAACCTACATCCCCTCAAACACAGCTGCAAGCTGCAGCACCAGGGTTTGCTGTAGGACATTAATTTCCTAGGTTTATAATGAACATCAAAATTATTATTCTGCATTTAGGGCATGTTTGGAATGAGCTGCATTTCTGTTCAGGTGTCGATTTTAAAGTGGTTAAGGTAAAGATCACCTGGAATTGTGCCAGGTAGGGCCATGGTGAGTTAGCAGAGGTTTACCCTGTGCTGGGTAAATTTTGGAAATTCCCAGAGGAACTGCTTTTTAGTAATTCTGATGAATACTCACCAGATTGGCAGCAGCAAAGCAGCTGTATTAGAATAAGGTTAGAAAGGGCATCTGAAAGTGCCTGGGGAGGATTTTGATGGTCATGAAGAATGAGGAAATACTGCAGCAATTACTAAATTAGGATTACATTTTAGAGAATCTTTTTAGACAGAGGACTTCTCAACAAGAGCTTGTGTTTCCTGCCAAAGTAACAAGATCTTTAGGAGGGAGGGAAAAGCTTTCAGTAAGTGCTCTTGATAGGGAGAAATTTAAAAAATTGAGCTGGGGACCACTTGTTGGAAGCTGAGAATTGATTTCACTCACAGTATTAATATTTAGAAATAATTAAAGAGGATAAGTAAACTCCAGGATCAAGTGTTTAATTGTGTCACCCTTTGGTTCAGCTTTTCAGAACTTTTTTTTTTTTTTTTTCCAATACAGCTTTGCAGTGTTTACCGTGTGTGATTATTTTTTTGAGAAGTTTATTCTTTGTTTTAGAGAGATGCTTTGAAGGGCAAGGACTGCAGTGGATTTTAGGGGAAAGACAGCCTGTAGGGTTGGTCATGCTCTCATGCAGTTTTCCCCTGCTCATATGAAAGTTGGAGTTTGTCCCCCTTGTAGCTTGACAGCCCAGGGAGCTGCCAGGGGTCCTGTTTGCTTTTGAAACAACACCAAGGACTTTGGGACTGCCCCTGCTGCAATGGAGGTAACACAGCAGTGGTAAATTATCACACAGATGAAAGATGCTTAGGAGAAAATCAGGACAGCAGAGTAGCTCAGAGTGCAGAGAAGGAGAGAGGATGCTGTAATTGCAAATCTAATTGCAACAACATGCAAAGCTCAAACCAATACCTTCAGTAAATGCTGTCATTATGTTCTCTTCTGTGCTCTAGAAAGTGTTTTGGCTGTAAATGGGGAAAGGAATTCATCTCCTGAGCAAAAGCAGTTTGCCTTATGGAGGGTGCACTGGGCAGACTGGGTGATGTCTGTGGGTGCTGGAGGGGGAAGAGGAGGATGGAGAGATCCTGTCCTGCTGCCTCTCTGCTAAACAAAAAAAAATTCATTGCAAGGCAGGTGTGACTGCATCTGGGTTTTCTTCTCTTTCACTAACATGCAAGTATTTCCTTTCCATGTATCTGTCAGATGAACAATTCTTTACTGTTTCTCTGGAAAAATATTTCTCTTCAGTCAAATCTGGGCTAGGAGCTGGTAATAGCTGCTGGTACTATTTATATTAAAACTTGTTTTTCTTTATAATTTTATTAACTCAGTTCCTGTAGCCCCAGGCTGTCCTTCAGTCTTGGGGTCCTTTTACCTGCTGAGCAGCCTAACTATCTTGGCTGACCTTTCAGTCCATGACGTGCTCTGAACACACTGTCCCTCTGGCAGTGCCCCCAGTCTTGTTGTCACACCTCGAATTTGAATGTTCCTTCCTTTCCCACATGGACATACCCACATTCATCTGACCTTTAGATTTGGAAGGAGGAGATAACCTTTGTATCCAGGTTGAGCTGGTGGTTAGTGGTCACCTTCACTATCTGAAATACAGCCTTTTGCATTTAGAGGTGTGGGGAAAATTACCTTTTTTCCTGCCCCAATAATTCCTGATTTCCCCAAGTGAAACTTTTCAGTGCAGCTGAGCAGGGTTTATGAAGTGCTGCACTGGCCTGGGCTGGATGTGAACTGCACAGCTGGACAGCCCAATGATCTTCTGATCTTACTTTGTCTGTGAGGGCAGAATTCCCAGCAAGGAGCTGGTTTCTCCAGGGTGCTCCTGCCTTTGTGTAGCAGGGGAGGTAGCAGTGAAAGGGGGGCAGCACTGCCAGGTTTCCTCAGAGTTTTGGCTCTTTGGGTTTATGCCAAGGGCCTGTTCTGTAGCCTCATAAGCATCAAGGTCCTTCCTGCAGTCAAAGGATGAAACTCTTCATCAGCTGCTAATTGCATATTGCAGTGTGACCAGTCACCTCCTTAAACATACCTGGCTTCTTCAAATTTTCCTTTTGTTCCCATTCTTCTTCTCCATCAGTGCCTTGGAGGGAGGCACTAGGTGCTTCTGAAGCTGGGAATGCATTAGGAATATTTCAGCCAGAAGCCCACACAAAAAGTTTTACATTTAGCTCTGAGCCCAAGCCTTGTAATTGGGGAGCTGCTCTCAGGGACAGGAGAAGGATCCTTCTGTTTGTCTTTCTCTGCAAATGCCTGGTTATAATTGCCACTAGATAGAGAAGTGAGCCAAACACTGTCTGCCAAACATTAACCTCTGCAAAAAATGTTTGTAACGAGCACCGAGTGTTGCAGTGTCTAACAAGTGATAAGTCACATACCACTTTGAGAATATTTGCTCTCAGCCACTTTGTTCTATGTCAAATCTGTTTCATTTCTGTTGTGACAATTCTGTTCTTTCCTTGCTGAGGTTCTGGCAGGAAAAATGTCAAGTACAACACTAAATATTTTGCTGAGGAAACCCATTCAGCCATGTTGAATTAGAAGAGTGTCTTTGGGAAGAAGGCAGGCTCTGTTTTCAGTTGCTATCTGCTTGTTTGACTTGTTTGCATGTTGCTTTCCTGCAAAGGATGTGGGGTTTTATAGACACAATTCAATCTAATTTTTCAACATTTATTTTATTGGAACATTGTGTTTATCTGTGCTTTGATGCTGATATGAAGGGGATGAGTGTACATCCATCAGAGTTGAGCTGTCAGATAAAAGAACGATGGGCAAAGCTGTAGCAGGCTCTCGGAGCGCAGTCTGGGGCTTCATCCCTAAAAGTTTTGCTGCTGTTCCTGTCAGGGTGAGCAGTCAGGAGCTTTATTTTTGTTGTTTATATTTGTTGCAGGCAGGGTGTGTGCTCTGTGTGTCTGACCCCTGGATGCTTTGCTGTCCCTGCAGGAGCGGGACGGGATGCGGGCGATCCTGGAGTCGTACGACAGCGAGCTGAGCCCGGCCGAGCACTCGCCGCAGCTGAGCCGCCGCATGCGCGAGGCCGAGGACATGCTGCAGAGGCTGCACGCCCACAACGCCGAGCTGGAGGTAACACAGCAGCCTCTGCTCTAACCCCAGGGGTGGAGCAGCTGAGGTCACCTGGACTGAGGTGCCAGGTGACAGGATCTGCTCTTGCAGCAGCCAGATTTGCGATGTTGGCGCTCCGGAATTCCAGGATTGTTATGAATGCATGGAATGTTGTTGGCTCTTTGCAAGTATTGGATCAATGCTAAATGTATAATGTTAAAATAATAGCATTTCTGTATGGGTATAGTCTTAGGTAATAGTAAAAGTTAGACATAAGTTTTTTTTAGAAATAGGATGCTTAAACTACCTGCTTAGTCAAAGCTAACAGCCTGTGAACATGAGATGGGGATCCCTGCAGCTGACAAGACAATTATCAACACTCACCAGCTGGACCACCACCCAAATTAAATGGGATAAGAGAAAAAATAAAACCACAAGCCAAGAAACATGCATGCTCTAAAAAGGCAGACCCAAGGAGTGGCCATGCTAAACAGTTCCCAAAACCAGTTAGCTATGCATAAAGATCTATAAATATGTAACAAATGGATGGATTGTAAAACACATTTGAAGGGGTGTTCCCAGAGCAAGGTGTGCTCTTGGCAGCATGCCAAGCACCCAGCTGTTTTAACCCTTGGCTTTATGTATGTCTCCTATTGTCTTTTTATTAAACCTTTTAGTTCTCCCAAAACAGTAAACCGTGTTTTTCACAAGGATCAGTGGAGTTATTGCTCTGCAGCTGAAGCTGGCAGAAGCCAAGGATAATCATCTTTGGGTGTGCTGAGTGTGCTGTGCTGCACTGCATGGCTGGAGGGGCCACCACTCCCTGTGGTGAAAGGGCTGTGAGGGCTAGCAGGTGTGGGATCTGCTTTGTGGTCTAGTCAGAAATTCACTCTGTCACACGTGTAATCAAGGCTCTGCTGTACACAGTGTGAGCAACTTGTGTTTACTTCTTCATCCCTTAAGTAAATCTCTTGTAAAGTATGTGTCTGCTGTAAATTCTTCACTTCTTGGCATTGGGCCTGAAAAACCCCAGAATACTGGTGACTATTAAATGCTTTTTACTGGGTTTCTCTAAGAAAGAAAACATTCTGTCTAAAGATAAAAGTATTTCTTAAAGGAATTCCTATATTCTCCTTAGTTCTCTTTTTGAAAATTTGGAATCTGAAATGTGACTGTGGTGAGCTAAATGTTAACCTGCATTGGCTGAATTGTTCCTCTCTTCTGTTGTGCTTAGTGAAATGGGCTTTGTGGTCATGAGTTGAAATATTTGGACTATATCTGTGATCTTAAAGCTTGGTAGTTTTATTACATCAGGCTTTACAATAGTCATAAGTATGTGTGTTTTTCTTCATGTCTAATTCCATCACCATGTAGATTTAGATGCTATAACTCAAATAGAGCAGACTGGTAGAAATTGCTCCTTGGGATCATGCTCAAGCCATAGAGTGAACTGTCTCTGTTGTTTCTGGCATCTTTAAAATGCTTTTTCCTTGTGTTGGGAGATGGGGACTTATTCCAGGCAGTGCTGGCTCCAGTGATCTTTAGAACAGCACAACGTGGTGTAGATGAGTGTCCTGGTATAGATCAATTTCTGTTTCTCTGAAAACGAATTCTGCAAAGTTTTGGGCAAGCTGATAGAGAAGTTAGCTGGTAACACCAGATAAAATGGAAATTTGCCTGAATTCATCTGCCTCAATGTTTCTCTGTTTTGTCTTTTGAACACTGTATTGCTTCCCAGCAGACAGAGCAAGATTCAATGATATAAAGGGATAGGTGCCTATTTTATCCTGCTTCCTTACCCTACAGTGGCTCTAGGTTGTTGCAGGGAGATTTTCTGAATTGTTTCCTTGAATGTGTCAGGTGTGCTGTGTTGTCTTCAGGCAATAGCAAATTTTATCTTTTCTTCTTCAGTTGAAAGCATGGGAGAGTGTAGGAACCATTTGGTTCTACCCCTTTAATTATTTATAGGGAACAAGTTCTAAGTTTATTTTCATGGATATGGATTAAGGGATACATGGAAAATTTCAGAAAGGAGCTGTGTTCTCTGGAGGTTTGTTGTGTATGATGTCAGCCCCTAAGCTTTTCAAAGACTTTGCTAGAAGCAGGGTTCCAAGACCTGATATTTTCCTCCCAAAGTAAAATTTTATGCTTCAGCTTGATTGTGTTTGACTTTCTGACTGCAGTGTTGGCTGCTGAATCCTCATCTGTTTTGAAATTTTGGGGGGAAAGTTTTGTGCCAGTAAAAATCAGAAAACTGGAAAGGGAAATGGAGGTAGAGGCAGGACCCCTGGTGCTTCATCATCAGGAGCAGCAGCTGTAATCAGCTGCCAGTAGATCAAAGCTGCTGAGATGGTCGATGGCAGCTATTAATAACTCCTGCCCTGGTGCTCTGCTGAGCCTCCCCATGAGGTTTGGAAATGTTGGTACCTGCATGACTCAGCTCACAAACAGAGGAGACTGCTGGGATGAGGCACCTTGGAGCCTCAGGTGTTTGAGATGTGGGAGGAACAGCCTCTGTAGGGGGTGAGGAGGGAAGGAAAAGGGAACTTGAGCATGTTTAAATCAGTGTGGCAGAAGGGCTGGAGCATCCTGGGAGCCTCTGGTGTGGATGGGATGGGGAGAGCAGCACACAGAGAGCTGGAGAGGAAATCAGGAGAACCAGGGGGGCTTGTGACAGCAAAGCCAGCAGTGCACAGCTATTCCAGACACATCCAGGGGAGGCCTGCAGAGAGGGACAGTGATGGATTTGAGCTGAAAAGGCCTGACTGACACTTTTTGGAAGGCTGGCATGGTTGAAGTGTGGAAAACAATCAAGATCACCAGTTAGCAGGGGATGTGCTGCTGTGGGTGCCCACAGAGGGTCTCTGGCCCCAGCAGACAGTGGGACACAGTCCCTGGGTGCTCCAGCTCTGCTGGGGAGGCTCCAGCTATTGCTGTAGTCTGGGAGCTTCTGGAGTTTTACAAAGCCCTGGAAGGCTCTGAGGTAAATACAGCCTCCTGCACTACACTTTGTGTGTTCTGCCCTTCAGCTTTCTCCATAAATCTTAACACTTGCACTGTGAACCATGTCTGTACTCTCTGGCTTTTTATCACAGTGTTTTCCCCTTTTTAAAATTTTTTGCTACACAGTACTTAATTTAACAAAATCTTTCTGTGCTCCCTAGAAGAGAGCTCCTTAATAGTTTATTTTTTCTTTTTTATTCTGCTTGCCCAAATCTGTTACCAGAAACACCACTTCTGACAAAACAGAGGAGGAAAAAAGGGATGTTCTTAACAGGGCTTTTTCCTTACTCTGGAAAGGGAGATTTCCCCATCCATTTCAGCAGCAGTCAGGAAGCTCTGGTGAAGGTGGAGTGATAGAGATAATAGTTAGAGAGAGGAGGAAGCTGCTTAAAAGAGCAGAGGGGATGTGAGAGGAGAGTGCAAGCCCTGGAGGGGGCTGTGTGTGAGGGTCAGTGTCTGCTGGGAGGATGGAGTTAGGACACACAGGGAGCTGTGCCCCAGCCCTTGCTGGGCAGGAGAGCTGCTGACAGCACTGCACTGCCTGCATCAGACATCACCTGGATTACAGACACCTGCCAGAAACTGGGATACAGCAGGATGCTTTGATCCCAGATCATTTCAGAGGAGCCACTCCTGTCAGAGCTTGGTGGGGCAGAGGACTGAAAGGCCAAGAAAGGCTGATGGGGAGCTTTTTAAATCCCCATCACTGATGATGGATGGGAAAAGCTGCATGGACATGCAAACATGTGGACAAGCAGCTGCTTTCTCCTCCCCAGCACTGCCTGCCCCCAGCCCAGCCCCTGCTCCACAGGGCTGATGTGGCTGGAGGGGTTCAAGGAATCATTTTACAGAGTGTTGGATGTAAAGCATGGAGAGATGCAAAGAAAAATGCCATCTGAAATGGTAGCTGGAAAAGCAAGGAGGCTGTGTCAGCCCATTTCACGTGGTTAATGAAGTGTCACTCACCATCTTTTTAAAAGTGTGTTTTGGAACTGGAGAGGGAATGAGTTTGTCCCTGGCCAGCCTGTTATAAATACTTTAACAGAAATGTAGCTGTATTTTTATGGCAGAGTGAGTTTTTGTTTTGATACTGGTCATATTAATAGTTTTCTTGCCAATGTTGGTTAACTTTTACCACATTAGCTCTCATTACTTGTAAGCTGAATACTTTTTCAAGCTGAATATGTCAAAACAAAAAGCTTCTGCACATGCAGCAGCCACTGTGAAAAAGCTTTGATGTGGAGTTTAGTGTTTGAAAAGTTAAATCCAGCTGCACAAAAGGGAGATAATAATAAATATAACTGCATTAATAGTGATTTTATTACAACACTCCTGGCTCCATACGAAACTTTAATGAAGAGAGATTTGCAAGGAAGACTCATGCTGACACCTTCAATGGTCTCCAGCATCTTTTACATTGAGAGATTTCCCCTGTCTGTGAGCACCATATGCACTCTAATCAGTTAATTGTGAGTCTGACAGTTTCAGCACATGAAATGCCATATGTTCTGTGGCTTTGTTCCATTACTGCTGACCTCAAAACTCACTGACCAAATATTGTCACATCATCTGCCCCTGATAACTGCAATGCATCTGCTGATGGTGAAACCTGGACCTTGCTGATTTTGTGGTGTTAAGTCACCAATCTGCTCCTTTCAAAGGGGTTTTGCTCAGCAGCCACCCCAGTGCTTAAAGTGCTTAAATTTTACACTGAATGCATTAAAATGTTAATTTGAGCAGCTCACAGTTCTTTCTTGTCTTTCACCCAGCTTCCCCCATCAGCACTTTTCCATTTTTTTGCCTTCTTTTTCCCCCCCTTTGATCCACACTTTGTGTTTATCTTGCTCCTTTGCCATATTTCCTCTCCCCCTCAAAGGTAGATTGCTCCTTTACACAGCAGAAGGGGCTTCTGTGGTGGTGGGAACTTTACAGAGACGTTTCCTCCCATCTGTGCAAGGTACAGAGGAGTTTGTTTTCATTTTCATGTTTCTCCTACCTGCTCTCTCTACCTCTCTGCTGCCATCCAACCTTTTTTTGCTCAGTGACAACTTTTAGGAAGCAGTGAGATGATTACTGTGCTCACTCTGGATGCCCATAAGGAGCAAATCAGAATCACTAGAGCTTTCCTGCCACTCCAGAATGTTTCACTTGCCCAGACTTCTGCTGTCACTGTAGCATCTGATCTGTGGCTGGTGGGAGAAAACAGTTCTCTCTCTAGAGATGGTGCTGAGATTCTCCTTGCATCAGCTCCCACTGATTGCTGGAGCAGTCACAGGGCTGAACATCATCTCCTGACAAAGCAAACACCTTGTTGAAGCAGCACTTGGAACCCAAATGCTTTGGCATCTCTTGGCAGACTCAAGCCTTCCCAGGAACCACTGAGGTCCTCTGCACTTGTTTTTTTTGCTAAAGGAGAGCAGGTCAGGCCTGTGTTCTCTGCAGTCCTGCTAAATGGATTATCTTGGGTTCTCTGTTATTTCACATGTCTCATCTTCCTTCAGACCTGAGTGACCTTATCGAGCCAGTGAGTCATTAGTTTCTTCTCTTCCCTTTCACACCTGCCAGTGGCTGTGTTTTGGGAGAACACCTGGCAAATAATCATCATATAAATGAGGAAGTCAAGAAACCAGGAGGTTTAATGATTTATTAAAGGTGACAGTCCCTGCCCTGTGGAAGGACAGTGACTCTTAAAACTAATTGATGCTGCAGCAGATCCTGTCTCTGTGTATCTGAGACTTCTGGTTTGGTCAAACTAGATTTTAAAACTCAGTTGCTCTTAATTTTTTTGAGGAGATTCCTCATTTTGGATCTGTCCTGAAAGTCAGTAATTGATCAAGAGAAGCAGTCTGTGGCACTCCCTTACACTGGAGATATTCTGCACAAGCCAGCATTGTTTTCACTACAGGGAGATTTTTTTTGCAGCTATTTTTAGTGTGTGGATGCTTTGACAGTTTAAGAATGGCTTTAAGTCAGCAGTTTCCAGGGACCACAGCTAACTGGAAGCAACCTCCATCATTCTCAGGAATGAGAATGTCCTGTCACCAACTTGCATAGGGTGAATCATTAACTAAGACAACTTCTCCAGCCTGGGAAAAGCTGCCTTGTGGACAAGCCCCCAGAAAAATACCCCCAGCTGCAAACCCACCAGCAGCCTCAAGGACACTTTTACCTCTTGGCTGTGCACTGAAGTGCAGGGGACAGAAAAGTGTTTTCCACTCTGCAGTTCTTGTGTGCTTCAAGTGCAGTAAGGACAGGCATAGACAATTGTAATTGCTGTCACCTCTTGCTGAAAGTCACATTCCTGGTGCAGATGCAGTCAGTGACATCCTGCCCCTTGTTCTCTTGCTGGGTCACATCTTGACTCTCATGTAAAGATGTGCAGTAATGATAAATATAACTTGTGTTAGCAGTGCAGGGAGTTCAGAGTGGACTCTGGCTGAGTGCTTCAAGCCTGCAGGAAGCACAGCCCACCTAGGTGAGACTGTGCTGATATCATTGTCCTGCTGTCCAGGTTTGATGTTCAGAGGATCTGGGAATGCTCCTGTACTCAGGCTGTAAGTACTCACTTCTGCCCTGGCAGATTGATAGATGTCAGCAACAGAAGGATCTTCCCTTCTTCCCAACAATGCTCTACTTAAAATGCTCTTGGTATGAACAAATCCTCCTTAGCCTCTTCTGGTGATGTTATGAATAACCAAGCACAAAAGAGGCTTGACCTAAGGAATTTGGATTAGCTTCAGATGTCCCTGGCTATAGGAAACACTAGAAACAGATGAACTGTGTCTAAATTCCTACAGAAGATTTAAAATTGGGTTTTTTCTCAGTGATGTGTTGGAAAGAGCCGATAAGTGAGGTGCAGTTATGAGTCACAATCACCACAATAGAACAGGGGAGAGCGTTTCACACGATGCTGAGAGCTTGAAAACGCTTTACACTGGAGAGCCTGCATGCCTGTGCTGAGAGATACAGGCTCTGCAATTAGATGTCTTTAGGTGGAGGAGGAAGCAGGAATACATTTGAAGTGGGAGCAGTGGCTTCATCCCCAGCAAAAGCATTGCATAAAAGAGCTGCTTCTGTGCAATGGGCTGCAAATCCCCTCCTGCTGTGAGGTGCAGCTGGGGAGCAGGGCTGGACTGGGGCACAGGCAGGGCAGTGGTGACAGGTCTCTTCCCTCTGAGGCAGAAGACAGAAAAAGGCAAATTAAGTATCTTTGGGGAATGGATTAGGAATGGATAGCTTCCAGCTTTTCAGAGGGAAGGCTTTGAAAGAGAAGCATGTTCTTATGTTGGTCTCCATCACTTGCTGCTGCAGGCAGTGTGGAGGGATGAATGGGAGGCATTAGAGAGGTTGCTGGGCAAATTCTTCTAGAACTTGCACCCTTTTCCATTTTGCTTTCCACAATTGCAGAATTGTTTGGTTTTCTGTGATGTTAGAGAAACATTCAACATTAGGACTACTGCTTTCTGTGTTTGATTTGGAGATTTAACCTCTAGGAATCTCTTCCAAGCTGGAAAGTGTGGTGATTTGAGACAGCACTGGTCTGACCCAGGTGCAGTGTGCAGCAGCAGCCCATGGCACTGCTGTGCCACACATCTGTCTTACCTTGGGCAGGAATGGTTCAAGTTTGCTAACAGCTGCCAAGGGATATGGTCCCTTTGTGGAATGAGGTGATGGGATCTCCTGGGAGGCAGTGCCACATCCTCCACAGCACTGCCAGCCCAGAGTTTCCTGTTCGTGTGGCTCAACCACCAGATAAATATTTTGGTGCCTGACTCTTTAGGAAAGGGAGAATTTGGGGAAATGGGAGAATTGGCCAGGACTGTCCAGTTTCTCTCCAGACCAGAAGCTGGGCTTGTCTTGTGTTTCCCAGAGGGACTCTCAGGCCAGTGCTTCTCCTCTCTTGAGCTCTATCAGTGAATCAATCAGGCTCAGGCCAATAATGTCCCCTGTTTGTTAAAACTGCTGCTGGAAAGGTTTCATTGATGTGAAATCTTTACCAGCCCATGGAAACCAAGTAATTTTGAGGAGAAAGGAAATAAATATCTCCTAAAAAAAAGTAAAAGCTAAGATTACACATTGGGATAATGTTTTACACAGAAATTTTACCTGTTCCCCAGCTTTGAGTTGTATTAATGAGATTAAACAGCTCTTTTCTGGGAGTCTTGAGATGTTCTGAACTTGTTGATTTTTATAATCATTGGATTTGAATTCTGTGATTTGTAGTGCTTCATTTCAGAATAATTGCCTAATCACTGCATAATTTAAGATTTAAAGTATGTAGTTATAAATGTTTTCATGTCATATTTTAATTCATGATGATGGTGACCTGCAAAAGGGAATTATATTTTTAATTATTATTTTCTATTTGAAAACATCCTGTAAAGATTCCAAGGGTTTCCTGTAGAGCCTCCACATAGGCTCAGCACAGTTGTGCCCACTGCATTTCTGTGGTTTTGTTGAAATCCTGTTACTGAATAGTTACAACATATAAACAGAAAAAAATGCTTTGAGGAAACAACATCAACACAAGCTTGTTCTTATGCTCTTGTGGATCCCAACACTCCTGCTCTTTGCAGTTTGCAAGGATTTTAAGATCCACTTTAACATGCTTAATACTTTGGTTATTGTGGCAATTAGAACAACAGTAGTTGCTGTCTTGATTTTCTTTTTGAAGTCCATTGATTCTTTATTTTGGCCCTAATTACAAGTAGTGGAAGAGGTGTTTCTTCAGGGAACTAATTAGTCTTAAAAGCCTGGTTCAGGTAGTACCTGAGCAGTTTGTCCAATGGGGCCTAAATGCAAGTGCCAATTGCAGTTGTTTTGTTTCAGAACATCCATAATTGTTCACCCCTAGTACTTTTCCACATTACAAGTTCTGTTTGCTCCCATCTGTTCACCCAGCCTTTCACCATGGCCTGGGCTGTCCAGAGGCTGCAGCACCTCCATTTCCTCAGCCTGGTTTGTGTTAGGGTTGTGAATTTGAGCACAGCACCATTGCCAGTCAAAACTTGAACAGCATTCAAAGGAAGGTGCCTGGATTTCTCTCTTTATTTTTCTCTTTTCCTTTTTCACTTCAGTGTGACCAGCCTACTAATATTTGGTTAAGGCTGGGAGCAGAGTAAGTGAAAAACCCAGCTGATAGCAGTTCTCACCATGCTGTGAATAAAAACTAAGCTGTTGATATAGATCTCCTCTGTCCAGGGGTGGTCCAGGTAAATTGTAAGGAACAATTCTGCTTTCTCAGAGTCTCTGCAATTTATCTATTTGCTTTAATCAGTGTTAATGTCAAATGTGCTTTGATGGTGCTAAAAGCTTTTCAGCAAAATAAACTGAAAGTCCAGAGTTGTGGAGAAAGCTGTGATCTTCCTGTGATACAAGCTGTAACATTTTTCTTTGGAGTTTTATTTATGCAGTTTAATAAAACAGGCAGTGCTGTAGAACACACGTGCCATGAATCCAGCTGTGGTGACAGTACTGTGCCTATGAAATGCATGGCACATTGATCTGACAGATTGATGTGATTTATGTTTTCAATTTGTTTAAAGGGCTCTAATGGCTGCAGCTTTGACAGATGTACACTCAGATTTCTAGTTCTGTTCATGCCCACATTAAAAACACAACTGATTCCTGGCTTAAGACATTGATTTTTATCTGTTCTGTGTTCCTGTGCCTGCATTCCACATGTCAGACTCCCAAAACAGAGTTTTTGTGGCATCAACTTCACTTCTTTTTGGAAAATTGTACAGACAGTTCATTTTCATTGGAAAGCTGATTCTTGGAAGGGTTGCTAAACCTAAGTATTTTTTGATTTTAAAGGAAATCAACAAGAAGCCTGAAAGATTATATGTTATGGTATTAATGGTGTATAAAGACCCAGTGAGATACTCAGAAACCATGAATGTGAACAGAGTAATTACTTTGTAGAGGTTATTTTAAGTAGAATATCATGTGTACTGGCAGAGGGTTTGAGGCTCCTTTGTATAAAGGTTACCACTGTGCATTATTTATATACACAAAGAAATGATGAGTGTCTGTATCTGTATTAATTATTGAAGTATTTCTTGAGAGCCTGCAAACTCTGAATTTTTCATAAAATCTAGGCTGTGCAGTGCAGTTGGGAATTGACCTGATGGTTGAGACCCTACACCAGTGATTTTTGTGGCAGATATCATTGCAAAGCCAGTTGCTTTCAGCCCTACCTTTGACAACTCTATTCTGAGTACTCTTAATTTTATTAACCCATAGAAGTAAAGTTCTTCACAGTTTATTTTCTTTTAGAAGAGGTCATTTCATGAGTGAAAATGCAGCCCTGGGATAGATCAGGCCCTGGTATATCAAATACTCAGATAAAATGTGTGCTTCTTTGACCTCTATAGGTCCAGTTCCACCTTAGCAAAGTCAGGGGCTGTTTCTGTGTTCTGTGACCTTTGGCATGAAGGAAGGTGAGAGGGACTGCAGGAGTGATGTCTGCAGTGACAACCCCAGCTCCCCTGGGTGGGAACACCCAGCAGTGACTCATGTCCATTAGTTACTTGCCTTGCACAGGTGTGGGTGTGAGGGGGCAGGAGCCCCCCACCTGCAGAGTGCTGAAATGAGACCCTCCCTCAAAGAGCCTGGAGGCACCTGGAGGTACCTGGTCCCATCCCCAGCACTGCTCCTGCTCAGAGGGGATGGATGCTGCCCTTCCTGCTCCAGGGGATTGCTCTGTACCCTGCTTAAAGATCATCTGAGTGTTCTTAATTGTCTCTCAGCTGCAGCATGGCAGCCTGCAGAGCTGCTGAAAGGAGAGGAGCTGTTGGCATTATGGATGGTTTTATTTAGAGCTGCTCATTGTGATGAGTGCAAAACTACCTATGCAGATGGATTTAATTCCTGGGAATGTGTACAGCTGGATAAAATACATGGTGTGTCTCAAATTCTTTTGACATACATGGTACCAAACACAACCAAGCTTGTTTGGAAGTGTCAGTTAATTATTTTCATGTATTATTACTCTCAAAAGGCACAATGTAAATACACATGTACACATATATAAGTGTTCCCAGGAAAGCATGTCTAAAGAGCTCTAGATGAATGATTTTACACTCTCAAAACAATAATGTCCCAGGCTAATTCTAATACAGGCTTTTTATTGCTTTGCTGTTTAGGTCCATTTTTGAAGACAGTAGGTGAGACCTACTATCACAGCTGTATAGAGAAATGACATTTATCTTGCCAGTGCAGTGTGACCTTATCATTCATAAGTGGCATTTCCTTTCAGGATAATCAGCACCTTTTTATTTAGGCCAGTGATATCCACAGTCCTTGTATCCAATTCCTACAGCCCATCCACACTGTACACATTACTGCAATTATTGTGGAGATTATTTTCTGTTACATTCCACTTGCTCTTTGGATTATGCTTTTTTTTCTGACCAGCAAAGGGGACTGAGGGAAGGAAAGGTCACACTCAAGTCTTCATGAATATCTGGAGGCTGCTGCATGACACAAATATCACTTCTACAGCAAATGTACATTTATATACCCTTCCTCTGTGGTGTCTTGCACCAAAATTGAGTCACTATTTTGGCATGTCTCAGTCTGGGACAAACAAGCTGGCATTGCCCTGGGGTCAGGCACCTTTAAGCACAAATAAATCTGTGTAGCTGTTTATCTGCTAGGCTAAGAAGAAAGAAAATTGAAACATGAAAAGAAGCTAAAAAAAAAGCAAATGTTGACAATTCTTACTCATAAGTATTCATGTGAGGGAGCTCTCTGGCATTCTCCATGGTGCTTTGCCACCAGGAGCCTCTGGAGCAGAGCATCCCACTGTGCCCTGGGGAACAGCCTGTACCTGTGTGGCAGCAGCCAGTAACTGAGATTATCTTGGCTAATGCCTGACTTCTTCCCTTTCCCTGCCAAATGGAGATCTCTCATGGTTCTGTAGCACAGTTCTGCTCAACAGGCATCCAGGAGCAAGGAAACCCAAAGGTTTCTGATGGGACCACCAGGCACTTTCACCTTTTGTCTTGTCAGGCTGCATTTGCTGGAGCAAGAAGCAGCTGTGAGTTGCTGGATTGCTTTCCTGAAATGAGTTGCTGTTTGGTTCACTCAGAGAAGATAAACACCCATATCTCAGAAATATCATCTTGTCTGGCATCTCTGGCAGTCTCTGCAGAAGGGCCAAGGGAAACAAATGGATCATGTGTAATATAAAATTGCAGTGCTCCCTCTGGAGTTAATTCTTTCAGCCCCAAACTGAGCAGCATTTATGGGGCAACACATGGAAACATTCCCCTCTGTCCCTGCTGCTCAGTTCTGTGGATAAACAAAGGTCTCCAGCCCTGGCTTGATTAACCCTGCACCTTGCCCTCTGCTGCAGGATCTTACAGTGAGAATTAAACTGATGATTGGCAAACACAGATGATGTACCAGGCTGGTGCAGTGCAAGGATGTTCTTTACTTGCTCTGATCCTCTCTCTGCAGGGGTTTTTCTTTACCCCTTGCATACCCTTTCCAAGGTTTTCCTTTTATTTTAAGTAGGGGAAGATATTAACTGATGTTTAAAAATACAGATTTCTGGCCATTTTGATAGCTTTCTCCTCCTTCCTACAGGAGGAAACAATTAATTTTGAGAAAGCTATAAATCTGTGCAGAGCTGATGTGGGACCAGCCTCCATCCAAAGCTCTGAGGGGGTCCTGGCTGCTCACTGCCACGATATTGCAAGGAAATACTTTACAGGAGTAGAGAAGGTCTTTAAAGCTAGTCAGACTCCTTGGGAAGGGAAACCAGAAGGTTTTCTGCCCCCTGGATTCTGTGAGAGCCTCCTTCAGGCTTGAAAGAAGGAGCATAAGATTAAGAGGAGTAATTGAAGGTGCCAGGAAGCTGGAGACTGGGGATGGATGCTGTGGGCAGTCAGACTGGCTGTGGGGGAGAGGAGGAGAGTGAGCAGACAGTTGGAACTAGAGCTGTGAAATAGGCTCCAGCTATTTTGAGAAGTGATTATTCAATATTTAAAAAGTAGTTTATTAGAAATTTCCCTGCTTTTCAGAAACTGGATCCTCTCTGGGTGTGACTCAGATTCCTCCAGCTCTGGTGTTCATTGACATGAGTATTTTCACTTTTACTTTATGATGTGGATGGCTGCTTAACTTTAATGGTTTTGAGGCCACTCCTGTTTTGGATGGCTCTTGGCACAAGAGAGCTGCAGAAACACTTCCAATGCTTTTCTTTAACAGGCTGCACTTCATATGTTCAGTCTGATATGTAGGAAAAACTAGAAATTAGTCCAAGGTGGCCCACAGAAGCCTGACTTTGCAGTTACTGATAACATAAAAGCCTCCTTCAAGTTGTGGGTGTGAGGGGACTTTGGGGCATCCCTAGCTCCAGGTCTGGGTGCCTGTTCCCATCTCTGATCCTTCACTGCTCTGGAGAACCAGAGGCACAAAGGTATTTGCACATCTCATACATTTGAATGTCTTCATATCTCCTTATCCCTCGTTCCCACACCCCATCTTCTTCTGTTTCTTTTTATTTTTGCCACATTTCTTCTACCTCAACAGCCACCTCCTTCCCAACAGACCATTAAGCAATAACAAGAGAAAACAAAAAAAACAAACCCTTGCTGTTCCCTTCAAGTGCTTGCCTTGCATTTGCTGCCTATTTATAGCTGATTCATTTAAACCACAGTGGCAGTCAATCAGAAATGTGGTGAATCCTTCTTTCAACAGCATGCCAAGAAAGGATCTTTTTTAGTTTGCTTGCTTTATTTATGATTTTTGCTGGAGCCTCTACAGTGTGCCTAAATTCCATTGGGATTTATTTATTTTGAATAAATTCTCAGATAAAAGTAGAAGAGTTTTGTTCCTCTTCTTAGAAGTTACAGGAGCATGACCATGGTGTGCAGGGATGTATGATTTTATTTGAGGGTATTTTACACCTTTTTTTTTTTCTTCCAGTTGGAATCTTGGAGGAATTTTTTACTTTCTCAGTGTAAGGAATATCTTTGGATGGAGAGGCTGTTCCCTTCTGGGTTTTTTTCCTTCCAGCTTTTTTCCCTTAAACTTCAGGCAAATTCTGCCTCTTATTTGTTTGTAGTGTAAACCTGATGGGGTAAAATATTGTAACTGGAAATTATGACTGTCCATGTGGCCTTGCAAAGTTCATGTGATCTTTGACCTTTGATTTCTCCTTTTATTGAACAGCTTGGTGCTGCTTCAGCCCTTTGTGGGGTTTTTCTGGTGTATCCCAAACAACAAGGCAGGAGCTGGGGGTGAGACACTTGTAGACCACAGTGAGAGGCTGCACAAGACCCACATTAATAAACTCAGCTGGACTTCTGCTGGCTCTGTGGGACATCCTGAGGTGTGAGCACTTCCAGGGCTCCTCAGGTGTCTGCAGGAAGGCTGGGAGGCACTGATTGATGCAATACCTGCAAATGGAAGTGCTACACTTCTTCCAGGGGAGGAGATCTTAAGGTCTCTTCTGTGGGGATGTCTGAGCTGGGAAAAGATACTTAGCAGTTTCCTTTTAATATTGCAAATCACTCATAAAGATGAAGTTGTTTTTGTAAATTTTGAAAGTACTGTTTGAAATGGGGCTCTGCAAAAAGGTTTTAGCAGCAGTAGCTGTTCTAGTTTGGGGTTTTCCCCCTTTTTTGTTTTCCCCTTACTGCCCTTTGATTTTATGCCTTGATACCCTGGCAGGACAAGCAGGATGAGGCAGAGTCATCTGGAGGGCTGACTCAGAAAACAGATACAAAATTCCAGAAGAAATTCCTGCTTTGTGTCAAAGAGTCTCTGCTAACCTTGCCTTGGTGCAAATGGTACAGAAAAATGAAGGTGCAGGCTGAAGAAGGACAATTATCCTGTTTGTTTTTCCATCTCACTGCCCATGATAGGATGTGGTTCTGTGCTCTGGACCCTCCTAGGTCAGTTGTGTTTAGAGCAGCCAGCACAGATCAGCTGTGCTAAGCACACTGACATTTGGAAATCCCTGTCTGGAAGGGGAATTGAGCAATGAGCTTCTGCTAATTATAATAGCTATGTTTAAAATGGGATGTTTGCTTTATTCAGCAAAAGCCAACTCTGCACCCAGACTAGAGGCTGGAAATGCTCTGGCAGCAGAGGAGACAGGTCCTCAACACTCACACTCCCAGGGTGGGAGCAAGGGCAAGGCAAGCTCTGCTTTGTCAGAGCAAACATTGCACAATCTTGTCCTGGGGGTGGATGTTGTTACCTAGCAACTTCCAGCAGCGTTTGAAATTTGCTGGAGACCCTCAGAGGCTTAGGCACTCTCCCCACTGTTCTGCTGGATGCCAAAACCATGCTGGCTGGAGTTTCCCAGGCCAAGGATAGTGCTGGCTGAGACTCCTCCCTGACCTTTATTTGAGCTGGAACAACCTATGCACTAGTGCTGAGAGCTAGAACAGAAACCAAACTTGACTTAACAAAAAGAGTTTGATTTAAACACAGATCTTTACTTCCCAATGGTGTTTTCTGGCTGGCTCCCTACAGTTCACAAGGAGGTGTGTGCCCACGTGCCTGAGGGCTCCTGTTGGGAGTGTTTGTGGGGATAACAGAGATCCTTAGGGACAGAGCTCCCAGCACCATCTTTCCTGCACTATCACCAACAGCCTTGGGCAGCTTGAGGGGAGGCACTGGCCCACTCAGGGGTGTAAGGTCAGTGTGAGTTGTTCAATAGCTTGTTTTAGCAGTTAAAAGGTTATCAAAAGTGACTGTGATATTGGGGGTCTTGAATAAGAAAAATATAGCTGTGCCACTGATTAACTTATGATAGTCTTTGTTTCATCCAGCTGTGACCCCAGATGATCTCTTTGGGCTCTCATGCATACCTCACACCCTCTTCCTCACTTTCATCTGGGGCAGAGGCTTTCCATGCATACTGCTTTTGTCTGAATTTTTATTCAGGTTCTAACTCTAAGCTTTTTTAAACTCTCCCAAGTACTAGAGTTCCTCTCCAAAGACACTGGCCATCCACTCCTCTCTTCAGAAGCACTGACACCCTAAGGCTATGGGCTGTAGAGCCCTCTCCTTTCTTGGCAAACAGGAATATTTTCCAGGTATTCAGCTGTCAGCTCAGTGGAAAGAAAATGTTGCTTTATGGTTGGTAGACTGACAATAACTTTTTATCCCTTTAAATTAAAAGTGACACCCTCACATAAATCATTATAACAGTGCTGTGTGCAAACACAGTGCCTGGGTCCAGAGGAGTTATGAGATGACAGTGAATTGGGGTGAATACCCTTATTCTTGACTTTGAGAAGTGCAGTGACAATGAATCACTCCTAGTGATGAGATGCAGCAGTGCTGACTCACTGGGCTGAAATTAGAAGGGCTTTTTTAGGTAGAGATGTAATTCCACCATTTTTTTCTGATGAATGGATAAGAGTGAACATTTTTGATGGCTAATTTACAGATTTCATGAATTAAATGTTGTTTCTTTCCCTCCAGCTATCAAACCTAGTTGGAGGTAACTTGATGGGGAGAACTTAGATCCAGAGAAGTTGTTCAGGCAAAAATGCACAGAAAGGAGTTGACAGTTTGGTAGATGCTGAGTGTCACATTGCCACCACTTCTAGTTTTTGAGATTTCCTTTTTCTGGATCTGGTGAGTACTGATGTTTGCTTTCATCAAGAGAAGGCTTTGGAGCCTGAATTCATTCTGCTGAGAACCTAAAGGATGGGGAAAAAAGTAAATAAATGAGCAGGGCTTAAAATTTTGCCAGAAAATTAAACAAATGCATAAGCATTTGTTCCTCCCTCCTTCAACCAGCTTCTTTATTACATCTAATGGCAAGGGATTCTGTTCCCATTAGCTGCTCTGTCTTCTGTTTGTCTCTAGCTCTGCTTCCCAGTTCCAGGAGTGTTAATACAACACTGAGTAAAACATTGTGCTCACCAGATCCTAAAACTGCTTACAGTACCTGTTTTCAGATCACCTAAACAGTGATGAATTTCCAGATTCCCAGATGTGCCTCATCTGTTTTAGGATCAGGTACTGGTATCCCTTCATTTCACTTTTAGAGGTTTGACCAGCAGCACAGTGAAATTAATTCTCCTGAGTGTTCTCCTCCAAATACTTTGTATTTCTCTACCTATTTGCAATTGCCCTGTGCAGTGGGCTGGTACTCTCCTAATGGTTTTGAGTTGCACTAATATATTTTACTCCTGGCAAGAGATTTGCAGCTGACCCTCAATACATAGATTTTATCTTTCTGCTGTTGGGTTAAAACTTTTGCTGGGGAGCAACAAAAGAGAAGGAGCTTCCTGCTACATCTTCACACTCAGCTGCCTCTCTGAGGCAGGACTATTTCTGAGGCCACAAAGAGAATTTCAGTGGCAGAGGCTTCTCTGATGGGTGTTCCAGTGATGGGGAATGACTCCTTTGGAGAGTCCATCAGCATCCCACAGTCACTTGTGTGTCCTGGAGATGCTGTGCTGGCTGACTGCATCATGCTGGAAGCAATTGGCTTGGCAGAGTTTCATCAGTCAGGCTGCCCTTTGCTGTTGAGGAAGCAGCTGCAAACTCACAATTTTTGTTTGGCACTGTGTTCTCTCCCCAGGGGACTGCAGCACCATTTGATTAGGATGGGGGGAAGGAGACCTATTACAAAAGTAGATTGCTCCCAGCAGAGCTGTGCTAATCTTTTGGTCTCTCTGCTCCTTCTTAACAAGGTGCTGAATAAAAACATCAAGGGAAAACTGGGGGAGAGAGGAATCTCTGGGGTGTTGACCCTCAGCCTCACCTCACCCTCAGCTGCAGCTCAGGGACTAAAACAACAAATGAATATTCTTGTTTTGAGATGTTTTTGCAAAACTAAGGTGGTTTTGTTACCTGAGCCCACTATTTTCCTGCCTACCTGCCTCATTTTAACTTTTCAGCCTGGCACAAGGCTGTCCAATCTCTAGGGACTCATCCTATCCTGGATAGAAAGTTCTGCATTTTTCCATCTCCCATTTGCTTCTCCTCCTTCCCTGGCAGTATCTGCCTGAGAGATTGTGTTGATGGAGTAGATTTAAAGAAGTTCATGGTCTGTCTTCAAGTTTTACATTTTATTGCAGCTGTGAAGGTCACCTTTGCTTTGAGGATCAGGGAGATGAGGTTGCTGCCCCCTCTGAACGTGTTGGTGCTGGACTTCTGCACTTATTATGGTGCTTAATCCTTTTAGTGCTGTGGCCCATCAGGTTTGGTTTGTGTCAACAGTGGCACCTTGTCCTCAGAGATTATCCTTTTTCAAAGGTTTTGGAAGGGTTTTACAGAGTCAGTATTATCTTTAGGTTAGAGAAGGAGAGAAAAGGAGGAGTTTCAGAGTTTAGAGCTTCACCCCATGCCTCAGTTAGGCAGAGTGGGAACAAAAGCCAGATTTCTGCTGCAGGGCTGTGCTGCTTACTTTAAGCTAGGTCAAGTAGTTTGCCACTAATAAATATGTGGACAAATTCCTGCTTGGAATCCTGTCTTCATCTCATATCAGTTGTTCCACAGTCACTTTGTTAACATCCTTTTCTCACAGTCTAACCAGGCAGAGTTTGGGGTTATTTCATTATAATAAGCTTACTGTCAAGAATTCTTGACATTACAAGTGACTGTGTCTCTTAAACAGAAGGAGAGAGATTGGTCTGTCCTTGAGACTCAAGAGCTAGAGAAAGGTGTGGTTATCATCCCCTTGCCCAGTAAATCTTGATAGAGTGTTGAGAGGAGCCCATATCTCTACTAGGGGAGATGTTTCTCCCTGTCTTCACTAATTATAGCCATGGTGATTTTTCAATGTGCAGATTCATTTTTTTTGTTCAGTGCCCAAGAGCTCTGCTTTATTCCTCCCTGATTTTGGTAACCAGCTGCTTTTTGTCTCTCACTGGGGGGCGGCATTTCCCTGCACAAATCCAGTACAAAACTGGTTTTCAGAAAAGGAGCAGCTCTTGTGTTTTTGGTGGAAAACACTCTCACTGCTCTGGACAAAGCAGTGGCCTTCAGTCTCTGGGTGCTGTGGTTTGCTGTGATGCCCAGGAACACAAGTCCCTGGAGGTGTGGGACATCTGGCTTGCAGGCATTCTGGTTTCCTCTGCTTCCTGTCCTTGCTTGGGGTAAAATTAAGATCGAAATTACATGGAAAACTAATTAGCTGTGGCCTGAGACACATGCTTTTCATTGAGCTGCAAGCCTAGCCTCATAAATTATGTCAGTAAGAAATGGTCTCTGCTTTGCCTATTGCAGCTTTTCTGCGAGTCAGAGCGAGTTTCACTGAATTTAAATTTCTGCAACATATTCAAAAGTTGTTGGGGAATTTTCCTCTTCACTTTTGCATCAGTCTGAGCCCCCTGTCACGTCCAATCCAGCTCCTGTGAGATAACATGGTGCTCAGGATGCTTTTGAGTTTATTTGTAGCTGTTCTTTCCTGCTTTATAAAGGATGTGCATTTGATTTTATAACCAGGAGAACTTTCTTGACAACAGCAAAAAGGAGCCTGTAAAGCAGCAAGGAAGTTATTTAGCAATGGTTGGTACTAAACTGTCTTCCTGATTGTGATCTCAACTGGTGCAATTTTGTGAAAGATTGGCAATTTCAACTATAAAGCATCAAAACATGTTAAATTAGAAATGACCAGTTAGTTAAGAGTAATTCTGTAGTGCAGTTCAGAGGTTGCAGAAACAATCCTGCCCTTGGGCAATAATGGTGTGCAGTGGGTTGAAGGCCATGAGTGTTGGCTGGCATGGGATAAATGGATATCTGACTTTAAAGTAAACAGGGAAGTGCCTGCAATGAACTGTTGAAAGCTGAATCCCACGGGTGAGATTCCAGATTGAACACTAATGAAAATTTAATTTCAGTTCTCACAGTATTTTAATATGCAGGATCACAATATGCAAATAAAGTGTAGTCTGCCTGCAAGTGGCTGATGAGTTAGTTCTGCTCAGTCTCTGCCACCCCCAGAAGTAATCTGTCTGTGGCTTTTGTGAAATCAAAGTTTTCCTTCTGCTTTCCCCAAAAGCCAGAGCCTCATTCTTTGCTGAGAGGTAATTAGTGACTGCAAAGTTCCCTTCGAATTGTTCTCATCCTATTCCTGTGTTGTTCCATGTAACTCATCAGTGTGGTGCTTCTGTTTCTACATTGGATTGAATTCTAATTGTTGCAGTCAGTGCTTTCCTTATCAGAACTGTCCTGGGAGTGCTGCCATGTTTTCAAGTTTCCTTCTGTATTTCAGCTGCAGCTTCAATGCACTTTTTGTTTTGTATCTCCTGAATCTGACAAAAAAAGGTGATGATGTCCTTTTTTTTTTTCTTTTCTTGCTTCTTCCCCAGCCTATGGCACCAGATAAGATGTTCTGGCTTGGACACTGTAGAGGTCACATCACACTTTAGCCACACACTCAACCCATCCAGCTTGAGCAAAGAGGCTTCGGCTCTGTCTTCTTTTGTGAGTGATCAGAGAAATAAGCAACTGTGAAATTACCCAGGGAATGGGGAGCAGGCAGCACAAGGAAACTGAAGTGATTTGGCATGTTAGAACATACGAGATTCCCTATTTCTGTGATCGGCAGCTGATATATCCTTGTAAATTTAAATTGTGTGTTAACTTTCTCAAAGAGGAGAAGCAAGAATTTATCTTAGAAGTTAATTAATTTGAAATAGCTATTAATTAACATTATACCTAAATTTGCCAATTATCACACTTGACTTGGATTTGCATACAACTGTTGCATATAAAATACTTCTAAGGGTATCTTGGGCTTCAGTGAGCTGTAAAAATGCCATTTTTGCAGCTGTGTTCCAGCTCTGCCAGGCAAAACCTCTTCCTCCTCTCCTTCCCTGCAGAGGTGCTGCCCTTCCATTGAGTGGCCTTCCTTCTGAGAACTCACACTTGGGATTTCTAGCTGTGAAAGCACAACCCTGGAATAGGCAGCTGTGTATGTTCTCAAGTGATGAGAAAGAATAAAAATTGCTCTCTCTAATTTGAGGTAGTGAACGTGCTGCTGGTTTCTCTCCTTTGTAGAGTACCGACGTTGCATTAACGTGACTGTTACGATAATCATGTTTTTTTGATGAAAGCATAAGACTAAAATGATGTTTCCAAATGAAGCTTGTTTTGATTTATTCCCTGTATGCAGCACACCTAATTTTGCTTCCTGAAATCTTTGAAGCAAGCTTTTATTTTATGGTGCTGGCTGTTGCCACTGCTGTGCTGTACCTGTGAGCTATTTAATGTGCCACATCGAGGAGTAAATTAATGCAGGTCCACAAAGTGAACACTTCGATTTGCTAATTGCTTGTAGAGCAGAGGGTATTGTTGTGTAGAGAAAGACTGTTCATTAGAGACTGGCTAGTTAATTTTTCCCTACAAATGGGGCTCACATTTGAGCTGCTTGCCCATCATTCAGGGCAGCCATCAGCCCCTGGAGGGGAGTGGGGGGCTCTGGATGCAATCGGTTTAACAGCTGCATTGTCACCACCAGATTGCTTCAGTTTCCTTCATTAAACCCTCCCTGACCAGCCTCCTCCAGTGCTGTCAGAGAAGGCTGACTTTTGGAAGGTACAGAAGACAAATTATTGATGCAGGGAAGCAAGTTAAACAATTCAGAAATGTCTCCTTGGAGCTGAGTTGGTTCCTCTCCTTGGAAACTGTTCCTGCTCCTCTTTCAGCCCAAGCTGCAGATTCCCAGTGAGGCTAGAGCTCAGGTTCTTCTCTTCCTGCCATCCTCTTTTGAAGATGAGAATCCACTGACAGTAGATTAGACTATGTTGTCATGTAAGATGAACATTTTAAATTGACAAACCCTTTTTTGAAAGCTTAAAGTAATTGGCTGAGTACTCGAGAGTATTTTTTTTTTCCCCTGCTTTGCTACTTGATTTTCCCTTACCTGGTTGTGCTGCCTTCAGTGGGTGAATTGCACTGTATTTGTATATCTGTTTGCATACCAGGTTTCTTAATGCTTGAGCTTGGTGATCTGTGGGAATTTAACACCTGTCTTAAGCAAAGAGAATTTCCCTGGAGCTTTAAATTAACTTCTGTGCGTAGCCTGAAAATCCAACAGAGAAGTCTGTCCTGCTGAGAGATTCCTGAGGTACAAGGTGGATATTGAAAGGACCCCAACACAGAGCTGAACTACCCGGAGAATCATGGAATGGTTGGGTTGGAATGGACCTTCACAATCATCTTTGTGTGGGCAGGGACACCCTCTGGGATGAGATCCATCCAGCCTGGCCTGGACACTCCAGGGATGGAGCACCACAGCTTCCCTGGGCACCCTGTACCCTCACAGGGAAGGCTGTTTTCCTATAATCTGATCAAAGCCTGCTCTTTTCCAGCTTGAAGCCATTCCCCCTTGTCCTGTCATGCCCACATGGCTTTCCCAGAGCAGAACTCTGGGATGGGACTGGGCAAACTGCTGCAGCATCTCTGGCCCCTGTGGCTTCCCAGCACCCTGACAGCCCCATGGCCAGCCCTCACTCTCCCCCTGGCTGGCTGTGGCCAGAGATGTGCCCTGAGAAACCCAGTGCAAAAAAAACCAGAAATCCTCACAAGATCCATTCCAAGAAACAACATAACACTGCTTTTTTCAGGTCTTTAGTGGCAAATGCCTGGGGAATGGGAGCAGGGGCTGAGCAGCCAGCCTGGCACCAGCCCAGGGCCCTCTGCAGCTCCTCCCCAGAACTCTGATTAAGTGACATCGGGGATAAGTTCAGAGCCTAATTTCTCCTTCCCAATTAAAAATGTGTGCATCTGTCATGCTGCTGGTGATTAGTTTGTATTTTCTTGTGGCCTAGAAGGAATATGGCAGTGAATCACTTCGCCAGCAGCTGTCCTCCAACAGCTGAGGGAGGTTCAATATTTGATTTAGGCTAATAAAAAGTCTGGGATAGGGCTGATGTTTACAAACTGGACGTGGTAAAGCATCCAGATCAGCAGGATCACAGCCTGGCAAGTGCAGACACTGGGGACCCTGCTGAAAATTTGGGTTTTGTCTTGTGCTTCCCCAGCTGTCTGAGTAGGAGGGCAGGGACCCCACTCTGGGTGTGAGTGCATCCAGCAGCATCAGAGAGCTGGGGAAGCCTCCTTGTTCCCAGCTTTGCCATTGTAACAGCCCTCAGTGCATTAAATATGTCCCTGTTCCTCTTCTGTGAGAGCTGCAGTCAAACCATATGTTTAAAAATCTTTTAATCTTCATAAATCATTTCTTCCAGCAGTCTAGTAAGTTTTGTAGCTGCTCTCTGAATTCCCACTAGTTGCTGACTCTTTCCCTTTGAGATGAGCTGCCTAGAAATGAATGCAATGAAGAAAACCTACTTTGTGATTTAGTTCTTATCTGATTGCTTCTCCAAATCTTATTGATCTGCTGTTGTTATGCTGCTGGCTTGGACTTGCTGTCCAGGTTGGCATAGCAGCTTGAAATGGTTATTTTCCCCAAGCCATATCATATCTTAGATAAATTATGGCATATTTCCTGCTTGTATTTTCAATTTCCCACATCCCTTTGTATTCCTTCTCTCTTGCCTAAAACAGTTTTCCAGCCTTTTCCTGAAGTAAAATGTGCTGCTATGTGTTGCTATTCTTTGTATTTCTTCTGGCTTTTATAGAGGCATTATATTGTAAAACACTCTTATACCCATCTGGTTAAACAGGCTCCTAGGGTACTGTTGCCTTGGTGTTATAAATAAATATTTACATATAAATAAATATTTACAGTGTGAGAGTACCCACCAAAACCACAGGGGATTGAGCTTTGAGGGGATTCCCACTCTTCCAGTGTGGGTTATTCTGTGATTCCATAGGAGTCTGTGTGAACAGGAGGCTGAACAGAGACTTGACCCTCAAATTCAGGACTGATAGCTACTGTAAGAAAATACATGATTTTTAATATAATTTTTACTTAATTCTTATATCTGGTTTAGAATAGACTAGTGGTTCCTATCTAAAGGTCATCTTCATATAGAGGAAGCTAATAAATATACAGAACAGTTGGGATAGTCTGTAATCAAAAATATTCAATCAGTCTTGGGGTGTTTTGCAGAGTTTATGCCAGCACCTCTCCTAAATAACCTCTCTAAGGTTATGTTTGCTAATTCTTCCCCAAGCAGCTCCTGGCTCCAGCCTGCTGCTGTCACTGTACCTGCTTCACCAGCAGCAGGGAAAAGTCTTTCCCAAGTCTGCAAATTTGCAGTTCCCTGATGTTTCCACATCAAACTTGGTGATCATTTCATTTTTTCTCTTCCCTTGCTTGTCCAGTTTTGGTTGGGGCTGGTGTCTCCTGCAGTGTTTAATGAGGGTGTTTCATTCTCCTGTGCCAGGCCCCAGGCTTGTATTAAAACCCTCTTCATCTTATTTCAGTGTCTCTTCCTCAAATAATGTCACATCATCCCCAGCCCTGCATAGCAAAAAGCTGAAACTTTTTCAGTTTCCACTGAGCTGGGGCCAGCCAGTTCCCTTGGGCCAGGGAAATTTTGAACTGTTCTCTTGTTTGTTTGCAAAATGGAACTTCTGCTGTGCTGAACACTTGGACTGCATTTTTTAAATTTATTTGTTCACTTGCATTTCAGTGCAGTTAGCCTCCAAAGCTGAATGTTTTGCTTTTCATTGTAATAAACTCTTGTTTGTCTCTGGTTTGGATGTGGCACTCAAAAGACTCATTTCATGTGGTGAGAAGTTGAGAGACTCCAGAGGGTTTTAATGAATATTTGCTTGAAATGACACAAATTAGTTTGTAGGAAAGTTGTTTTTATTTCTTTTGTTTGTTTACATTGTTTAAATTATCTTATCTGTCATCAGTGACTATTTTTTGGGGCTTTCTGCTAAGCAGAGAAAGGCTGATTGCAGCCTAGCAGTGTGTTAGAAAATCAAGGCTGTGGGAAGTAATAGCACTCATGTATTATGTGTGGCTTCTCTTAACCATCTCCTAAATACCCATTTGGTTTAAAACCTTTTTTCATAAACACAAGTCTGTAAAAGATCCTTTTCTGAGTCAGGTTCCTGTTTCCTCTCAGATTATGCCAGGATAACCAAAGGTATTTCTGCTTTGGTTTGAGATTCTTTACATTTCAAATTTCCCTTTAAAAAAGAAAAAAGTGCTGCACTGCAATTTTTTATTACAGAAATTCAGGAGGTTTATGTTACAGAACAGATTTTCTTGATGTTTTACCACAGCATTTTGGAAGACTTCCAAACCCAACCCTGGACTCCAGAAATTCAACAGAACATTTTCTATAAAGTTAGCTTGGAACACACACTCCTTTCATGGAGCTAAACCTGCTCTTCTTCAAAGTTAAGCTGGGCAAAACTGGGAGGGTTTTAGACCACTCTTTGTGCAGCTTCACAGAAATGGAGTGCAGGGACAGTTGTGGCTGGACCATGGGATTGAAATTTGGGCTGGCCCATCTAGTGGCAATAAACCTGGTTTTTCTTGTGCACACAGCCTCCAGGCTCTTTGGGACAGGACTGTCTCATGGCATGGGATGCTGACTGCACAGAACAAGACCAACACTTATAATTCCTTCTCAATGTCATGAAAATCATGGTGCCATGTGTGATTTTTTGCTTTTTGGGGGAGAGGAGTCAGGGAAGGGGACAAGAGTCTTATTAAACTTCCAAAATTGCATCCTAGACTTAATTTCCTTTTTGTTTTTCTGTGTCTTGAAGGCTCAGCTGTCTCAGGTTCTGGAAGAAGTGGGAAGCCACAAGCAAAGAGCAGAGATGGTAAGTGTTCAGTTTCTGCCTTTTTATCTTCCCCCTGGTTGTTTTATAGAGCAGTGATATGCAAAGTTCAGTTCATTTAAACAGTGGATCAGTTCCAAATATTCAGAAATGAACAGCAAATAAACATTGCAGTTGTGTTGCTGCTGCCAGTCCTGGCACTCCCTGTCTCCATACTCACCTGGAAAAAGTGTTGGATGGGATCTAGTGGTCTGCCTTCCTTATTTTTGGCAATTGAATTTCATCCTGAATTAACTCCTTTCTTTAGGGGCCTTTGATTCAGTCTCAGGTGTTCAAAGGACAGGCAGATGAGATACAAGAGAATTACCACAAACTATATTTTTATAATATCTGTTAATTTTCTGCTGGGTTAATTTATTTTATTGGCACTTCCCTCAAGGACCAGAAATAATAAAAGGACACAAAACCAGGTAGCAGGGAGGTTTATGTGCAGTTTCATGACTTGAATATTATGTTTTTATATCTAGAAATAAATGAGGTGTCAGTGTTAAGCCATTTCATGAACTGATGTTTGTGCTAATGGATGAAGTGTGGGATTCTTGCAACTTTTTCTAGTCACAAGGAAAACCTGATCAGTATCCAAGATGCAGGGACTCATTCTGTAGATGTGATTAATTTTATTACTAATATAAAAACAGGCCTGCAGCATTGGCTAGGAAGGAGGTGCTAAACAGACATCTGTTCTAAAATCCAAATAATAAACTAGAGTGCCAGCACAGGTCTTTTTAGACTTGTGCTGAACTCTAGTAGGGCACTGAAGGGCAGGATGAGGTGCCCCTACTGTGCTATTAATGGGTTGCCATACGTCTGTTAGGGTGGGTTTTTTTTTAATTTGTGCCTCTTGCTGTTTCAACATCAGATTTTCCATCAGGAGAGCGTTAATTGATTTTGGTTCTGGGGTGGTCTCACACTGTGGGCAAACATTTTTGTATGCCCAGCTGCTTTCTGTGGTGACACAGGCCACAACTGATGCTTCCAAAGAAAACTGAATTAATCCTATTTACCATCTGATCTCATTATGTGCTGCCTTGTAACAGTTTCAAATTCTATACAATCAATTTTGCCTTGTGCTTACTGGATGCATCAGAGGAAAAATTTGCTGTTATGTTTTAAATATTCTGATATTCTGGGTTGTTTTTTTTTTAGCATTTCAAAGTTTTTCTTTTGGGCTCATTAAGCCTGGTTTTTGAGTTGTTTGCTTTCAAAAATTTGTGGTATTAAGTGGGCTAGCAAAGGGCTGGAGAAGCTGAAACTTCCAGTGTTAAAGCATTAATTGGTGTTGTGCATCATCCATCAGCAGAGGATAAAGCAACAGCCAGTGTTCAGTGCCTGTTCCCAAGGGTTTCTCAGTGGAAAACTGCTGGTCTTGTGATCTTCCAGTAACTCTTACATCAACCTCCCATGAACAGTCAGTTTTCTGTGGTGCTTTAAACCATGGATTGCAGATTGTGAGCTGTGGGCTTTATTCAGCAGCTTGAATTTATTCAGTAAACACAGGAGAATTGATTCATAAAGAGGAAAAGAGATTTTTCTTTTTTTTTTTTCCCTATATTTTCCCCTTTTGAGTAAAGATCTGACAGTATAGCTCCTTCTTTTCACTGGTGGTATGTGGTTCTTCTGCATGTCCCATCAAAAGCTCCCTGGCAGGGAAAGTTGTTGTCACTTTGTCTCTTCTGCAGTGCTGGTGGTGACTGAGGTCTGTCCCCTTTGCATGGGCTGTTCCACAGCTGCCTGCCACAGGCTCCTGTGCATGTGCCACCACTCTCATCCCTGCCATCCAGCAAAAAGCTCTTTAGGTGGTTTTTTTTTTTTCCTCACTCTCCAGATCAGTGTCTCACCTGGATTGCTTGATTTTCAGACTCCTTGAAATATGACACTTCAGCAGAATTATTTGCCTGGTTTGGATTGCTGGCCTCTCTCCTTCCTTTTCATCCCTTTCACCCCTGAGCCTCCAGTCTCATTTGATGTTGAGCTGGGAATGCTGAAGGGCTTGTCCTGCTCTGGGTGCTGACAGGTGTGGATATTGCCTTTCATCAGCTCTTCTGATGAAAAAACACTCCTATGGCTCTGAGTGAAATGGAGCAAACACCTGTCAGGTGCTCTCATGCAGGCTGATGAATCCCTTGGGCTGCTTCTGGGACAAACCTCTGTGCAGGTGACATCTCTGTGCCACCCTGAAGAGCTCTGATGGCTCTGCCACCCTCCCTGGGGCACTGGAAATGCAGAGCTGGGCTCTGGCTGGTGGCACCTCACTGAGGAGAGCCAAGGACTTCTTCCTATCAGTGGGGGCATCTCTGTGCCCTGGTAAATGAGTCATTCCTTACATATCAATATTTAAAAGTACAATTCTTGTGGGATAAGTCTAATGGGATTGTGGCCTCAATACAACAGTATCTGCACATGCAGAGCCCTCTCCTCCAAGGAAAGCTCAGGGAATTGTTCCCCAGGGACAATGGCAGATAAAGGGTGGTGTGTGTGATAGGGAACCCTGTGCCAGGCCAGAGCACAAGGTCCTGCTGGAGGAAAATGGGATGCCAGTGTTATGGGATGGCTGTTCTGGCTGCTCCAGTGCAGGGATTCTTTGCTTGTCAACTCAGAGTGAGCCTGCTGCTGAAGGAACAACAAGAAAGGAAATTTAAATGTCTTCAGTTAATTGCAGTTGACAAGACAAAGGCAGTTTGACTTTCCAGTATTAATTAGCAAACCCATACTAATTAGCTTGTATAAGCACAATTCATGCCTCTTTCCCTAAATGCAATTAATATTGCAACTGAAGACATCTCTGGGCTGTGCCTCTGTATCATTAACATACTTTGCCCTAATTAGACACGGCCAGTAGTGGCTGGAGAAATGAGTTTGTGATTACAACCATAAAAAACCCTCTAATATCTTATATCCTTCGGGGAACTTGAACCTAGAGTTTATTTTTTGATTTAAGAAAAATCACCCTTATCATTGTGCTGTGTAATTAACAATGAAACTTTGATTTTCCTCTCCCTCTAACCCTTCACTTATTTATTTTTCTTTATTCACAGTTTAAGCATGTTCATACTGTAAGGGAACAGTGTCTGCCCATAAGACACAAAAGAGTCACCACATTTGATAGGGCTCAGGTCACTGAGCTACCCCACAGATCAATGGGGTTTTTCTGTCTATTATTTGCTGAATGTTTGTTGTGTACAATTTTTTTGTATGAATGTGTGCTTTTCTGACAATTTGATCAGCACTGGAAGTTTTCTTTATTGAGGCTGGTGCTGCAGTGTCTTTTATTTCCAGGATGTGCAAGGAGGTTGCTCAGAGTTCACACAACTCTCTGATCTGTGGTCCCAGGATCTTGTTTCTCATGGTATGTTAGCTTAGTGCTCTACTGGCCTAAAGCTGAGAGAGAGCTTCACTCACACCAAAATATTATTTGTGGAAAATGCCTTCTTGTTTGTTATATTATTTTTCTTTCCCTCCCTGAGGGAGGGAAACAGAAGAAGTGTTTGTTTTTGTAATTTTCGTTTGCCTTTTTCATATCCCTTTATAGGCATGAGGAGATTGTTTGGCTCAAGCTTGCCATCCAAGCAACAGCTCTGATCTCTGATCTTGTGCTTTCTGCCAGTCTGGTTCTGTAGCAGGGGGCATTCATGTCAAGATTTTTTGTTCTCCATCATTAATCCCTGAGGGAAGTCAGCTTGGTATTAAAAAAGCATCACCTGTATTTTCATTACCCCGAGGTGCTGTGGGTATCTTTTGGCTTTCATCTTCAAAAGACAGCTTGGCCCATGTGGGCTCTGAAATCTATAGACTGCTCTTTGGAACAAATTAAATTTCACCCTCCAGCAGATTAAAAAGGATGGATATAAGAATCTGAAGAATTGCTTAGCAGGGTGGGAGGTAAAGAAGATTTAAAGTCCAAGAATGCAGCCATCACCAAATGAATGGCATAAATTGACTGTCCTTACAGAGGGAATAAAGGCACCTTAAAATTAATATAATCAACACCCTTGCCTCAAGGAAAAGTGTTGGTTAACCCTTTGCAGAGAAGAAAATCCTTTGCTCTTTATTTAAGAGCAGCAGGTCAGCAATAGTTAAAGAGCCAATCATGTGCTCAGTCTGATGAAATCATAATGTTTAGGATTAACTTAAATGTCAGTGACTGCCTACACTGATGGTTATCAGGAGTAGAAATGGAGAAAGAACAGAGAGGACATGAAGAAAATAAACTCAGAACACTGAGCTTGATGTAGGTGGGAACTAGCTCTTAACTGGAAGGCAACATGGAAAAGTTATTACTAAATATTTTTAATTTATAGGTAACAGCAATGATAGTAGGAAAAAATATGAACTTCAGTATAGAAAGATCTGCCCTGGATAACTGGCCAATAGAGCTCATTTAATTCTTGTTTAAGAGTTACTGAACAGAAAGCAAGAAATACAACAGACTGAGAACAAGAGCAAAAGTGGTGTTCATTAGTGGAAATGTAAATTCTCTGTAGTATCTGTAATAGGAAGGCAATTAAATGTGGGATTAGAGGGCTGAACCACAGTAGTTATAAATATAAATGAAGCTTTGCTGGAACACCTTTAGAACCAACAGGTTGGGAGGGGCAGGAGACAACTGGCTGGTGCAGGAAGTCTCCATCTATCAAAAGCGTATTACATAATTTCTGAATTGGTTTAGCAGGTGACAGCAAATCTCCTTCCCATGTGACAGATTTTATCCTGATACTTTATGTGAGGCCAGCAAAGCCAAGACAGATGAGCAGTGTGGCACTCAACTGAGCAGCAGGGTGAATAGTTTTAGTAAGGCAATCTTAGAGAAATATCCACTTCTCAAATCAGATTGAAAAGCATGAACCTGGTTATAAAGAGACAGCAAAAGAAGCTAATCCAGAATGAAGTGATATAGTAACAGAAGACTGGAAGAGGACTTTTAGATCATAAAGTCCAGTCCTTCAGTAACTGAGGCAAATGCAGCATATATCTCAGTTCATAAATTTATCAAGCTTGTCTTGAAACTGCTTTGGTTGTTTGTACCATTACTGTCATGGAGAGACTGCTGTGATAGCTGAAATCTTCCCAGTTCCAACTGAAAATATATGTGCAGTTAATATCCATTTTTTTCTTGTGCTAATATTCTCCTTAAACTACAGTGACTGTTCTTCCTCCCTCATATTTATGCTGTGACATATTTATAGAGAACAATTGTTCTCTCCCAGCCTTTCATTTGTCTAGGTTAAACAAATCAAGCTCTTGCAGCCTTCTCTTAAAACAGGCTCTTCAGTTTCCTCATGAATCTTGCAGCTTTCTTTAAATCTCTTCTTCTTTCTGTCTCTCCTTTGAAGATGAGAGTGGTCACATCATTCCAGATGATGTTCCAGCAAAAAGTGTCTTCCTCAGGATCATGGATTACAGGCAGGAATCTCTTCCACTTCTGTGGTGGAAGAGCTGAGCTGCATCCAGGTCATCATCCATCTCCAGTGCCACACAGTGCTGATGTTCATCCTGGATCAGTTCCTCTGCCCCACTCTACCTCCTCTGGGGTTTCTGCCTGAGCAAGGCTCAGTTTGTAGGAGGGGTTCCAGCTGCTCTGGGGACTTGCACTCTGACATTTCAATTCTGTGCTGTTCCTTCAGTTTTCACGTAGCTTCCTCTTTCTGATCAGTTTATGCTCCTCTGTGGTAAAGCCTCTGTGCTATCAGTAATTGTGTTTGTGCATTTGTATTTTTAGACCTAAGGTCTTCATTGAATTTTGTTTGTTGTGAACGTATCTGAAACATCTTTTTCCTTTATCAGGTACTTTTAGTTTTACTTCAGCAGAGCCATTTGTTGCTTGTTTACTTCACAGTGTTTATATCATTCTTCACTATATCGTGTGATCCTGTAAATTCTGAATTATGAGTTGTTAGAAGAGGGGGATGATTTTGCAGGAATCATTGATACCCTATTTTAACTGTGGAGTTTTGGTTCTGAAGGTGAAGTGAAGCCTAGAATAGAGGGATGGAAATACACTTGTCCTTTCCCCTTCCCTGCCTGAGATCTCTCAGTTCCTATTGTAAACAACTACATTAAAACTGGTCCCTGCTTTTCCCCACGGGGTAGGAATATAGTGAGCTCTGAGGTATACAGACAAGGTTATTTTTTTTCTCCCTCTCTTAGCCTGGGGAATGATGAACAGCCTCAGTTGGTGTGTTGCACCTGCTGCTTGTTCCCTCTTGGAAAATTCATGTTCAACCACAAAACCGAGGCACCATCAGAAGCATCTGCTGCACATGGCTGTGGCCAGGGCAGGGAGTGTGGGGGAAACCTTGGCATGACAGGCTGCCTGTGGGCTGGAGAGGTGATCAGCACCTTACTAGCTCAATGCTGCTTTAATTAGGTGAGAAGGAGAGACTCAGTGAGTCAATTCTCGTGGTTTATCTCTGTTTTAAAAATCTAGCCGGACACATGGGATCAACTAGCACATTCCCTTCAAATTAAAAAGAAATAAACGGTCTGTTTAAAAGTCCCATTACACAAATGAACCTGCTGTTGGATCCATTAACATGGAAGCTTTATGGGACAAGGCAGCACCGTTTGGTTTCAGCAGGACTGTTTTCATTCGCTCTTCCAAGGTGATAAGAGCTAAGTGGGGTGAGCACTGTCAGGAGGGAGAAATGTGGCTGCCTGGAGTGGAGAGCTGCCTTCCTGCTGCTCTGCCCTGTGGGACAGGTGCTGCCAGACTGGGAGGAAATGGTCAGACCCAGACCTGAAGAGCAATTCCAGCTCAGATGGCACCATGGACATTGCCCTAATTCCCAGCCCATCATTTGGGGTGGCCTCCTTGCCACAGGTGTGCCCCTAAAACTGAGCTGTACCAGGCATGATGATAACAGGAACAAGGACTGGAGAGGGGAAGTGGGGAAGGTTTTTTCTCTTTTCTTCTCTGTTGAAAAGTGAATAGTTATCCTGTTCAGAAGGTGCTATAGCTGGAGTGGTCCATGTCAGTGTCACTGCTGTCACTAAAATCTGAGTTACACGGAGTTACTTGGTTAACTGAGACCAGGATAGGGATATTATCAGAGGCTTTATTATGGTAGGCACAGCCTGGAGACACAAAAGGCCTGTTTAACAGACATGCAAGAATTGTGCTTTTCTAGGCTTCATTCATCTCCACAGAACCTGTAAGAAATTTATGGGCTACCTCAGACTCACCTGGTTCGAATTAGCTGAGCTAAAATTTCCTGGAGAATGCAAGGGCTCTACATTATGTTCAGCACTTTGAGAAAACCGGGTGAGAGGTCCAGGATATCTCAGAATTCTGTCATTTCTGCTCCTTTATTCTGCCTTCCTGAAAGGCAGCCTGGAGAAGCTGTAGATGAAGTTCCAGTGTCTAGAGAGGGAAAGGAAGACTTGGGGCTGTTGAACAATCGTGTTAGGATGGGATAAAGAAATAATTGATTTACAGCTTCCTTGTGGCAAGGATGGAGAGCAGTTTCCTCCTGCTGTCACAGCTCTGGGAAGCTGTGCCTGCATCAGAAGAGGCCCATCCTGAGAGCTCTGATGCAAGAGATACAATTCTGTAAGCACAGCTTGTTCTGAACATGCAGGGGGGATGTGAAGCTCTCCAGCTATGGGATCTGGGGGGACATGGAGGGCATGTTCAGAGGATGTGCCTGCAGATCAAAGGTTGCTGGATACTTCTCTTCTTGCCTGGGGCTGGCTTTGTGTATACAGAAAGGGAGATAAAGGCTTAAAAAAAAAGTTTAAGTTTCAAGACTTAGCCCTTACACTGACAGCCTAATCAGCTTGTTACATCATTTGTTTTCGGACTTCTTGTGTCTCAATGTCCTTACAAGAGCTTGTTCCCAGTGTTCCTTGCCTTTGGCTGATGGATGCTGGGGGTAGGTAGTAGCTGTGGCAGGCTGGGGTCTGTCAGGGCAGCAGAGTCCTCCAGCAGGAGCTGTAAAACCCAATTTATCCACAGAGACAAGGAGATCATAGAGCAGAATTTTTCCTATGACCTCTTGGTAAATAATGAATGGCAAAGCCCTGCCTCTTTGGAATCACTTAATTGAGGCTGACAACTCTTTGTTGTATTACAGGATCTGGCTTGTCAGGAGAATTTTAACTTATTTATGAATATTTCATTAACCTCTAAAGACTAGCTGTATAAAATGGAGCTCCTGCCAGGCCCTGTCCTGTTGATGCTGTGTTCAGTGCTAATGTCATCGCTGCACATCCAGGACACCTTTCCTCTGAGCTGGGCCTCAGAGTTTATTGTTGGTGGCAGCAGGAACATGCTCACCAAAGGTTAAAATGCCAGGTTTGTGCTTTGGCACCAGAGTTGAACATATGGTATTTCAGAGGGAATTGCTGTTTGCCTTCACTCTGTGACTGCTGCTAGCAACTGAAGGGCCCTGCAGGGATCATCCCAAGAGGCTGAAATGGGCAGAGAAGTCTTGGCAGGGCCCTGTGACCTTTGGATTTTGGCAACAGGAGAGAGATTTCTCACTTTTTATACATTAAAAGCCTGCTGCTTTTTGTCACAGGCTAATCTCAGGATGGGTCATTTAGCTAGAAAATACTTAACCTGTTCTTTGGGCAGGGTTTGGGGAGCAAGGCTCCTTCAAGGCTCTGCAGCTTCCTTTAAAAGCAGCTGGGAGGTCCTGTCAGAGAGCTGCTGCTTTCCCCTAGCTGGGCTCCTTGCCCCATCCTCTCATTTCCCAGCTCTGGGAGTTCAGAGAGCAGCTTTAGCAGGCAGCTCTGCTGGCCCTGCCAAGATGTGCCAGCAAACAGTGCTGCCAGCTGTGGTGAGCTGCAAAATTGGTCTGGAGCTGCAGCAGGAGCGAGAGAGCTGCTCCTAAAAGCACAGGCTGTGTGTTATTCCATGTGAGCAAGAGAAAGAAGATTAAGTTCAAGCACTCAGTGGAGGCTCCTTTGCTCTCTTTACAGTATTAAGCAGGATTGATTCCACTGAATTTATGTTAGAAAACAAAGAAACAAAAATGGATGTCGGATTCCTCTTTCCCCTTTGATCTTCCTAGGTGCTTGGTAACTGCATAGATTCTTCTCTGACTGTTTATTATGTGATGATTTTTCAATGAGAAAACTGATGCAGGGAGTGAGAGGTGGGATTACAAGCTCCTGTTTGATGAGAATTGTTGACTGAATGCTCTGGAAACTCCTCGAGGCTATATTTTCAGGAAAACAAACTGTATTCAAACTCTGTCTGGAGGAGGTATGACATCTTTGCAGATTTATTTGTTGCTTTGCCTGTAAATTACAGCTGCTAGAAGACTTGATTCTGGCAAAATATGCCTATTCCTGCATGAAGGAAGTGATCTGTGTGATGCTCTTCTCAAGAGCAGACAACTCCTTTGTGCCAACACCACAGCTACACTGAGCAGGGACGTGGCACATCCAGTCTGGTACCCTGACAGCTTCCCTAAACAGGCTCTTCTTCTGTGTTTTGCTGTTCTAACCAGGAGTAATGGGTAGGAGGTGTCAGCCAGTTAGGCTAATTACTCCAGAGTTGCCTTCTCTCGGTGGACACCAGCTGTTTTGTTCTCCCTGGCTGGGAGGAGCTTTCGGTAGTAATTAAAGGAAACAGTCATCTACAGCCTGGTGGAGGTGGTGGAGCGAGGCTGATAACAGCACAGGGCTCTGAGCTGAATGAACATGGAAATGAGGTGATCCTTCTTCAGAACGAGCTGTTAGAGCAATGAGAGGGTTTTGGACATGGAGCTGTCAAAGTGTTTTGCTGTCAGGCAGTGGCAGTGAGGTCTCATAGCAGTGCCTGCGAGCGTGGGCAGGACAGGCTGAGAGGAAGAGACTCCTTGTCTGCTCCTTTCTTGGAGTGAGCATTGAAATGTGTAATTATACTTGAATAAACTCATGGGTTTAAATTAACATCTTCAGTTCTCTTGCTCAGCGTGTCTCTTGTACAAGATGTTTGCTCTTTTTCCCCATGAACTTTCCAGGTTTGTTAATTTTGAGCTCTGAGCCAACTTCCATCCATCTGAAGTGTCTAGTAGTGCTTATTTCCAAAGTCACATCCTGCACCCATCCCAGATTACTAAAAAGGCACAAACACAGCACCAAGGAAGGTGGTGTTGGGATGTGAGAAGACACTTTAGAGGGGCAGGAGGCCAAATCATGGAACAAAGATGTGTTGTAGGTATTTGGGGAAGAGTTGGATGAGCTGTGCAGGAGGAGCTTGGGGCTTTGGGGGTGTGATGTGATGGTGATTCCTTCTTCACTTGCTTGCAGCTGGGCAGGCAGCTCAGGCTTGGGTCATTTTGGGGCCCATGTGGCATTGGCCTTAATTTGCAGAACAAACTGTTTCCTGCCATACCCTGTCCTGCTGTGATTATGTATGGAAACCATAGGGTGGCTGGTTTAAATAGGGTGTCTGTGCATTTGTCCTCTTGTTCCTTTGCAGCAGGGCTGAGTTTGGCTCGCTGAGCCTGTCTGGAGTTTGCCCAAGTTGTGCTGGTGGCACACAGTGTGGAGGGAGGTGTTGGAAGGGAAGCTGCAGGCTGCCTGCAGATTGGGAATCAGGGGGGACAGAGGTGAATGCTCGTTAAGGCTCCCTTGGGGTAGATGAATTAGTTAATGACTGTGCTGTGCTTTGAAAATGCAAATGCTGTGTCAGAGCTAAGTCTGATTATAATAATCAATCTTCCTTTGGAGAGGGTGCTGGGTATGAGGAAGGGGGAGAGTGATGAGACTGGGGCTGAATTTTCAAATCACAGATCTGCATTTCTCTGCTGCTGTTGAAGAACCTGATGTTGCCTGAGAGGTCAGCAGACTGAGGAGGGGCAAAAGGTGGCTTGGGGAGGAATCATCCTGGCAAGCACCAGTGGGCCTTGGCAGGCTGAACCTAATTTTGTAATTTTGTCCCTTATGATTGCCCTGCCTGGAAAGGGAGAGGTTGTCATCTGCTCCAGTGTGTGAGCTCCCCCTGCTAATGGGAAAAGATAGAAACTGCCTCATAAGCAGGGTCCTCCAGGGATGGGGAGGGGGGAGGCTGGCTGCTGCAGACGTCCAGCCCTGACAGCTCCTTCTCCCTTGGCACTCCATTGGTTTGTAGCAAGCGTTCCTAGTAATTACACCTCTTAATTTAGGAGAGCGAGTGGGAGAAAGGAATATAAATTTGTGTATTAACTTTAGAGATTGGAAATAGGGCAAGCGAACCTTCTCTCTGGGAGATTATATTTGGAAATGAAATAGAATGACATTTGGTATAAACTTGAAAAATTGCTCTCTTTTTACTGCAACAGGAGGAGAAAAGCCACAATCCAGACTGTATTGGAGAGAAGCAGAAGTCAGCATATGTCCATTTCCCAGTGTGTGTGTATCTACAATTATATATATGCATGAGTACATTTTTAGGCAAGTGTTTGCTGGGAGGTTGCTCCTAGCCCTGACTTCTCAGTGATAAAAGCACAGCAAGTTTGTTACAGATGGTGGAACCCCTAGAGACTGGTGACTCTGATCCAGCCAGCCTTCATCTTCCAAAAGAAAAAAAAAAAAAAACAACATATTTTTTGCTTCAGCCAAGTGGGAGACGGGTACTTCCAAACCACTTTTTGTTGAATATCTGGTTTTCTTTGGCTTTATTGCTTTTGTTTCACAATGGCATCGAGGATTAATTTTCTCAAGAAAATATGTACCAACTAATCCTGGGCTGCTTAGCCTGTTTCTAAATGACAGCCAATATTTTGTTTTGGAAGTACTGTCCTACTTTTTGAAGAAGAGTAAAGTTCAGTAGGAAATGTGGTGAGGTTTAGTTCTCCCTCTGTGTGCTTCTCTGCAGATGTTTTGGGGGAACAGCCCTTTGGAATGCCAGTGGGATGGGCACATGGAAGAGGTGGTGGTGCTTTTGCTGAGCAGAATCATCTCTAGGTGCTCAGCATGGACACCCAAATTAAACTCACTGGTGTTTCATGTGTATTGGATTTTTGATGCCAGGCTTACAAGCTGGTAGACAACACCAAGCTTTCTGTGCTTTCTGTGCTGCCTTGTGGAAGAAGCAGAGAAGCTCCTTGTCTCTGCTACATGCAGTGGAGAGAAGCACAGATGGCATCACTGTCAAATCAAGGTCCTGGTTTGCCTGTTTTCAGACCTCAGTCTGTGGGTCATACTCGGGGTCTCACTTCTCTGTTCTTGTCTATTTTAGCATACACTCTTCCTTTCCAAGTCTGCTTGGTGTTCATACATTTTAAATATTTATGGACTGAAATAGCTCCTTGAATTGTGTTGAGACTTGTAGTCCAACACAACCCTTCAATTCACCTTTGCATGCTGGCTCTGTGCAATTCAGTTCCCATTTATTGCTGCTGTTCAAAATCAGCTCTTTTGCTGAGGAAGGCCTTTCAAAGGATGTTGCATCAGCCCATTGTTAAATAAACCTTTAGACATTTATAATGGATTCAGCATTTCCTGCTTTTTACAGTTCCAAAAATGCTGAATGACGTGCAGACACACTTCATCAGGATAAGATTGCTGTATCAGCCCCTCACTAAAATGCACTCATTATTCAAATAATAACTGTATGTCTCCAGCATGTGTTCTGTGAAATGTGTGTACATGATGTGGGCGAGTAAACCAGTCCCCCTTTTTTTTCCTTTTCAACATGCAAATCCTTCTTTGGCAGTGAGTTGAAATACTTTAGATTTTGAGTTCTTTATTGCTCAAAATGAGTCACCTGAATAGAGATTTGGTCATTGTTTTGGGCAGTGCCTTAAAATTTTCAGAAGTTTGTAAATGTAGTTTTCAAGGCTGACTGATCTGACCTGTGCTAAGCCTCACTCTGAAGATGGAGTGTGGACAGCACTGGTCAGTGGGAGGCTTTGAGAAAAACTTTCTCTGTTAATGTTGAAACCTGCAGGAGTTGAGTGTGAGGAACTGCAGGTCCATGGCATTGCAGGGACTCAGGGTGCTTGCTTGGAGGGGACAAATCTGGGTCAGAACTGACAAATGCCAGAAATACACCAAGAAAATCAACTGTATCTAAAGTTCTGTTTCTTCTAGCTGTTTATAATTTTGTTTCTCCTGTCATCTCATATGTCTTTAAATAATTGCTACAGAAGAGAGAGGAGCAGTGAGGAACACATTTCTTACCCTGCTGTGGGTGTTTGCTATGTCATTAACACTTGGAGGAGAACCACCTTCAGGGATCTTGTCCAGGCAGGTTGAAAAGCAAGGCTGAAGGAAGAATGATACTTCATATAATTAAATACTAGATGAAAATGCATCCATGTTCTTCCTTCCTCTCTTTCTCCTTTGGTAAATAACGATGGCAGTTCTTATTTTGGAAAAGTTATTTGCATTTCATCTTTTGGGGTACTTACATATTTTTGACAATGAACATTCTAAAATGATTCTGTATCCTGTATATGTCTTGATCAATTTTATTGAGAGTAATAAAGTTGTACTTGAGAATTGAAAGAGAGAAAAAAAATTCAGGATAAATGGGATCACTTTAGGTTGAGAACAAGGGACCCCAGTATATTTTGAGAAGAGAACAACACATCCTCAAAATATTAAGTACCTGTTCATGTGTTTTATTCATTCATGGGCTGTGATATTTCTCATTATTCTGCCTCACCATAAAAACCTCAGTTAACTTAAAAAACTATTAAAATAACAGCTTGATTTTTTTTTTTTTAAGTTGCTAATGTGTTCTGGAGGTTAGGAGTATCACTGGGGGTCTGATCCTGGGTGATATAATCCCTGAAGCTCCTGCAGATGATGTAGGTCCTGAGGTCCCTCTTGTACAGCTTTCAGGACTAGAAATGCAATGCTGTATTTCACAACAATGTTCCCTGTCTGCTCTCAGTGCCAGTGAAAAGATCAAGGCTGACCTGGGTCATTTGGTATGGAATAGGGGAATACAGCAGTGAGCTGTAATTTGAGCAGCCCTTTTCCCCTCTCTGTTTGGTAATGACTTCTACTAGTTTAATGTATTCAAAGCAATAAAAGTTTAACTCAGCCAGTCACAGAAAATTATTGATAAAAATTGGAAGAGTTTAGCTAGGAATAGTGAGTTGGTTCAAAAAGCATAAAATGCCTGCTGAAAGTGGCATCTGGTGAACAAGAGAGACCAGGACTGGAAATTAATGTAGGAAGAGGGATGTGATGGGAATTAGGCAGAGAAAGCAGCAGGAGTGGTTTGGCTCTTCCTTTCCTTACCCCTTCTTGAGTCTGTTCTTTGGCACAGGTACTGAGAGGGCAAGTGGACAGGAAGGGACAAACTTCCCCTGTGGGGAATTATTTCATGTTCATCACCCATTCCCAGAGCTGTCCTGAGGCTGTGTCAAAGAGAATGGTCTTGGAAAGCTCCTCACCTCTTGGGCTTTATTAGCACATTCCTTATTTTTAGCCATTCTCTTCATCCTTGTTTTGTGTCTTGCTGCTTGCACTGTGTTGCCTTCAGAAAAGCAGACTTGGGTCCCAAGAGTAAGCCACTCCATCTCATCTCAACTAACTATTTCTGTACTGGAAAAGGCATTAATAACAATAATTAAGACAATAATAATAAATAGCATTTTTAATATCTGAATATTTTAATATCTTTGGTGAGATTGGCAGTAAGGGATGTTTCCTAGCAGTTGCTAGGGTTGAAACTGGGGAACAACACATTTTGAATGAATTATTTAATACCTTAATTGTTTTACTTTCTTATTTCATAAACAGTTAGTGACTCTGGCAATAATTTCCTGTGGCACAAAATTCTGTCTTGACATGGACTATAAACCCTCCAGTAGTTTTAATCCGAGTTTTGGGAAGCAGGTCTGTGTCAACATCTCACTCCTTGAGCCAGTTTCATGGATAGTGATATCACTGTGTCCTCCTCTTCCTTCTCACCTCAGGCACATCAGATTTTCAGTCCAGGGAGTCTTGGTGCTTGCAGATTGAGAGGACATAAAAATGAGCTGAAATGCCCTTACAGCCCATGTGCCCTTCCCTCCTCATTCTCCTTCAGCAGAAACCCAGCAGAATCTCATCCTGCCACTGCTGAGCGTACCTGGCACTGATTTCTCACCTGTTTCCAGTGAGATGCTTCTCTCAAGCTCAATGTGCATTCACTCTCCCATCTCCTTTTCCTGTTACACACTCTGTTTTTCCTTCTCTGTGCAGCCACAAGAGACCCCAGATCACAGCAGCAGATTCCTCACCCATCTTGTCCCCCTTGTCCCTCGAGAAGGTGGCAGTGATTTATCTGTGTGGATCAGCAGGTGCCACATGAACTTGAGGCTGAGCCCTCTGAGCCAGTGGTAGATAACTCACCAGCCCTTCCATCTTCAAATGCTGCCCTCACTCATCCCAGAAAGCATCCTCAAACTCCTCACAGCAAACACATCCAAGCTTCAGCAGACATGGGAAACAGGAGGCATAATGAGTGTTTTCCTGCTAGAAGTAGGTTGGAATTGAAGCCTGCTCCTCATCCCAGTACCTTTTATTCACATTCCTGGAATTATCTGGTGTGCTTGCTTTATCCCCAGCCATCTGTGATGGGCTGAGCTGGGAGAGATAAGCTCAGTAATCAGAAAATTGAGGGAAGCATTTCTGGCTGTGATAATCTTATCAGACAGCTAATATGCATTAACATTTGTACAGCCTGATGATGCAGGTGGGCCTTTGCTTATTTTTTATTCCTGGATGTTTCTTGACAGGCAGGGGGAGAATGCAGGGCTTTTTGGGGTGTCAGGGGGAATTAAGTTAAAACATTTTTCGGTGCTGTCTTTCTTCTGCTCTGTTCCTTTGGTGTCAGAAAGGGGTGGGAGCATAATCCAACCATCCATTTTCTGCCCTTTCCTGCCAACAGCACTGCCATGCTCTGCCTGTCTTTTCTGGTGAGCATGGAAGGGTGAAGAGGCAGCATGTCAAAACTTCACTTCTGTCTGAGCAATATGACTGTCTGTGACAAGATGCTCCTTTTTCTTGTAAGATTGGAGAGTTTCTGCAAAAAGCTTGGAGAAGTTTGCCATTGCAGTGTGATTTGGCTCTACAAGTCTGATCTATGCTGTTGCAGTGAATGGTGTATTAATTGATTATTTCCCCTATGCTGAGCACTGAACTCTCTGTGGTCGTAAGTTTTGCATCTATAATTAAGGCTAGGTTGCTTGTGATTTTCCTCCTGGGTGAAAAAAATATTGTTTCCATCAACAGATTTATTAGGGGAATTAGCTGACAGGTGGTAAAAAGACAGATGACAAAAGGAAGTCCAGAATCTCAAGGATGAGTGTGTGAAGAAGCTCTAAACTGGGAGAAGGTGTTGGAACAGAAGTCTGAGTATCCTCTAGGTAGTTTGTCTCTGCTTACACTTCATAATAAATCATTTTCTGAGGGGTTTAGAAACAAGTAACATATGGAGTTTATAAATCTGTGCATTGTCTTGATCTCTGAATTAGGGATCCAGACTGCTCCAAGTCAGGGAGCCTGGGAATTGTAGAGTCTGGGTAAGTTCTCATGTCTGTAGAGTTTTGAGATACTTTCTTGTGAGTTCCTACCCAAACAAAGCCAGAGGCAGAAAATATTCTTAATTGTTTGTTTGTTCAGCCAGAGCTACCTGAGCAGCTAGAGCCAGAAGTGTATATTGAAAAGTGCTGGAAATATTCCCCAGTCTTTTGGATCAATGTATGTGTCTCAGAGCTGTTGTGGACAAGATGCTATAATCCTGTGGTTCATTTCTTCTGGGGGAGGAATTAACTGAGGTTGAGCTACCAATACTAGACCTCAGGTCCCAGCAAGCTCCTGATGCCACATAGAGTCTTTTGCATCCCATTATCCATGGGGGAAAATAGGGGAAGAATCTGAAAGAGGAGTAGAAGCATTGTTAGTAACGTTCAACTTCCTGTGCCTCATCTCCTGTGGAGAAAAAGTCGGGAAAGGCAAAAGGAATTGCAGAGGGAAGGAGGGCTAAGTGAGGTTTTGACATTCAACACAAGGGAAGTTGTGCTGCACAGCTGTATCATGAGGAGTCTGACCTGTGCAGGGCCTCCTGATTTCCTCCTCCCTTTGCTGCTGGTGTGTGCCCTTAGCAGAGCTGCAGGAACTAACTCCTTTTGTCTCCTGCAGCTGGAGGTGGAGATGAAGCTCCTGAAGTCTCAGCAGTGCACGGCTGAGCAGAGCACTGTCGTCACCAAGGAGGAGGTGGACACACTCAGGTAGGCAGAGCAAGGGGAAGGCTGAGCAGGTTCTGCTCCTTCTGGTGGAACTAATGAGAAGGGAAATGCCTGGGGTAGTTTCACTGCCTGCTGTGGTTATTGTCATCTCCTGGAGGAGCAGCAGGTACCGGAGCTCACCATGCTGTAATGCATGAAGAAGTTTGTGTGTTGATTCAGCCTGTGTCTATGGGCTGCCTGCTATTCAGGCACTGGGGGGATGATCAGAACATCTTTTCCTTGTATTCCTGAAGGAGGATGTTCTTTTTCTGAGCACATTTTACTTTGTCACCAGCTTTTATGGATGTGAGAACCCCAGAAACACTCAGCCCATGATCTGTCCTGCATTTAGTTACTTTATAAGCTTGCTGTCTTTTGGAAGGCTCAGGCTCTTTTCTTTTGATATTTGGGGTCTTTTGCTGTCAGTTAATTCATAAGCCTGGCTCCTGCATCACTATTCCCCCCGTTGACTTTCTTTCCTGTGGAAATGGAATTGCTGTTTATTTGTTGTTTTGACCAAATCTCAACAGTAAATACAGGATCTGTTGGCATGTGTGTGAAGAGGTTTAGAATCCAGCTTTTGTACTGCTGATGCATGTGTAGCACTGGAGATAAAAGAGGGATGTTTCCCCTTGTGCATTGCTGGAGATGGCAGAGGGGTACCTGTTGTGATTCAGTGAAAGAGAAGTTACAAAACAGCATTTCAGCAGAGGATACATGAGCATTTACAAAAGCTACAGAGAAGCTAAACAACCTTTCCATGTATTTATTAAAGCATTTATAGCTTCCATTGCAAAGCAGGTGACACAATAAACACCGAGCACAGAAAAGTTCATCTGATTCTGAATGTTTAATAAAGTTCCTTTTATTTAAGTTGGGCAAATCAGCTCCTCACAGGCTCAGTATTTTATTCTCAGCTGATGTAAGACTTTGGCTGGGCTTGCACGTCTTAATTCTTTTATATTTTCAGCTCCATCACAATAAAGTGTGACTGCCTCATAGGACTGAAAGCAAGGTTTTGCAGCAAGCAGAATCCTGCAGAAAGCAGAAATTACTGGCCTGTATGTTATGGCTTTGCTCTTATGCTTTTCCTCTGGAGCTTGTTTTATGTCTTTGAAAGCCCAGTTCCCTAGCAGGAGGGAGGTGTTTGAAAATAACACATGTTCTGCTAAGCTATTCCAATACATTTTAGGGCTCTACACCTAATCTTGGGGACTTGTTCCTATAGTTCCCTTAAGGTGCTCTAATAGTTCTGGAGGCCCAAGGCATACATCTCTTTTTTTTTTTTATTCTATCATATGTTTGAGTTCTGTTAAAGGAGAGAATGCTATGACTTCCCTTTTTCAGGGAGATAAACCTGTCTCCATCAACTTTTGTCTTTTTTTTTTGCACACTGGACCCTCTGAAACTTGAGATTTCCACTGCTGCAGGAGTATTCAGCACCTCCTTGGCAGCATTTAACCTGTCACTCCTGATTAATAATCAGTGTGTATCAGAAAAGCCAGCAGCCTGTTTCTGTCTTCTGGGACCTGCAGGTTTGCAGAGTTTTTCTACAGAGCCTCCCCAGCCTCTCACTCCTGGTTTCATCTGGGAGATGTTCAGGCTCTTTGTTTTCCCATCCAAGACTCGTTATTTGGTGTTTAGCTTCCCTGAACAGCATTTGCCATCTACTACCTGAGCAGTTTCAGGGACAGTGTGTGTAGGGGGAAGCAGCTGGGCTGCCCCATAGTCCAGACCACTCCACAGTGTGACAGGCTCTTGGCAGTGGGGATGGAGATGTCTGGCTCTGCCCTGAATGAAAATCTATTTCCTGGGCAGCTCACAAATACCTGCTTGTTTATGGGATTGTGGTGTTTGATTCAGCTCAACAGTAGCCCTAAAGCTCCTATATAATGTTTTTCCCCTCTTTGTTTTAAAGGAATTTCTTTGACTACTAATCTCACTCTCTCCTCCTTCCATGGAGTGGTGTCAAACCTTTCACACAAAGCATGTCCCAAACCCAGGCCAATTCCCAGTGTGGTTGTTGATGGTGCAGAGCTGTTTTCCAGTGATGGGCCATATTCTGGAGGTTGTTTCAGCAGAGGTCAGGCTTCTGCAGTTGTTTCATGTTGCTGTTTTGGTTTTTCATCTCTCTTGCTCCTGAAGCTGTGGGTGCATAGCAGCCACAGTTCCACATTTTAATTCCAAGCTGTTTTTTCCTGTAATTTTTTACTGAACCACTTTTTGTTGTCATGGCTGATTTAAATACTTGTCCCAGGCTCTGATGCTGGTTATTTAGTTGTTCCACAAAGCATGGATTTGTTTGATTTAGATCACCCTTTTCACTGCTCAGCTCTGACAGTGACTGACTTGGTGCAAGCCATTCTCTTTCTGCTGGAGCACTGTAAGCCTGTCCCTGCTCTTTTTTCCTTACTGTTGGCTTCTGTTACTGCTTCAGACATCTTGCACTCTCAGACACTCCACATCTGCGTGGAGAGAAATTTCAGAATTGACTCCATAAAGGTTTATTTTTATGTTTTTAGACTTAAGCAGTCAATGGTTGGACTTTATTTTGCATTTTCTGTGCATTGTTCAAGAAACTGGGCCAAGTCTTTTCTTCACAGAAGAGGCTCCTTCTCAAAGGAACACAGAATAAATCACTATATTCTCTCAGTCCTTTGGGGCTCAGGAAGAATGTGCTGTGATCCACATCAGAACACTCCTCATGGCTCAGCTGGATGTGTCCTCTCTGTACAGCAGCAATGAACTGGGTGGGTGTGGTTGAAGAACAGAAGGGGTTTGGAGCAGAACAGCGATCAGAATGGGAAGGGATTAGGTCTGCTGTGCTCATCCTCCTCCTGTGGCCTCAACAGCACCAGTTTAGTCCATTTTATGTAGCTGCTGAGGAGAACAACACAAACTCCACTGTCATTCCTTCTAGACACCACTGCCAGAGAAAGCAGGGGGAAGAGCACAAACTTCCAAATTGGAAAGTGGGGAAAGAGATGCCTCAGCTTATGAGGGAGTTATTTCCATTTCTGTAGTTTATGGTATCTTTGAAATCCTGTAACCTGCAGGATGATGTCTGCTCCTCTGGGCTGAGCCCAGCCTCTCCTGTTAGCTGCTGCCATGAAGGAATGTGAAAAATAGGAGGAGCCACTGAAGCCAGCAAGAGGAGTGTGCAGAGCAGGAATGGACTGCTGAGCTCCAGGCATTTCCATATAGACCCCGTGGTTAGAAGCTCACTTCTGAAAACAAGAGCAGGGGAGACATAAAGGAGGAAAAAAAATCCATATTAATCCTTTGAATCTGTATTCACCTCCTGTGAGTGAATGAGAGCTTTTAAGAAAAAATACCTTTTGTCTCATTTTTCTTTAGTATGGAAAATAAATTTTCAGCCAGAAACTTTAAAGACTTTATCAGTTTTTCCTCCTTCTCTTGAGAACAAAGTGCTATTTCGTCAGACCTTTTATAACTTTAAATGTGAAACTCTCTCCCAGCATCATCGTTTCTGGAGAGACAATAAAAGCAGTGCTAATGCTGTCATTTCTCACACTTTTTGCTGCTCCCTCTGAAATAATATTTGTTTATATTCTGCAGATCCTATGAAAAGAAACAGTGGTCAACCCATCGAGTTCCTGCACTGTAGGGTACAGCATTTGGGCATTAGCACATTTTAGAGGGAAGGTGATAACTGTGCAGAAACTGGGATTTCACAATCTATAAATAAAAGGAATATATTTAAAAAGAACTTCACTAAAGACTTAAGTGGCAACAGCTGAAGGACCTTTTCAGCTGGAACAAATCTGAACTTTTTCTTTCTGCTGTCACACTGCAACCCCAGTAAATCCTAAATGTTTTCTGTGGATTTAGTGGCTGGGTAGAGTTACAGTAATTCAAAAGAAATTCATGTCCTTGCCAATGCCCATTAGTCACAGTTGCTGGAATTCTGTCTGCTCTGCTCCTAACACCATCTCAATGCCATCTGGGTCTCTTAATAGCATCTTCCCAACACATGCATTTTCTGCTCCATTCAGTGTTTTCCTGTTCAGCAATAGCTTTTCCACATGGCCATGCCCCCTTGGCAGATGGGGCCTCTGTGAGACATGTCCTCATCCGTGCTATCCACAGGCAGCCACACAACACAGCTGAGAGCATTAAAAACCAATAAAACAGAGATCAAAGAGTGATGGTGGGGGCAGTTTTCACTGGTTAATTCCACTGAAAAGCTCTGGGCTCAGACAGACTTGGGAGTGCCTGGATGCTGTTGCAAATCCAACAGCTTGCCCCCTTTTTGCCTTTCTGAAGTAGGAGCAGCCTTGTCTCACGATCTGAGGTTTTTAGACAGACTGAACACACACAGTGGGATGTCTCCTAATTCTCACAAGTGTCATTTCAGGAGACCTGAGGCTGTAGGTGGATTTTTTTTTTTCCCCCTCATTCCTTCTTCTGATTTGAGATAATGAAACATGCAGTAGAGGCAATATAAAGCTCCGTTTTTAAAAGGGAAAATCCATGAGGCTGAGCAAATGCCAGTGAATCTGTATTCTTGCACTAAATTTGATCTTGTGAAAGGTTGTGGAGGTGGCATCAATTTACCTTATGCCTGTGGAGCCTTCACTCTTGGTTGAGCTGTCTGATACAGGAAAATCTTCTAGACAGGTGAAGTGATCTTTGCCAGAGATATTTTCATGTTTTCAAATCTCTGTATGGAGAAGTTCATAAATTTTCTAGAAATTAATTCAAATGGTTTCTTCCTGTATCACAAAACTTGACAATGGTGTTGATATTTCAGAAAGTAACTGATGTTTTCTTCCTTGTGGCACAAGGCTGTTTTTAAAATAGACACAGCTTTTAAGGCCATATTGGATGGGGCTTGGAGGAATCTGGTTTAGTGGAAGGTGTCCCATGGTGGAGGGGCTGGAACTGAATGATCTTTAAGGTCCCTTTTAACCCAGACCATTCTGGGTCAAAAATTGAGCTGGTAGATGATTGTGCTGTACCCAGGTGTTTCTGTATCCTGCTTTTTGTGGTACTCACATGGATTTGTCTTGTTCTCCCTACCTGAAGGTAACTCCAATATGTAACAAGTGGAGGATTGCAAACTGGGGATAAAATAGCATCACCTCTCTTGTGCAGGTGTCCCTGGAGAGAAAAGGCACAAGGGGTGTGCTCCAAGGCTGCCTTTGTGGATGCTGCTGCATCCCAAAGCAGTACACAATCATCCCTGTACTTGAACTCACTGAAAAAATAAAATGTGTAAATGAAAAAAATCCAAGTGCCAAGCCAGTAAATATTTTTCAATATTTGACTTCCATATTTTAACCACCAGCTGCAAATGCTTTGCTGTGTTTATATATAGATAGGATTTCCCTTGCTTCTCTCTCTTTGCCATTGGGATGAGTTCCCCAGGGGGGTTGGAAGCAAAGCTGGAATAGCACAAACTGTTTGCTAATGGTGCTGAATGCTTTCCCACTGGAGATCCAGGACACTTAACAGTGTTAAAAACAAGACTGAAGAGGGATAAATGGTGAAAGCACTAGTCAGTCCCAAAATTCTCTTAGCACAAAGGTGTCCTGGTTTGAAAGACAGGTGTCTGCTAAGAAAGGCAGGAACCTCTCTTTGAAATGGAGAATGTAAACCCCTTCTTCTCCCTTCAAATTATTATAATTTTTGAAGTTAAGGGCCTCTCAGGCAAAGATATGGTAAATAGGAATAACAGTTCTTTACTAGGAAAATTAAAATAGAAATGCAGTATTACACAGAACAATCCCAAACCCTGCCAGAGTCAGAATCCAAGCTGACACCCGTCAGTCAGTCAGGGTGTTGGCACAGTCCCATTCAATGGTGGCTGCATCCTCCTGCAGTGGCAGATGTGGTTCAGCTGGAGCAGTGCTCCTGGAGAAGGTGCAGTTTTCCTCTCAAGGTCCAGGGATGATGTAAAAAGGTCTGGTTTTCCTCTGGAATCCAGTGAGAAAAGGCTGCTTTGGTGTTCCAAATCTCAGTTTTTATCTCGGTAGGAAAGGCTTGGCTCTTCCCTCTGGCTGGAGCATCTCCCAGTGGGGTGATGGAATTTTATTTTAGTCATGCACTGGGACTCAATGGCCATTAACAGATGATATCTTCCTGGAGGAAGGATGGGTTGTGAAAAGATAAAGATGATTGCCCTACCTGGTTTTAAAGCTGGCCCATTAGCAGAGGATATCTCCCATGGAGATAAGGGTCACTGGCACACCTGGTCTCAGCAGATGGTGATAGAATACACACTTTTGGTCACATCCTGTATTGCAACCTGAGACGAAAGGTTACAGCAATGTTCTTATTCCTCAGTGCAGAGGAAGCAGCAGGTTTTGTCTCTGAAGGAGAGCCAGGGAGTGCCCTGTGCCCCCATGGGCTGACCTTGCCCAGAGCAGGGCAGGAAGCCCTACAGCCCTGCACTGTGTCAGGAAAAGAGGATGCCCCCATAGCTGGGACACTGGGAAGGAGCTAACTGAGTGGTTTTTACTGTCCCTTGCACCACAAACCATTTCAGGATTGTGCTATCTGCTGCCTGACTGGGAGTGCCCCAGGCTTTAAATCACCACTTGCTCAGCAGTGAGGCACAAAGGGCACAAACAGATTGTTGAATCCTAAAATTGCAGGTGAAATAGCACAAAAATCTAATGGCTTGAATCTACCCTCATTATAGCTGTGTCTCAGGTCTTTGGGAAGTGTTTTCTGGCTGCTGCTATGAGTGATTTTCAAAGGGCAACTGAGAGGCCTGATCTTAAACCTCCCCACTGAGACAAGTTCTGCAGGCAGATAACAGCAACATCAGATTGTTTGTGAAGCTGGATGGGGAGAAATTTGTTCCCAATTAAAATTCAGCATGTCAAGGATGGAGAAAGTACTGATGAGAGTCCTGTATCTGGCTCTGACCTTTCAGGAGCTGTTGTGCTGTTGTTCCTCAGAGAAGAGTGTTGCTCTCCTCACAGCCTGTTCTGCAATCCATTTAGAAATGCACCATTAAAAGCATTAATTCCACTTTGAATTTCCATTTTTCCTGACCTTTTCGGTCTCCTGCTTCAGCATCCTCCATCCCTACTAGCTTTGTGCCTCTTCTGAAAGTTATTGATGATATTTTTTAATGGCCTGGACAGTGCTAAAACTGTTCCTCAGCATTTTAGAGGCTTCCAAGAGCAGAAAAAGATGAGACTTTATAATATTTGAAAATTGCCAGCAGGGGTCAGGCTTACAAATAATTTAAGCAATCCAAGCTGAATATTTATAAAGGAGAAGTTCCTGTGCTGAACATGATGTAGCTCAACCTGCTTGTGTGGAAAAGTTTGGAACTGTTGCCAAATGAATAGGAGAGATGACTTCTTCCTTGTACCTGAAATTGCTGTTGCATAATTTTGGGATATTGGCAGATGGTTGCATTCTTTATTGTACAGTGCAAGGATTTTTAGCTTAATTTAGATAATTTAAAAATATTATTAAGCAAGATAATTAATTTTTAAATAATATTCTAAGAAAAGGATCCTGAGAAAATTGAATCCAAAGATCAGTATTATTCTGTGTTAGTTGCACAATTAATCTCAAGAAGTTAACATGTAGAAGGGTTTTGTACTCTGTACTTAAATGCAAGCAAAAATTTTGTATCCAATCTTTTATACATATACCTCCTGCTTAACAAGTTTGATAGAGTTCTCTGAAGGATTCACCAGTCATTTGTCTAAGACTGGTATGGTTGATCTAATGTATTTGACCTTTCAAAAAGCTTTGAGCCAAAGGTCAAATACATAAAGAAACTTTGATGGAATTAAAAAAGGATTTAATTTTTTCATTGGATGGATAAGAATATATAAACCCTGGAGGTCTGGCTGTCCCAGAGTACTGTCTGTGGTGGGTGCCTGTGTGAACAGGACAGAACATCTGGGGACCTTGCCTGGAGGCTCTTCTGGCTTCTCTGTGCCTTGTCACCAGGATTTCCTGAGCCAGAGATAATATAATATATTTTTACTTTGTAAAACTTCATGCATTTTTCTTACATTAATTTGCTGATATAATACAAAGTTAAAATACTGAAAATCAAAGAATAAATGTTTTCACAATGCCAAGGGTTTTACCACCAGGTCCTAGAATGATTTTCATTGGGAATTGGGAACTTGTCCATCATAAAAAAGGGGTCTGTGAGTAGTGAGGTGGCAGAGTTTGAGGTAATATGAAATTACTCAGCTTATCAGAGCATTCAGAATTTAAGAAATCTTAGGATGCTGCTTCAGATGGGAGATGGAGTTGCTTGTCAATAATTGCCAAACCCATGCACATAAGAAAAAAAACCCTTACTTTTACTCCCACAACAGAGAGCTCTAAATGAGCTGTTGTCACTCAAGGGAGAGATCTTAAATTATTGTGAACAGCTTTCTGAAAATATTAGGTAGCTGCTCCATAGTTAAAAATACAAATAGAACACTAGAAGCTGTTGGAAAGGAAGTTGAGAATAAAGCAGAAATCCTCATTGTACCACTGAATATATCTGAGTGCTCTTTGTAGTTACAGATTATTTCATGTCAAAAAGTCTATATAAAACTTGAGGGAATAAGGAAGAACAATAAAAATATGGAAAATCCTTGGTGTGAAGGAAGACTAAACTGAGGTTCTTCAGGAAATAACAGAGGAGGCTGTACTGTGGTGTGGAGAGGAGAGAGTGGTACAATTATTCACAACTTTTCATAGCAGAACTAACGGGCACTCAGTGAAATAATCACATGTGAAGTATAAAACAAACTGAACTAATTTTTCATACAGCACATAATTAAATTGTGGAACTTACTGCCAAGGAGTGTTGTGAAGGCCAAAAGTATAAATCAGATCAAAAAGAGATTTGATACCTTATGGAGGTTTTAGCTGCTGGTGGTTATTAAATATGATGGTCTAGACTCAGTCTGTGGTTCAGAAGGTATCCAAGCTGAACTTGCTTTATATTCAAATTCTATATTTTTAATACATTTTTACAATTTATATTCTCATCATGTAAACATGTCACTTTTAACCATATGTTTTAGCTCCTTCAGTAGTGCAGTTTTGTGGTTCTGAATTCAGGAATACTCTGATACTGGTTCTGGTTTCATGCTTTAGTTAATTATTTGTGGTGGGACTGTGCAGGGACACCCAAAGTCTGTTCATTTTCTCTTCTTCTGCAGGTTGAAAATTGAGGAGCTGGAAGCTGAACGCAGCAGGCTGGCAGAGGAGAACAGATGTCTGGAAATGAAGCTGGAGAAGCAGACTCTGCAGGTAGGAGTGTGGAGGTGCAGAGCAGCTGCAGAGCCTGGCAGGGTCTGTGTGCTGTGGCTGTTCTGACAGATGTGCCCCAGTGCTCCAGCATGGAGCTTCCCTGCCCTCCCTCTGGGCAGCTGTGCTGAGTGCCCTGTCACACCTGTGCTTCTGACCATGCCATGGCAGGTCTGGTGTCAGATGGAGTCACACAGTTGTCCTGTTGGATGACTCTAGGATTTCTCTTCCTGGAGCCTTAGAAATTGGTCCATGCTAAGTAGCTCCAGCACTAGAAGTTGTCTGTCCCCAAGTTTATTCATGACAAAGTAGGAGCACAGACAGGGCTGAACAGCATGGAGTGGGTGGGAAATTCTGAGTTTTGTTCATATTGAAGTCTCCTCTCTGCTGGATGAGTGATGGAAGCAGAGACCACCTCAGCAGGCAGGAGCTTTCCAAGGCAGGAGCCATCAGTGCTGGTGAGGGGATGGGCTGGCAGCATCCAGGTGTGGAGTCAGGGGGATGGGAGGTGTGTTCCTTTTGCTGTGCCACTCTGTGATTTGCTTTTCCTGGTGCTGTGCTCTATGGCAGAAGGTGTTCAGCTTTTCACTCTGCACAGATCAGTGAAATCCCACACAGGGCACCTGCAGCAGGGAGGTGCACTGGCTGTTCAGCTTGCTGTCACCCTAGGAACAGCTTTCCTGTGCAGAGCAAGGGCAGGGGAGTTGCTTCAAGTTTTTGTGGTGTTTCCTGTTTGAAAGATGCTGGAAAAAACAAGAACCTGGGCCTGTTGGTACAACCAACAGCTCACCCTTCTATGGAGTGTTATCTCTTCCTTCTTTTCTCTCTGATGTGCTGAACAATTTGTCATTGTAGCATTCTATTATCTTAATTTTTCTTTCTTTTTATCTTTATTTTCCCATTTTTCTTTGCAAATTGCTTCATGGTAGAAAACCTGCAGGTTTGAAATTACTCAGATTTCAGCCAGACCATTGATGTTATGTTGACACCTCTTAGATGTGAATCAAATTTTTTTTATTTTTATAACCCGTTCCTGGAGACAGGGAAAGTGACAGCTTTGATAAAGCAGGGAGCTAAGAGCTGCTGAGCATCTCTGCTGAGCATGTTTAGTGTGAAACCTGTCACCCTGCTCTCCTTTAATTGGGTTTCAGTCATCAGAAGGAGATGAAAGCTTTGGGCTGCTGTTTGGATGCTTACGTCTCCAACAAACACACAAGCAGCTTTGGTTTCAGAGCAGATTACAACTCTGGTCATGGTTAATCTGCCTACATGGCCTTTACAATGGTTATTGGCTTTCCAAGGAGGTTTGTTCATATAAATTCTCTATTTTATTTCTGCTATCTCAAAATATCACAAAGATCTCCTGTGTTTGTCCATACAAAGATGAACCAAGTGACTTGAGATGGCAAGCCTTGAGTAACAGGTCTAGGGAAGAGAAATCTTTGAGTTAGTGAGCTGAATTCAGGTAATGATGTTCTTCCTTTGCCAAGGCTGAGGACATGGCTTTAACTCCTTACTTAACAGGAGGTTCCCCCTTTCCCTAAAGTCTCACTTTACTTGTGTGTTAGAGGACTTGATGCCTGAAGTAGTTTTTTGAAAGAGAAGGAGTAGAGAGGAAAGCTCAAGTACAGGAATATGCCAGCTGAATGCTAAAGTGTCAGTATTGATCAGTGTGTGCCCACCTGAATGGCCAAGAACTCCTCAGAAGCAAAAACATCAGCCTTCCCAAATTTTATTGACCTTGTGAATCAAATACCTTGACAGGCCAAGCTTAAAATTAGTCTTTTTATAAACACATTGAAAGAAGGTTTGTTAGAGTGAGAGCCCACAAAGTTAAGGATAAGCTTAGAAATTCACCTCTTCTATCAGTGCTGAGCAAATATGCTGAAAATGTCATTATACACTCAGATAAGGTCACTGAAGTGTTGCTCGTTTGACATGTTATTTATTCCCACCTCTGAAAAAAAATCATTGGGAAATGATGGGTTAAAATAAAGTCTGTATCATGAAGGGGAAAAAAGGAAGACAAACTACATGCAGAAGTCACAAGGAGGTTTGACTGAAGAGGAAGATGACTAAAACTACAAACATGGGAAAAGCATGGCTTCAAATGAAGTAAAGGTGTAAGAGAAGGGGCTGACATTAAACCAGGTAGAATGAAGGTGATTTCTGATAAATCTTTATCTGCAGCTCCTTCTTGTAAAATAAAATAAAACCTCTGACTCCTAGAATTGAATCTACTAAAGGAGAGTTATGTAGAAGGGACATAATAATTAGGAATATGGAGGAGACAGGTTGTAGAATTAAGGCTCTGAGTGCTTTACACAGAACTGAATCTGTTGAGTTCACAAAGTTGTGTTTGGTGCATGAAATCCAGGGAGATACAGCTAATAATTTGTAATTAAAAATGTCAGTTTGAATGTGTTGAGGTGTGGAAAGGAGTAGAGTTTCACAGATGTTTGTCTCCAAAGCACAGAATCATTTATGTTGAAAAAGACTCAGATCATTGAATCCAACCTATGACCCAGCAGCACCAGACCATGGCTCTGAGTGCTGTGTCAAACCTTTCCTGGAATGGCAAATCCTCCACTTCCCTGGGCAGCCCATCCCAATGCCTCATCCTCATTTCTGTGAAGAAATTCCTCCTCTCACATCCTTTTGCACCTGCACTGGTGCAGGAGTTTTGCTGGTTTCTGCACACTTTGTGAGCAAGGGGACCCTGAAGGACTGGGCAGAGGGCTCCCCTGGAAGGGTGCTTTAGGTGTGTGACTCACACTCCCTGAGCTCAGTATGAGCAAGTGAACTGAGGTGCTGATAGCTCTCCACAGCCTGGTGTGTAACATCTGACATCTTTTTGTATTCTGTGCTTGTGTGGGGACTGCTTGAATTATGCTTGAAGGCATTTTCCACCTCCACACACCCCATCTTCCAAAACCCCTTGCCTCTTGACACCTAGCTACAGGCTGCATTGATTTTCCTTCACTGGTATAAAGACTTTAGCATGGATATCACTCACTGGCCAGGTCTTTACTGCTAATGAAAACCTCAGATTACAAAAACACAGGAGATGTAGAGCAATGACACCCGGTTCAGACTCCCTGGTGCCCAGGATATTATCTTAAGGAAAACATTTGAAACCGTGGCTCAGGAGAGGGATTCAAATAATATGAAAAGAGTGGGTTTAAACACGGAATTTTATCTCATCTCCTCTAGCCTTCTTCCTTTCAATGAAGCAAAAAAACATTTCCAGGAAACCTGAGCTGCTACTGCTTGGCCTGTGGTGGGCAGGCTGAGATTTCAGAGAAAGGCTTGGTTTGTTTGAGTTATCTGAAATGATCTGGACCATCTTCCAGAGGTGCTGGTGGAAAAGTGCAGCTTGCTGCCAGGAACAAAAGAGACTGATCAAATCAGTGCTTTTTGGATAAAGTGGGAGGAAAGAGTTGTGAGGAGTGTTCAATTAGCATTTCTTATGCCAGGAGCCCTGTTTACAGGCAACCAGGCAGATGTGAAGTGTTCCTTATGCAAATACTACTCTCCTGCTTTTCCTGCTCTCCTCTACTCTTCCAGCTGAAGAAGAGATTCTTCAAGGTTGGCTGCTTCAAGGAAGATTGATTAAAATCAGCTGCAGTTTGACTTAATTGGATCCATATGCTTGGAGCACGACTAGTTAAAGTCCTCGTAATTAGTTCACAGCTGATTGGTGAGAAAAATGAAACTCCAGTTAGAGTTCAGATAAGTGGATCTGTATGGATAAAAGGCAAGTAGATGTGGGGGTTTTTTACACTGAGATGTGTTAGGGCTTGAAAATCACCCCTAGTCCCATAGCCAAGCTGGCAGCCTAATCCCTTTGAGCGTGTGCATGTGTATTTATGAGAAATAAATATAAATGGAAAGAGTCTGTGCTTTCTGGCTTCTTTCTGAATATAAAAGAATCACCTGTGGATGCTGGCAGTCAAGAAAACCTGATGGAAAACTGGGAGAGGATCTCAGGAGTAGACAAAACCCAACAGGGCAGTTTGTCTGTGGGAAGGGGTCATGACTTGGCGCAAGCTCTGGGCTGTCCAACTTTGATTGCCATGTCCCTGCTCACAGTAGTAACTGGTTGTGTTTAGCCTCTCTGCCAGTCAGTAATAAGACAACAACACTGTCAAAAATGCAGTGTTATTCATACATATTGAAATGATTGATTTTTGCCTGTTTCAAAGCTCAGAAAGAGCTGACTAACTAACTACACAGTGTGGGGACACTCATCAGAAAGCTTACCCCAGACAGAAGCTGGAATTTATGTTAAACTTTGCTGTTGGAATAGAAGGGACTGAATTGCCTATTAGGGTGTCCTTGAGGAAAGTCCTGGTGGGTTTAGTTCTTCTCTTAAGAATGAGATGTCCATGAATGATGGAAGTGCTGGATATCCAGAGCATTCAGGTGTTTCTCTTTCCCCTTATCTCTGCAACCTTTGTGGTTGGGCTGGCCTCCTCCTTCTTCTAGAGCTGTATTTTGAGGGAATAACAAAACATCTGGGAGCTGCACCCCAGGGGAAGGTGGACAGAGAGTGTTTCTCCTCTTTAAGCATTAATGACTCATTTTATGGTTAGGGCTTTGGCAGCCAGGCAGTGACTAGCTTAGAGTTAAGAGCCCAAGGCAAAGCTGAGGTCATTTAACAGTCTAACTGTTCATTTTGTGACCAGTGAAGAATGATGAATGAATCGTTTACACTGTTATAAAATTTAAAATGACATAGTCAACCTTTCAAGGTTCTCTAATTGCCTTCTCAAATGCTCACAAGTCTTCCTGGATTATCTCCATGCCTTTCCTTTTCACAAACTTCTTGTCCTTTTTTCTTCATCTGTGCATGCTGAGGGTCTGTGCTAGCCTCTGTGGCAAGCTGGTCCCTGTTGAAAACTGAAAACCTCACCTAGGTAGTTCAGCCTTTTTTAATTTTTTTTTTTTTTAAAGAAGGCTTCATTAGATGGTTCTGGACAATCACTTGGCATCTCTTCAGTCAGGTACTGCTTTTGGCAAGGTGTGGGAACAAATTTGTGTGTACTCCAGAGGGACTTAATTATGAGATAGAATAACTAAGAGCATAAAGCAGGAGATCCAGTAAAGAGAAGATGAAGAGAAGTGCAGGTGCAGGACTGCAGAAGGTTGGATCATATTGTGCTGCCCCACTCATCCAGTACCTTGAGTGGATGGGGAACAGAGTGATTTGTGATCTGTTCCACAGGCTCCTGGATTTAATCAGCTCATCTTTTACAGATAATCTTCTAAATTTCACAGGCAGCAGTAGGTCTCCACTGACCCAAGGAAGTGTATCTGCTCAAGTGTATATAGGCAGAGACCACTCTGGGGATCACTCCACAGTTTTGCTCAAAACAGCAAAGAAAAATGTGATAAACAGACATCATGGGTATTAATTTATGACAGATCAGAGGTGTGTAATGCTTGCATAAAACAGAAGAAAATATTCACACAGGAATCTGGTTTTGGCTGAAGAAGAGTCTGGTTCTGGGGATGACAAGAGGAGTGGAGATGGAATAGGATGCAGGGGCAGAGGAGCACCATGGAGTCACCCAGTGTGTCCTGGTGGTTGGCCTGAGCAGCACCTGGGCTCTCACAACACCTTACTTCAATTTTCTCTTGAGCTGGGTAGGAGGAACTGCTGAGCTGCTCTGCTGTGTGGTGTCCCTGGTGCTCACAGGGGATGGGCTGAAGTGGCACCCAAATGAATGGGAGGGAAAAGAGCTTCCCCTGTAATGTGCCCATAAATTGTGCAGAAAGGATTATATGTGTTGTTTGAGCAAAAACATTGTGTATCTTGTGCCATGTGGATTAGGTACTGCAGGAAATCCTAGAAGTGGTGTAAAGTGGAAGGAGTGTAGCACCTGCTGTGATCCAGCCCCTGGGGATTACGTGACACTGAATTAGCTGGGGCTATGCAAATATTTGTACGTGTTAATTCGAAATACATTGCTGTTATTAGAATTAACAGAAATTAGAAACATTCCACGGGAGCAGAGAGGAGAAGCATAAACATGTCATTTACTTGCAGGTTTGTCATTAGGTGGTTCAAGGAGAAGCTGTTTGATGGCCTTGGTGGCTCCAGTAAATGTGATGTGCAAGGTGGATGTCGAATGAATCAGGGACACACACAGAACAGACTTGCTAATGTTTGTTAACATCAGGGACCACGAGGGGCATAGATTCACATTTGTGCAGGAAAATTTTATCAACATGCCCTTTAAAAAAATTTTTTTAAAAGGAATTCGCACATTGAATATTAAACACCTGAAGCTCCATAAATTCTACTGCCAGAGCTGCCACCCTATTGTTTATTTCATGCAACACCTTTCTCAGAGCTCTGCAGAAACTGATTAACATTTGCATAATACATTTAACACGAAAATCCAGAATAAATTCATTAATGTTCTTCTGCCACTACCCTTGAAAATATCAGCAGCTGTGTGGCATCACAAAGCTCATTAGAGGAGCAGAGGGGGAGGGAGGGCAAGCTCTGGATTTCCTGAACATCTCTGAAACAGGAAAGGTCAGTGCACTGAGTGTCAGCACCTGAGCAGCAGCACCAGGAGCTCAGAGCAGGCAGGCAGAGCTGGGCCATGGGAAATGTCCTGCAGGAAAAGGTCGCTGTACCACTACACAGGAAACATGAACTTCAGGAGGTGCCATCCGTGCTGGAGCAGAAACATGGAGCACAAAATGCAGATGAGGATGCTGCTGCACTAAGGAGGAGGCTGCTCCTACAGCGTGTGTGTTCTGCAGGGGCAAGCAGCAGGAAAATTGTTCCAGTCCTTCTGTGGTGTAAGAAAGCTGGCTTGGAGCAAACTTTGGTTTTCTGAATAGGTGTTGCAGGATAAACGGTGATGTTTTAAAAGTTGTGCAAAGTGTGGCTGCATGGCAGCAGACCACTAAATCTGGGGTGTGTGCACTGCCTTCATGGGAGTGTGGGGACAGAGACACCACTCTTGTATGGTAAAAAGAGCAACAGTGTGCAAAAATTAGTAATTTCAGCTACAACTGCACATTCAAACTCTCAGTTGTGTTTAAATTCCCACCCAAAAGCTTACAATGCATGCCAGTGGAGTAGTTGTAAGTAGCATCTCCAAAAGGCTTCTGTGTGTTTCACTGATCCCCAGAATCACCCTGTGGGTGAAAGCCAAGGCTGATGAGACAGAAGCAACCATTTTAAAATGAGACTTCACTTTTAAACTTCTCTAATCTTACTTCTTGTACCAAGAAAAAGCAGAGTTTCAGGAAGCTGTAAGAGTGACTGTCCCTTTATAGTTCTCTTGTTTTTCTCTGTAGTCATTCAGTGGCACAAATTAGTTTTCAATTGTTCTTTCTTCATTTCCTATTATTTTTCTGCTGCTTTGAATTCTGCTTCCATGTCACAGAAACAAAACAAAAATGTCATTTAGACTTGTATAAGGCAAATAATGCTTCACGAGGTTTGTTTACTGAAGCTTTGTGTTTTCTCTCAGACTTTTATGAGTACCATGTCCATGAGTTGCAGCTCTCTCCACGTTAGGCTTTTAGCTTTTCATTACTCATTACCATTTCAGCCTTTGGTTGATGACCCAATTATTTCTAAGTTTTGGATTAAACAAAGTAATAGGTCACAGTTTCATGCTGCCCTTGTCTTTGCCATTTCTGTTGTGGTCTGGCTTTGTAAAGTCTAAGTTTTCAGTAATATTCTTCAGCAGTTTTATTCTTCTGATAAAGATACTCTGGTTATGGTGCCATATCTTTACTACTTGGTATATGTACTTGACACCATCCCTAGGAGACAAAAGGCCAGGATGTGTCACCCAGATTATGGAAAAGAAATAAGTCAGAATTTAATAATGTTTTCTCTGAGTGTGTGATGAGAGGAAGAGGAAAAATCTGCCTGTTTCTTGTCACAGTGAAGAGTGGGCAGTGTTTGTAATGATGTTAAGAGACACATGAGGAAATGGGGAAGCTCTGAGCTGAGGCACTGGTGGGTGGCAGTGTGCATCAGAGAAACACATTTTTGTGTGACCTTTGTCAGGGGGATTCAGGCATGTGAGGTGTTGGTACATTACCTTACATATCCCAGAACTCTTCCCTTTGATCAGACTGACCTACCACCTCTGTGACACTTGGGGGCAGAGATTTACATTTAAAAATGGGTTTTCTCTGAAGAATTTCTTGGAATAGTAGGAAGGAAACTCGACATGCCTCTGTCACTCAGATGTGGCACTGAGCATTCATCTGGCAGTGCAGGCTCGAGGGCAAGTGGGGAGAAGTACCACCCCAATAACAGAGCACACCCTGAACACAGATCATGATTCAGGCCCTTCCTAGCCCAAATTTGGCTCAATTTCCACTTGCTGTTGTTTGATAAGACTTTAAAGAGACATGGATCCAGACAAGTGAGAAAAAAGTAATAGTTTTTGACAGCTTTCCTGGCTAGATTTGAAAGACAGGTAACAATGGAATGGAAGAATGGAAGATGATGCCTAATTTAGGTAGAATTTAGAATTTAGAATTTGGGCTGTTCTGTTTAAATGAGGATGGACAGTTGGAGTTGCAGGGTAAGTGAAGTGCTGTGAGAATCTTTTTTAAAAAATGAGCAGCATCCCATGAGGAGGCTGTGTGTGTTCAGGAGGGAGGTGTCTGGAAAGCCCAGCAGTGTCTCCATGCAGGTGGGAGGGCTCCCAGGTGTCCATCCCAGCCTGCTCCCCCAGCTCCAGCAGGAACTCTGCTGCTTCCTCTGAGCCCCATTCAAACCCTGCATTTCCTAAACGATGCAGCAGCTCTGTGCCTGTTCTTTGCATTTTTGGCAGGACATTTAAAACAGAATAAAAACTCCCTGAAAGCTGTTGTGCATGTTGGACATGACAGAAGATGCTCAGTTGAGATTGTGACCTTTCAGAACAAAGACACTGCTTTTGAAAAGGAGGTTCATTGTGCTTCTGGCTCTAGTAAGATGAAAAACTTGAAAAACCAGTAACATGAAGGCTGTGCAGCAAGGACGAGCTCTCCAGAGGTTCTCTTGTGTATTTTTGGTTGTCTTCCAGTAGATACATTCTTTCTCTCTGTGCAGTGCTACCACAATCAGTAGTAATTACAGAAATTTTCTCATTTTTATGAGTAGAGGGATGTGAAAAGCTGTTGACAACAGACTGCAAGGGAGCTCAGCTGTGGAGCTGCTTTCCTTCTAGATCCATCACAGCCAGAGCTGCTGACCCTGAGGTTATTTCCCAAGGAGTCAGGGCTTGCTCAGAGGTCATTCTGTTCAGTGTGCAAGGAAAAGTGTGATTAGATATATGTGAGCTCTTATGATTGATATTAACATGGTGGAGCTGCCTGAACATTTAAATTCAACACTAAGGAATTTAATTTTTTATATATTTATATATATGTTTGCAGAGAATTATTAGAATGCATGTCAATGTATTTAAATGTAGACATGACTTGATATAGATGGGTGTAAAATAGGAATAACACCTACACTGGCTCAACAAAATCCAAATGCCAAGTGGCTGTGCCATGGTGGCACATAGGCAGTAACTTCTATAGCCAAACAGTTGGAGGATTGGATGTCAGTGTATTCTGACTTTCCTGCTTTTCAAGAACTCTGACATCTTCTCAGTGTGATGCTTCTGTTGACACTGCTTAGAAGACAGATCTGTGTCTGTATCTTGAGATTTTTGTGTGGTCCATTCTCTCAAGCATCTAGAGAAAAAAAAAGCCACTGGCCTTGCTGCAAAGCAGACCTGTTGGTCAATTCACAAGTGTGTTCCTCCTCAGCCTGCCCTTCCATCCTTCCATTTTAGTGCCTTGGCTGTTTCCTTCAACTTAATGCTCTTTACTGATGTTTCCTGCTTCCAGGGGATCAAAAAGATAGTCTGAGTCCTTTAGGAATGTGTGAAAGTTAGAGATGATGCCCTTCTACTGATTTACTCAATGATAACTTGAAAACTTGTATCTGGGCAAGGCTGCTTCTGAAGGGAATTTATGTCTTCAGGCAGGCAGCTCAGGATAATGTTGAATTTGCTGGTTGGAGCAGTTAACTCAAAGCTGTTCAGAATCCAATAGATTGCCCCATAGCCATTCCTCTTATTGTTTCAGTTTATCCACAAATCTCTCTTACTCCTGTAAAATTGAAATGAAGATGAGACTACTGTCCCCATCTGAAAAGATTTCAGTGCTGCTTGAAGTCTCCTTGCACTGGCAGAAAAAACAATTGAGCTTTGAGCTTGAACTGAGAGACAGATAAGATCACCAGGAGATTTCCACAGCAAATGCAGAATATATTCTTCTCTAATGGATTCTTAGTGCTGTCTGGCAAGTAATTAAATTGCTTGGATATGAAGGGAGAGGGGACTGGGTTGGGGTTTTTTGGTGTTTGGTGGGTTTTTTAAAAGCTCCCAAGTTTTGTAAAGTTAGGAAGTAAACCATGGTTTCTCTGCATGTCTGTCAGACATGGGGGGAGCTAATTAAAATGTCACAATATGTGCATGAGGGTGAGGAGGCAGAAAAGACCTTCGTTCAGGAATTTGTCTGTGTCCCTGCTTCTGTCTCCTCACTGTGAAATCTTCAAGTAATCCATGCTCTGGGGGTAGGAATGAGGCCACTGGGTAAATCTGGCCTCTCTCACAGGAGTAAAGCAGAAAATAAATTCATTCTTGCTCTGCTGCAGTTACTAAGGCAGTCTCAGTCCAGCTGGGCAATAGCAGAGCTGCTGGTTCCTGCTGTCCCATGGTAGCCAGCACTGGCACACTCTGCCAGAGGACCAGTGCTAGCAGAGATTAGCACTGGGGCAACTGGGAGGGTTCCACAGCCAATCTGTTTCAGTGCACAGCATGTGAGGGGACAGAAGCAAAGCAGCATCTGCCTCTTTCCCATCCTTTTGTTCAGAAGTATGAAGTATGTCCTGGAAAACCAAGGGAATGATGGAGAGAGATAATAACACACCCTTTGGTGTATTCTTTGGAAACACTCAAATGGCCAAGAGGTGTTCCAAGCCTTACAGCCTGCATCATTGAAAACCACTGAACAGCAGCAAAATGAAAAAGGGGAAAAAAAAAAAAAAAAAAAAAGAATGATCATCAGGGAAATTGCAGATAATTAGAACGTGGAATGATTAACATTAGTCAGTGTGCTGCATTGGCAAGGACTGTGCAAGTTGACATGATGGGCCTCTTCCATATCAAGCATGCAGTTTGTCATCATTCAGTTTAACACTTTCATGTGACTTTAAAAAGAGTTCACAGCTGAAACAAGCATTTGGTGCTCATGTAATGTTGCACACCCCTTCCCCTTCCTCTTCCCCTTCCCCTTCCCCTTCCCCTTCCCCTTCCCCTTCCCCTTCCCCTTCCCCTTCCCCTTCCCCTTCCCCTTCCCCTTCCCCTTCCCCTTCCCCTTCCCCTTCCCCTTCTTTTTTTTCCCTTTTGTGCCTACTGATACTGAAGGATAAAAGCCACTGTCATCATGGAATTCTTCTACATTGTTTTGAATAACATCTAGACATGAATTCCTGGGCATTTTCTTCCTGTTGTGCTTGATGGAAATGAACTTCCTTAGGAAAAAAGTCTCTGAAATTTCAGAAAACAGGGTTGTCTTCTTCTCAAGGAGAAAATACAGGGACCCAGGATATCACATACTGATATTAAAAACAAATTCTTTTATAAAGTCTGCTGTATAGTAGGGTCAGAAAGCCCTCTCTGTTTATCATCTTTAATGTTTGCAGATTCCTCCTGCCAGCCCTTGTGCATGGGCCCTTGGACCTGCCAAAACTAACCTGGTGCAAAAAATGAGATTCAACACCACATTTACCAGCTGGTTTTGTAGCCTGATGGAGTTTGGAGTAAGATTTGGAATGCAGAATGACTTCAGTGGTCCCCATCTCTACCGATCGTTGCAGACCAGTAAACATTTGTTCTCCTTTGATTACTGCCAACCCTTCTGGCTCATGTATGGACCTGGGCATTAGACCTGGCTTTTTCTCCCTCCATTTTCCCAGGATCTGCAGTGGCTTTCTGCTTGCTATGCTTAGACATGTGCTGGGGCACATCTGGAGACCCCAAGCTTTCCCCCACCTCTGCACATACTGAGATCAGGCACATCCTTCATTGCAGCTGATAAAACCTGCTGGTGTGCTATGGCAAAAAAATCCCTTGATCTCAGTAGTGCCTTTCTTTTTTCTTGTACCCCTTTACTATGTAAATAAAACATCTTTTTTTCTGTAAGATGTTGGAGAGCACAGTGCCCAAGCCCCCCTCTCTGTTGGTGCAGGGCCCTGGGAAAGGAATTGCAGTCACGCAGGTGTGCAGTGAATATGGAGAGGGTGCTTGGTGTGGTTTGTATTTTGTGGATTATTTTCTCTCTCCTTCTGACCCTACCTCAAATGAAATTCCTGCACTTCATCCTTCCTCTGGGCTGGGCAATCAGCAGCTGCAATCGAGGGCTGTAAGGAGGCAGTGGTGGGGCATACAAAGCAGTTGTATTAGGGCTGAGCAACCAGGACTAATGGGGAGCAGAGACAGAAATATGGCAGAATAAGATTCATTAGGGATCAGATTCAATAACTGTAAAATGATGAGAAGTTTATGATCAAAGGCTTACTTCAAGCATTTTAATGACATAGTCATTTAATCCGTTTAAAGCAGATAGATAAGGAGTTAAGTGAAATCTACAGCAGCTGCCTCTCTGAGCTGTTTATGAACCTGTTCCAGGCTACAGATCACTGTGAAAGGCACAGGATGGATGCTTGCTGTAGTAATTGTATAGTATATAACGGGCTACCAGGCTTTACAGGCTGATTTACATATGAGGTTGGTAAAACTTAATGCAAGCACTTGTGGTTTGTGTTCTTACTGTGTGTGGTTCCTCAGCTGTTTTTAATGTGCATGCTACTAGCAAGAGTACAGAATGAAGGAAAGAGCAGAGTTATTTAAAAACCTTTCTGTGCCAGGATATTTAATTCCCAGTGGGTGTATCTCCTCTGGAAGTAACATCAGTATGGGCTGTTGTGGTGACAAGATTCAGATGGGCTCTGACACTCAAACCACCAGGTCATCAGCCATAGGAATTATGCATCTGCAAAAACCCAGGAGGCTCAAGGGGACACACAAATTCTTTCCCATCCTTTCCTTCTCCTGTTGCACTTTTGCCACTCTCTGTCTCTCTCTCAGGGACCCTCCTTGGTTGGCTAAATCCCTTCTCAGCTTTTCTTGACAAGCACTTATAAAATCTCATGGGACAGTTGGTGACATTTTGCTGCCTGTGCCCACAGAGTACAGCTCAGCTCAGTCCCTCATCTCACAAGCTTTACAGGTGGAATTACAGGTGGAGTGCTGCATATACCTGTGCACTGCACCTTTTTCTATTTCTCAGGTATTCTCTCTCCCCATCAAAACTCTCCCAACACACACACAGGTTTATAACAGCACTTACAGCTCCTGCATCCCACCTGGTTAAAGCCTGGGTCCCGTGCACACACTGCTATGGAGAAGCAAGCAGAGGGGGCTCTTTCTCTACTCACAGCTCAAGGCTTGTTGAACTGCTGGGAGCAAAGTAGCTGCTGCTGCTGCATTGTTTAAGGCCATGTTACAGCCTGGGCTGTGCGTGCTGCAGACACAAGATCAGAGCTGCTATCGAGCAGGGAGAATTTCCCAGGGCTCCAGGCCATCTTGTTTTCTACTTACACAGAAAGTTTCTGTCCTGCAGTGGTATTGATTAGTTTTAAAATAGGGAGGTGATAAATGGAGATTTCAGGTGGTTCTGGTCAATGTGGCTGCAAGGGATGGAGCCATTTAAATCGAGTCTGGAATATCTTACCTTACCTCATGCTGCTTTTCCTAGGAGGGATCTGCTTATGGCTGAGAGGAACAGTGTGTTCCCATGGAGGGGCCTTCTCAGCTCTCTTTGCTTGTGCTTTGCACAGGAACCACCTGCATCCTCTTCCTCCAGCTCCTCTCCCCCACACCAGCTCCCTTTCTGCTGTGGTGTTTGGGATGCCTGTCACAGCTGCTCAAAGGCTGCTGCATGTCTGAGAGACCAGCCAAGGCTGAAGGTTACAAATCCCTTGCAGCATCCCCTGGCAGCCAGGTTATAGATCAGGGTTTAAGCAACCTTGGGACCACTGTCAATCTGCATGTTCCCATTTCCTGAAAGAGAATTGGAAAATATTTGTCTGCTTTGAAAATAAGTAAAATTGGTCTTTTGAAATGCTGGCACTAGCAGGAAAATCTCTCATTACTCCACTCCCCTGTTGCTCCCTTGTGTCCCTGTGTTTTTTCAGCTACTGTTCTTTCTCAAGAGCTTTGAGACTGAGCACTTGAGAGTTCACTTGGTAGAAAGTAATATACAAAAAACTGGATTTAAATTCATCTTCTGCCTTCAAGTACCTTGTTCTTTGAGGGTGCCCGTTGCACTCTATTTACACATGACTAATTCAGTGGTGATAATGCTTTGAACTAGCAGCAGCTGCCCAGATGAGAGCTGGCAGTGCAGCACAGCACAAACCCACAATAAGAGTAGTTCTCCACCCCTAACCCTGTGTCAGGAACACTGGAACAAGTTTGTGATCTCTTGAATGCAAAGGTCGTCTGTGGTAGCACAAAACTCACCCCTGACAGAACCCAAATTAGCAATAAGGTTGTTGTAAGCTCAGGACTCAGGCTCTCCTCTTCAGTTATTTATAAATATTTGGTCAAGTGAGCTTATGTCTTGAAAAGTAAAACCTCCTTGTAAATGATCATGAGGGGGAGAGTCAGGAGAGAAAGCTCAGCAGCAGCAAGAGGAAGACAGTGCCAAAGCAGGGCTGGGGATGTGGCTGGGTTGGTGACAGTGCACAGGTCTGCAGGCAGGAGGTGATGCCACTTCCAGCTCTTGTGGGTGTGACTGAGTGTAAGTGGAATCTGTAGATAATATCCCTGAAATGTGGTCACTGTGCTGTGAAGGAGATGCTCAGGCCCTTGGCCACAGCAGTCTCTGTTGGCACAGTGTGGTTTGGAGATCACAGAGGGAGGGAAACAATTCTGAAAGAAAAAGGTTTTGCAGTAAAACATTTCCTTTGAGCATCTGTTAAACCTGTCCAAATCTATCAGGTTTGATCCATTGTCAGATTCTGGCACAGTTGAGTTTACCTGGAGCAGCTCTGGACTTCTTTGGGCACAGCTGGCTGATCTCCCCAGCCTGGTAACCCAAAATTTGCTGACCATCTCACCTGGCAGAGCAGCACTCCTTGTTCCTTGCCTGGCAGAATTCCATTTTTTTTTCCAGAGGAGACTATCTCATTTAACAGCTTTTGAGAGAGGCAAACACATTTGTGTGTGGTTTAACTTAATATACAGGCTGCAGAGCTGAAGTGAAGGCACTGATCAGTTCTTACAGTTGAGATAACATTCAGAAAACAAATTAGGGTTTGCAGTTGGTACGAATCCAGGCAGAATTCATAAAATTGAATAGTATTTTCAGCTTGAATGTGGACAAACTTATTATGGATCCAGAGAAACCAGCATGTATTGAGGAGCTAGAGATAGTTATGATTTATTTTTTTTTTTCTTCTTATTAGTATAGAGAGGCACCCATGTTATGGTTTCCTGTAGGGCATTTGTGATGTGGGTTAGAATTACTGGCAGTGGCAAGGAGGTGGTTGAGGGGGACAAAGCCTGAGGGCAGTGGGCTGGGGTTTATCTGCTGCAGAAGACCAGTGTGCAGCTGCCTGGTGAAGCTGGCTTTCCCAGTGTGGCAGCTCATGGTGTTCCAGATCTTTCCTGAGGGCAGAACCATCCATTTTTATCTGTCTGAAACTGTGCTTGAGGCACATGAAGAACCACTATCATATTGTTGTTACTGTGAGTCGTGCATGCTGGAGCAGAAATCTGGGATTGCAGGGGGAAATTGTGCTTTTTCAAGGTGTTTGCTTTTCTGCTCCCCTTCCACTCTGCAATCCTTCAGGTGCCTCCCCAGAAGTGCTCAAGACTTGATGCCCTCCCTTCAGAGGGCAGCTGTGGGAGACTGGCAGCAGGGTGTTTGGTGGAAATGTGAGAAATAGTTTGTTAAAGCTTTGGCTTTAATGAAGATGAGCACATGTGCAGAATGTTTATTTTCCAAAGAATGTGTGCACATGGCCAGGGTGTTGCAGATAGAGGTGTGCTTGTGTTTTGTGACTTGCAGAGTTTTCACACCTCAGTCCATCTTTGTTTCTCTCTTCATCATCTCTCAGAAAAGTTCTTAAATTGACTTTACTCCCTTTAAATCAGGAGGGAGACTCCCTAGTGTGAAGTCTGGGGATCAAGAAAGATGGCAGGGGACAAATCTGTTTCCATTCTCTGATTTTTTGCACTCTTAATCACCAAATAACCCTTGTAATTTTCCAGTGAGCTGGATTACATCTGTATGGATGAGCATCCCCATGTTCAAGTTGTTGTTACGACTGTGAGAAAGAAATTTCCTTCAGGGATAAAAAACACAATCTCACTGGCTGGGTCTGAAGTATCATTCTGATTTTCCAGCACCTGAGGATTTCAGCAGCCTTGCCACTCTGGAATATTGAAATGAACATAGATTTGAAAGTATTTTTATATTTAGAGGCATTGATTCTAATATAATTTCTCTACAAATTAAAACTCTTCTTGAAAAAGATTAAAGTGTCAGTGATAACATCTAAGTTCTTGTTATGTCTAAGAGGAATAAATGCTGAAGTTACAGAATTGTCTGGAGGCTTATAAAGTAAGAGAGGGAATTAATGATATGAGGGAGAATGGATATAAGTATTGGATAACACTTTTTTTTTTAATTAGAGGAAGTGGAATGAGTTGAATTAAGAGGTTTATGGCCAAAAAGAATACCCATTACTCTGATATAACACAAAAATACAGTTTTAAGAGAAATCTGCCCAGTGACTTGTGGTTGCTCCATAGACTCTTTTTAATAAGATATCAAGTATTGATTTAAAGACACTAAGTAACAGACAATGTATTGGTTTCCCTGGTTAGCCATCCCTATTAAAAATATATATTATTTCCATTTCATTGGCTTCACCATGAAGTGAAGCTATCAGGTTCTCTCTGTGCTTTTGTTTGCTACATTAAAAAACCATTTAGTGTCAGATTTCCACTGAAAACCCAGATCAAATTGCCTCTGCCCTCTCCCTAGCAAATGAAATAGTTTGATTTCCATTAATTTCTCAGTGGAAGATGTGGTTTTTTTCAGACCATGAGTCGTTCATGGAAATCTTCTCACCACTTTCCTTAATTTTCAACAACACACCTGGGTGTGATATCACTGTGGGGGTCTCATCGGTGCTGCCTTCAGGGACAGACAGTGTTGTTTCCTTAGTCCTTCCTGCTCAGTGATACATAAAGATCCTGGCTGTCCCTTGTCTTTTTTCCTCCCCACAGCATTAAATTGGAGGCAACCCTTAGTTATTATCTGTGGCCTCCTGACAGACACTCTCTTCCAGAAAGCACCTGCTGTGCTGAACCTGGGGCTGTCCTGCTCTCTGGGATCTCTCACACTGCATTTGAATTCATAGGAATGATTGTGCCTATGCACAATCAGATTTCTAGGCTCTCTTTGTGGGATTTATTGTTTGCTACAATTCTGCCTTTTTGTTATCTGCATATTTTAGTAAGGTTTTATTATTTCCTTATGTGTCTTAGAGAATGTGTGCTGTGTACAATCAGCCAAAGAAGCAATTTTGTTGGGAAAGTAACAGGGAAATGTCACTATTAGTTCATCAGCTTTTGGGCCATTTAAAAACTGCCATAGTCTGATTTTATATCATGCTGGTTTTAAAAGAAAATGTGATTTTGAGACCGAGGCAAATATATTACAGAATTTCTATTCTGTAATGTCAACACAGTTATCTTAGTTAACTAGACTTGAAATCTCTTCAAGTCTGTTTGACAAGACCTGTTTTCCATGAAATTGTGTTACTTGCTTTTTCTGATCTTTTCTTCTAATGGAGTTATGTATCAGCCCTGTCTTGTGAGTTAAGGAGATTCAGTTTCTGCATTCTGGAAGCTTCATGAAAAGTGAACAAGGCAGCAGATAACTCGATGTGTATGAGGAGAGCTGGTTAATCTCATTTTTCAGTCTTCACAGTCTATTCACCAGCCTGTGCTGTCTCATTGTGACTGCAGTAAAACGTGCAGATCAATACTGCCAATGGGTGATTAGCAATTTGCAAACTCCAGTAAGTGAATGCATCCGAGTCAGGGTTTGAAGTTGGAGGAGAGAGTGGAGGAGGAGTGATTGAGTGGGCTGAAATAATGAAAATGGATATTTCCTCTCAAGTGAAATGTAAGCATTGTTGAGCTCTGTTAAGCAAGATGATGGCAGAGATTTGTACTCCTTTCACAGTGATTACAGAAAATAATATTTTTTTTCTGGTATCACTAACATCAAATGTGCTTTTCCCTTATCACCCCTCTTGATCTTTTTTTCCTCTTCTGTTGACCTGCTGGAGGATAAAAATGTCTAAATTTATGCAAGTGAGATGTTTATCGTTGTTCTTGAGGCCACTTCTTGCTTGTTCAGTGAGATGAATTCCAAGGTGCTTATCTACTGCTCAGTTTCAGGCAGCAGAAGATCCCTGGTTTCTGTCAGTATATTCCATACAAAGGCAATTTTGGGGTTCTGCTCATGAAAATAGCTCAATAAATACCTTTAGCTCCCTTGGAGACCCTGTGTCCTGCCAAAGAGTGCAGCTGAAGTAGCAGTAATTTTAAGGTACTAAAACTGCATTAAAAACTAAAGAGGACCTGAAATATGGGAAAGGACCAGGTAGTTCCTGCAAGGAAGGAAAATTGCATTCTCCCTAGAAAATGTGGTCTGAGCCCTGAAATTCAGGGTGATTGTGTGCTGAGGGATGCCATCTGAAAATCTGTGCTTAGGGAGGCACAGGAAGGCTCTCTTTCAGGTTTGCTCAAGTGAAGTAGAAAAAATGCCTTCAACTGCAGCCAGGCTGTGTTTCCAAGTTATGCATGTGCTGTCTAATTAAAACTTAATGGGAAAGAAGTAACACCACAGTGCAGGAGCATGTTGTGTAGCTGGAGTGTAAGGCTGAGCTGTCCTCTCCTCCCTGGATTGTTACACAAAGGCCTGGAGAGCTGGGTTCTCACTGGAAAACACCAGAAAAGTAGAATTTCCCCTCATCCACCGTTTTCTTTCATAATTCCATGAGGAAAGTGAGGACAAAAATCAAAGCCTGAGTTTTGTACAACAGGAAGTGTTTTGGAGGAGGTTTTGTAGGATCTGAACAGTTTAGAGTCATAATTCTGGAAAAACCTGGCAGTAAAATTTAAAATCATTGCCCCTTCTCATCTCTGTGCAAATTGTGCTGGTTGCTCTCCAGTCCATTAGCACAGTGACGTAAAACTGGTGAAATAAAATCAAACTGGAGGCAGGACAGTTGTATTTCAGACCATTCAGTCATGCACTGTTGTTAGGACAGTTTTGTGTCTACCAAATATATTTCAAGGTAGATTCAAATTGGGTTTGGCTCAACTTTGCAGCAGTCTAAATCTGAATAAGGAAAATGTGTTGTTGGGGTTGAAGTGATGTAAGTCAAGTTTAGCATGTTTGACAGAGACATTTTGCTAATGGGTTGGTGATCCCAGGGTGACTTTTTAAAGCATTCTCCCATATCTTTGGTTCAAACTGCATTTATTTGGAAAGACATGAATAGTAATTGAAGCTTTGCAGGCAAGCAAGAAGTATTTTCCCCCAGGGAAAGCCAAGAAGGGATGTTTAAGCAGATGGTTGTGCTGATGGAAATCCCCATGTGAACAGGCTGACCCAGCACGTGGGGTGTGAAATGTTGGGGGATGTAGTTTATGTCACCTACAGAGACTCAGCTGAAATTGTGAAACCTGTTTTCTTGCCAGAGGTGGTTTTCTCTTTGTCATAGGAATAGAAGAGTTTAAACTGAAATTTTGCTCTGTTGCCAAGTCTCAGGTGAATTCCTTGTGCCATCTGCTCCTTCTCTCCCCTCTGCTTCATCTTACCCTGTGATGTTGCAGCTTGAAATTCCCCTTCCCAGCCCAGGAATTTCCTCCTGTGTGAAGAATTTCTTGTCTGTCAGTACAACGGGTAAAGCACAACCAAGTTACCAGCTCTTGCTTTCTCAGGCCATACATATCTAGTGAGGGTATTGATTTAGTTTTGATGTGATGTAGTTTATAAATATGCATGAGGATTTTGGGTTATTTAACTGTGCTTTTTAATTCTCCTTGCATTGCTGACTCTTCTAGTTGAGGGTTTCTTTGTATGCACAGCAACCTCTTCCATGACAGCCCTGTTCTCACTGCCTGGGACATCTCTAATGTTTGTTAATCCCAATTCTGTAGAAACTTTTAATATTCAAGGAATAAAAGGAGACAAAGTGATGCCCTTCTGCACAAGGACCAAGGGAACAGAGTCCAGCTCTTCAAGAAGCTGGATGAGGAAAACTGGAGCAAAAAGGTCATCAGCACAAGGTGGGGAGAAGGAAGGAGATGGAGGAGACCTTTTCCATGCTCCTGGAGAAGGGGAAAAGAGCTCTTTTCATCAGGCATCCTACAACTTGCTTAAATTTAAAAAAGAATTAACCTGATCAAATAGTGAAAAGGGAGGGAAAACCAAACATTTGTCTGTTTGCCCTGAGGAGACAGAAGAGAATGTACCATCTGAATTGATATTTAGATGTTTTAGACACTCAGGTCTCTTAGTTGAGCAAGGGCAGAGCAAACAGAAGAGGGTTCTGACTGCTCAACTCAACTGAGGGAACCTGCAGTGGCTCCTGATGGTGAATAATGTGGGTGACTGCATGGATGGAAGGATGGTATGTACATGGATTCATGTTTTTCTGAGATGTTGGAAGCTTTCTCACTTCTCCCTCTGCCCAGTTATCCATTACTAGAGGAATTCCCACCTGTACCTGGCTGGACCCTGAGGTGATATTGGGAAGATGAGCTCTCCCCAGGGGCAAGGCAGCCACCACATCACTGTGAAGTGACTGTGACAAAATGAATAAAACTTGGCAGTTGTGCTGTGCTGCTCTTCCCCTCGCTGTGTTGCAGGGACATGTTTTGTTTCCTCCCTTCTCTGTCTGCTTGGCCACAGCAGAAGGTGTGTGGGAGGGGATAACCCCTCGCAGGGAGAGGCTGCACTGGAGCTTGTTTAACCTGCAGCACATTTGCTGTAAATCCCACTCAGACACTGCCCAGCTGCTCGAGGAGACTGTCAGAGATGAGTTCTCTGAGCCACTTGAGTCTGTCCTGGTTTCTGTGTGATAGGAAAGGGAGCTTGACTTGCTCTTGGGGTGGAATTCCAGCTTGAGGCAGGAATGTGGTGATGGGAGGGTTGGCTCAGGGGGCAGCCAGGGCTGAGGGTGCTCATTCATTTCCTCAGACACAGTGGGTTTGCTTTCTGCCCTGCCAGCTTGGAATTAGACATGCAAGGACATAGAATAGTACTTTTATATGCATTAAATGACAGGATCAAAATGTCCTGGTGCACTTAAAGCCTTTAGGAGATTCAGCATTGCTGTTGTGGTTGACCTCAGCATCCAGCCCTGTGCCATGTGTTTGCTGTACAAATACACAATGTGATTGACAGCACTTCTTGTCACTTGTTTGTCAGGCTTTTGTATGCTCAGATGAACTTTGATGCTTCCATGAAGGCTTTTACATAATTCTAAATTATGCATCTTTCTTTTTATACCAGATAGTATCTAAAAAAATACCCGTAGAGGTTTTGCTTTTTGCTAATGAGATCCATTAGCTGGAAAATCCTATTACATTGCAGCATTACTTTGCTTTATAAAGTCTTGAAAGCAGGACCTCTGCTGTCATACTTCATTCTGACTCTTCCCTTCCTGTCTGGATGCTGGGTCCTGGTCTAGCACAGCCAGTTTGTGTTGCTGCTCTCCTCTGGGATCTCTCCTTCAAGTCCCATTCCAAAGCAGAGCTTTACCAGGAAACATAGAATTATGAAGGCATTAAAGCAAGATTTATAGAGCATTTTCAGGAAGGAAAGCTTTGAGTGGCTGGATATCTGGATTGGAGTGAATATTACAAAAAAACTTCAAGTATCTCCTGTCTTTCTGGTCTACTGAACAGTAACTGTATGTGCATGTTGCAGAATAAAAAAGAGAGTGGCAAAGAAATAGTTAAACTTTTTGGTAAACTCTGTGTACTTCTCTTGAAAACCTAGATTTGGTCTGACACCTCTCAACAATATTCTCGACCAAAGTTACTTCATTTGTATGGGAAAGTTGATAGAATGTTTTTTTGAAATTCAGATCTGTGAGAGCCAGCATTTCTCACCATATAAAGTTAAGACTTATCTCTGAAAAGGAATTTTTATAACTCACACTATAAGCTCTTTGGGGCTGTTTTCAGAACCTATGTGCTTTTTATTTTCAGTGTCTTTATCAGAGGTTTTTTTGAACCAGCACAGGTCTCCTCTGCACACTACTAGACTGTAAATAATAGCAACTTTTTGTGGACTTTGTTCTCAGGAAAGACAGGAATCCTTGACTTGAAAAAAGTAGTGTAGAAACCCTGGAATTCAAGTGCCTAGGTGGTAACAAATCATCCTAGAGCAGACTATGATTTTCTTCCATTTCAATAAAAGGAAGAGCAGCAATTGAAAAGGACAGTGAACATTTTGGATGGATTTTTTCTTTTAGATTATCCCAGCTTCATGTCATTCCCTGTCTCTCTGTCCTGACTCTTAACCTTCTTGTCACGTTTGTTTGCATCCCAGACCTCATCTGAATGCCTCACTCAATGCAAATTACAGTCTTGCATCCTCCAGGGAACAACACATTTGAAAGAGGTATAGAAAACAGATCTCCTTTTAAAACTGTACCTGAAGGGCTTCCAAGCACTGCTAAGACATTTTATTTTATTACTCCCATCATAGCAGCGTCCAAAATGTGTTACATGTTGTACCCAAAGATATGTTCTGGTGTTAGAACAGTGTGATTAGGGTGATTAGAGCTTTTTTGTCTGTGATACAGCCTAACTCCAGCCACCTCCCTGTCTCATTGCTAATTTGCTGGGGATGCTGTGGTGAAAGAGGCCATAGGGAGGAATATCAATGAGTGTGGATGGTGTGGAAGATCTGCACAGGAAGAGAAAAACCCCTGTAGAAGCCTCTGTGGGAGGAGCAGCTGTTGGTGGCATTGCTGATGGAGTGATGTGGGGTTACTTATTGCTCCTGGGAGCAGGGATGTGCTGTTGGGCTGCTGGAGGAGTCACTGGGGATGAAGAGCCATAACTCAGGCTAACAGAGTGTCTTCACTGTTCTGGAAATGACTGACATGAGCATTCAGGAGGCCAGAGGTGAAGGGGTGCCTGAATCAAGGTGTATGAACAAGAGGTCACATCATCTGGGCAAGGAGAAAGATCTTCCTGATTTACAGAAGGAGCAGGTGTACTAAGAACTGGCTAAGATAAGGATGGAAAGGTTGCCCCAGTGAATTTCTGTTGCCAGGTTTCAGTGTAGTGTTTGTGCAGATGCACGCAAAAAAAAAAAAACAAAAAACAAAACAGTGGAGAGAGAGAAAAAGGGTGGGGAGGCGACATGAGACCTGGTGGGAACAAATGAGCCTTTCCCCAGCATCCAGCACCTTCTGTTTTTCTTTTTTTCCTCCCCAACTGTTTCTGATGTCAAGCATGCACACACTGGCAAAGCTACAAGGAGCAGGTGGTGGTTGTTGCTTATTTGTTAGTTTGCTTTGTCTCATCTTTGCAATCCACTTTTGTTAATGCAGCTCCTGTTCCACAGAATTTAAAGATCCCTTGGTGTGGTTATCTTGTGTGACAGAGGGAGCTGGGGCTGGTGAGTGTGCTGTGCTTTGTGCCCTGGGTACAGAGGGAATTCTTTGGGATGCAGTTTACTTTGGGTATTACTCTAATCACTTTAACAAGCCTGAGCAAAGAAACAAAAAGAACAAAACCAAGAAACAATTTCCATTAAAATGGCATTTCCTGAGGTAAGATTAAGCTTTCTGAGGCTGCCTTGTATTGGATGCAGAAATGCTTCCAATAGTCTTTTGTATGAGAGAGTTGAGTAACCAATTATATTTTTTTTAAGCTGTTAAAGTTCATATAATATTTAGGTAGATGAGGAGAAGCTGCTCACCTGAATAGCCAGGCAGATTCTAGTTAATAAGCTACTACAGCAAGAGCTGTAGTTTTTTGGGACATTGCATGTGCCTTTCAGGTGATAAATTCCAATTTTGCCTTCCTGCTGGGTTTTTTTTCCCTCCATTTTTGAGTGAAATTTCTGATGGGTATTGATGCAGGACTAACAGCAGACAATTCCTGACATAAATGCTGAGCCATTAACTGTAAGCTGAAGATAAACACGTTCAAAGATGACTTCTAATGATATGTGACTTGTCTGCTTTCATAACTCAGTGGAAGCAACAGGGTGTTCATTAGCTGTGTGCAAAGCCTGTGTGGCTGTGTTTACCCACAAATACCACATGTTTGCAGTGAAGCCAGGCAGTCATTTCAGAACCCCAAGCCTTGGGAAAGGCATGCTTGAGCTGTGTAAAGGATCCGAGGTCAGGAGGAGGCACTGAATCCCAGGAATAAACCTGCACATACCCAAAAGCAGCCTCAGCTCTTCTAGCATCAGAAATCTGAATTTTGCAAGAATTCAGTAGCTGGAGCCTGACACAGTGAAAGGCCAGCCAGACACCTTGAGTAAGGTTTTGTCACATTTTGTCCTGTATTTGGGGATTCAGGATGTGCCACTCTGTTTTAAAGTGTACCACCAAGCTGTGCCAGCAGTGAAGTACCATCCTCTGCTCAAGAGTTCAAAAGTTCAGTTTTGGACATTGACCACCTGCATATACCCAATTACCTGCTGTGTGTTAGTGTTTACAATTTAAGCTACTCTTTTGCCTACATGAGGTAGTAAATGGAAGCAAGAGCATTCCCTGGCCAGTTGGATGCTTTCCAAACACATCTCTTCCACCATCCCCCCAACTGATGCTTTATGTTTTATATCTGTACATAAGAAATTTTCCCATCTGTCTCCTACAGCTAGATGCACTCTTTATTTCAACAATTCTTCCAAGGTAACTACTGACCCATTTAAAGCTGATGTAATCTGCTAAACTCCTTAAATCATTTCTATTTAACTTCCCCAGTACTGAATAATGTGTTCCCAGAAACCTTGGTGATTCCTCTCTTAAGAAGTCAGCACGGGAAGAAATTCCTCAGCTCAGGAGGCAGCAGTGTTTGGGTGGCTCTCACCATGCACGAGAGTCCCATGAAGAGGAAATGGTCCTTTCCTTGAAGAGTTTCCAATTGCCAGCCTTTTCTCAGCAGGGCCAAGCACAAGCTGTTGCATTGCCAGCCAGCAGTGATTAAGCTCAGCTGTCCATATGCTACACCAGAATTTATTGTGCTGCTCAGAAATCACAATCTTTTAAGGCTGATAGATACCAAGACTGAAAAAATTAGGTGCTTAAGTGTGTGTCAGCCCCATCTATGGATTTCAATGATTTTGCTTGCCAAAACATTAAACAGAAGGAGCCTGTGAGGATGTGAAGTCAGCTGAAAATCCTTCACAGTGCCTGCTGACATTGTAGCCTGTCAGTTATTGCCTTTTTTTGGGATGTATGGACTTCTTTAATTTCATTAGTGGTGTTAGATAAACTTATTCACACCAATGGAGACTATTCCCTTTGCTACCATCTCTACCTTCTGATCAGAAATACCTGCAGCAGATGAATAGACCTTAAATGGAGTTGTTAAGCACTGAATGTTTCATCAAATTTACAGTGGTCCACATGGTTTTAAGTACTTTATTCTTACCTGTGTGCCTGTGAAAGTGAGTGGAGTAGAGAGAAAAGCTTTTATAGCTCCTGGAGAAAGACATCTCTGAATTGGGACTGTGCAGTTTTCAAACAACCAGGAGGAGAGGTGCCAAAATAAGTTCATCCCTTTTCAAGGTGCTGTCACTGGCAGCTTTCATTGTTCTTCTAAACAACTCCTCTTCTAAAGGAAAAGTTTCTGTTTCTCAGAGATTAAAGCAGTCCTGTCTTCATTCATTGCCTTGGCACTTGACTGATTCTTCCCTAATGGGCAGATTACTTAGGAAGTTTTTGAGCTGTAATTTCAACACGTAGACCAACATGCTGACTGTTTGACAATAATATAGTTTTAAAAAATGACACATAGCATCAGCACAAGTATCTCCCTGGGGTGGTTTTTTTTCAAGCTGGAAGATAGAAGTGAGAGGGGAGGCAGCAGCATCTGACTTGAGCTTGTACCTCGGTTCTAGATGACAAATTGGCCCTGTTACAAATTCTTTTTTCCATAGTCTTTTGTCAGAAAGTTTATTGATAGCCAGAGTTTTACTAAATAGTTCTGCCAGAGTGTGCTTGGAACATATTGCATTAAGCCAATATTTGTGTGTGGCATCTGCAGTGTTTGTCTCACATAGTGACTCCACAGTTGGGACAGCAGCAGTGGGGTGGCTCATGAGAGAGTTTCCCTTGTTTACCCTAGGGCATATGTCTGGAAGGCTGAGGATAATGCATTAAAACAACATTATTTCACAAATTGTGGAGTATATTAACATGGAATCAACAAATCATCTCTATAAAATGTCCGGTGCCCTTCTGAGAGCCAAAAAAAGAAGAAGTTTTTCCTGCTTTAAGTACCAAATCAGTTAATTAACATCTTGCTTTCCAGGAATGAGTAATTCACTTTTTTAAGTGCCAACCAGGTTTGGTTGCCATCAGTCAAGGTATTTATTGCTTCCCCCTAAACTGAAGCTCTGTGTACATTTTTCTGACAAATCTGACTTACTTGTTCAGTGTTATTCCTGAGAAGAAGAATCAATGAATTCCAGCAGTTCTCTCTAGTCCAAGTAATTTTCTCTTCAGAATCTCTACAATTTCTGGTTTTTAAGGTCTTGGGGAAAACAGGGGTAAAGAGGGGATGCTGCTGAGAAACTGGCAGTGATGTGTTATCTTTGCTGCCTGAGACACTGGCCATGATGTGCTGGTGAGCAGAACAAGCTACCAAGGTACTGCTGAAGGAGCCAGGGATGGGATGGCTTTCCAGCAGAGCTCTGCAGGTCACACATCACCTCCATCACCCAAAAATCCCACATTTCCATTTAAAGGCACCATGAGCTTAAGTGCATTTGGCCAAACTCACATTCAGGCCAAGTTTCCAAACCTGCAGCACGATTTTCACGCTTCTTGGAGAAACCAGGGATACATTACCATTTGTTACAAGATGCTTTTTAACTCTGCTAAGCAATATCTCCTTGCATGTGTTGGTTCAGCACAGAAGCAGCATCTGGAGCTGTGCCTGGGCAGCTGTTTGGGGAGTCCCAGCTCCTGTCCAAGGAACGTGGCTCTCTCTTCTGTCTCTTCTGTCTCTGCCTTTCAAATGCCACTGTTTGGTCTTCCTCTTCAGTCAACCAAGATTAGAAATTATTTTCTAAATGGGCAAATCTGTTTTAGGTCTTCTCTCCCAGTGCCTGAAGCAATTTTCCAGGCTTCTGCTGCACAACTGAAAGGACAAAATTATGATCAGTAAGACTAATTTATTGTAGGTGGAAGTGCAGTTGACAGAGAAAAACAGCAATTTACATTTTCCAGAACGAAAGGGATTCAAGGAGGATGTTGTTTGCTTTCTTCAGTCCCTGGTTTCCTACAAGCATTAGGGTTTCATGTCTATCAAATGCTAGTGAGATTTTAATTCTGCTTTGATGTCTCTTAAATTTAGCAGTTTCCAGCCATGAGTCTTCATAGAGCCAACCCTAAACCACTCATACTTTCATGATGCAGAGTCACCCCCAACCTTCAGAAATTTGGAAAAAACACTCTAAATGTCCCAAGGTGTGATACTGTTTGGACTTTCTAGATTACCTACACATGAGACCCATCCCTTTCATCAGACACTGCCTCTGGTCTGCAGCGTTTCCATGGAAAGCTTCCTGCATTTATTTGGAGCTCCAGACAGCGCCAGTAAATTTCCTGGAGATTTAAGTAACACTTTGCTTGGTACAACTGTGGTGTGGCAGCATGGTCTGGTGGTGAGGAGCAGCTCTGAAGATGTGGTTTCTTTTCTGCCTTGGTGCTGAGGAACCTGGAACCAGAGACTGCATCTTTCCATACCTGCACTCCCCTCACTTACTGCATCTTTGTTGTCTGCTTTTTTGGGTTCAGGGGATATTTCCCTGTGGGGTTTGTACAGAGCCTGGCATGCTGGGATCCTTGTCTCACTTGGTTTCTTTTAGGCATTGCTGTAATATAAACCAGCTGCACTAATATTTTAGCTGTAGGGAGAAATGTACTGGTTTGATGTGTGCTGTGTAGAAGAAAGAGAAAGCTGCTGCCCCTAGCCCAGAAATGTGAGTAGCATAGCAAACATGTTAGTGATCTCCCAGAAATGTTAAATGAGATGGATTCTGCCACTGCCTTCATTACACTGTGGGCTTTGAAGAGATTCTCTTGTCTCAGTGAAGCTTCAGACTGATGTGCTGAGGAGAACCCTGAAAACAAGGCTGAGTCCTGGTGATGAGTTTTAGAACAAGATTTTTCAAGGGGGGACATGTTATGAAAGGAGAGAATGAAAGATCTGTAAGAGCCAAAGCACTGCAGCTTCATGGCAGGGCTTTACAGACAGGCCAGGTAGATTAGAGAAAAGAGTAAATAACCTGCAGGACAAACAGATTGGTGCAGTGGGTTACAGCAGCCCTAGCAGGGAGGTTGCAGCAGTCTCCAGGTGTGCAGGGCTTTCCTCACACAGGGATGCTGCTGTGTCTGCAGCACTGCTGATCCTGCACTGGAGCTGGAGTGGTGCTGGCAGCCAGGATGAGAACTGAGCTCTGCCTCACCTTGGCAAGGGAGACAGGGCCAGAGCCCTTCCCAGCTGGTCAGAAGCACCAGCAGCTGCCCAGGGAGAACTGGGACCCACAGCTGACCCTGGAGCATCCTCCTGCCAGCCACAGCAAGCCCTGTTGCAAACTTTGGAGTTGAATCTCTTCCTTGAAAGACAAACACAAGAGTGAGGAGTGCCCTGACCTGTCTGGAGGAGTCCTGAAGTGCAAATAGCACAAGAAGAAATGAACTGAGTGCAAAAGCAGGTTTGTAAATGCCAGTGTGTGCTGGGAAAAATATATTTAATGAGCTGATGTTGCAGCTGTCTTCCTTCTACCTCTCTGACATCTCCAAGATGCTGCTTCAGGCCTCACCTGAATTTCTATTGATTAAGGTTGGGATTATTTCTTCTTTTGTCCTGAGCTGCCTGATTGGCAATGAGGGGAGGTTTGTGCCAGCCTGGCTGTGGAGCTGGGGTCACAAAGCCCTGTTGCTGTGGGGCTGCAGGGCAGTGCTGCCCTCCCAGGTGTTCCTGAGTCACTGAAGGAGGCTTGGGCAGTAGAACATGCATCCCCTGCTCAGTGCCTGGCCAAGGGCTGGGAGACCACCTGCTGCTGACTGGGGAGTGCAAACAGCTGGAAAGGTCCCCAAGGTTTGCATGCCTGAGTCTCCCCAGCTCCTGGAGTGAGCTCTGGGACCAGGGCAGAGCCCTGGGGGTTCCTTCTTGGTGGGACATACACAGGTGATCTCCTTTCTCTGTAACTTGACTTACACTGTGCAACAGTCACTCTCTCCTACCCAGATGCACAGCTGTGGTCAAACTGGTTTCTCAGAGTACTTATAAAGAACCACCACACCCCTCTTTTTTTTTTTTTTTTTTTTTTAAACTGAGAAGAAAATCCCAGAAGAGCATCTTTGAGCACAATGATAGAAGCTGCTATTTTGTGAGAGCCCACAAATTTGTCCACACTCTCCAGCACTCTTCCAGCAACCAGAGATTCTGGAATATTCTCACATGTCCTGCCCTGGCATGGCCCAGTTATGGAGCTGTTCTTGAATTTGTCAAACCCATTTTTGATGCCATTTTGTGTCTGTTGTCAGGCTCTGGGACAATGAGTTTCAGCAGTTCACTGCCTGATGAGGGGCCTCACAGTATGTGAATAGAGAGTATTTTCAATAAAAGATGTTTGGGAGTGGGATCTTGTGGGGTCTCTTACCAGCTGTGACCAGCAATGCAGGATGAAGTTGCTCAGTCTCTGCTCTGGTTTGCATGGAAAAAAACACCACATAAAGTTCTATCACGTCTTTAATGGAAATGAAATGATAAAATTGGGATAATACCTACCTCATGCTGCTCTTGAGGGTTAATTAATGTTTACAAAATCACTTTAGGTCCCGAGATTTAATTGAAGGAAAAATATTACCATATAAAATAGCTTTTTATGCAGGCACTGCTATAGGGTTTCAGCTGGGCAGAGTGCCGTGGCAGCCAGCATTAGCACATGTTTTACTACATTTATGGTTGTGAGGCTTCCTGTAGTTTATATGAAAATTGTCTCTCTGAAATCACAAATGAAACATCAGTGTTTTCCTCTTGCTTTGAAAGAATATTAATTTACCATCTTAGGGCTTGACTGACTATTTAAACTGCTGTAAATACAATTCTCCTTTGAGGAAAAAGGAATGGAATATCTGTTCCCTTGCTTGGGGTGAGCTGATACAACTTGCTAATGACTCCACCTTTGGATGCCATGGATGTTGCTGGCTCATATGAGCAATAAATCAGGCTGGCACTGGGTGTCCTGCTGTAGTTTAAGGGTGTGATTGGGTGTTCATTATAATCTCCTGCTATCAAGAGATTTTAAATACAGCTATAAAACTTCATTTCTGGAGTTAAATTTGACTGTGGAAGTGTCAGCCAGGGAACAAGTTCTGTTAAGTGGGGTGCTTCTGTGGTTTTTTCTGGTTTGGTTATTTTCTGTTTGTTTATTGTTTCTTTGCCTTGTTTCAGGGGTTTTTTTAAAGATGGAGTAGCAGGAGAAGGAGAAACAACCCTGGGTTTGCCTGCCTTCAACTTGTCACTGTGTGAATGTCACCTCATTTTCCGCTGTAACGTTTTTTTATTTCACAGAGCGGTACAGGCTGGCTGGACTTGGAGGTTGGATTGGTTACTCAATGTGCTTTTGTTGTTTTTTTTTCTGCCACCCAGGGTGACTACGACCCCAGCAGAACCAAAGTTCTCCATTTGAGCATGAACCCCATGAGCTTGGCCAAGCAGCAGCGCAGGGAGGAGCAGCAGCAGCTGCAGGAGGAGTGCGAGAGGCTGCGGGAGCTCGTCAGGGTGCTCAAGGGGGGCGGCTCCCTCTCTGGGGAGCTGGAAGGAGTTGGGGCTTTTCAGTCCCCTCAAGAAGTTGCAGGTAGGCTGCTGGCTTCTGCTCCTGGGGATGGATTTATTCATCTGTGTTGCCAGAGGAACTGAGTGCAGAAGCAGATGGAGGCATTGCAGATGTGCTTGATGGAGTGGTTATGTGGGAAATGAAAAAAGCTGGGTTGATGCAGGAGAGAGTGAATGGGTGGTGGCAATCCTGTGGCAGTGTGGTAGAGGGTGGGTGGTAAGGCTAAATAATAATAATTCATATCATTTGCTCATGATAAATGAAATACCAATACAACAACCTTCAAAGGCCGACAGAATGAAAGGAAATATTTCCTTCCTTTCAGGGCTGGTTTAGCCCTTGAGGTAGTACAGACAGCAGGAAATAACTTTCATAGCTGCAGGGAAGCAAGTGGTTGAAATCTTTTCAGACCTGGCTTTAAACAAATTAATATTGTTTATCAGTGTATATGTGGCCCATTAATCACAGCTACATTCAATACTCCATGAAAGCAGAGTACATCTTTCACTGAGCTAAATACATTTCACAGATTCTGTGGCACTCCAGTACAGTCTGTCTTCCTTTCACATACCTGAGTGAGACTTCTTAGTACAGTAACCCCAAAAATCATCACCTCCAGACATGCTCTCAGACTCTGAAAATCAAGGTAAGGATATCAGTGAAACCTAACCCATCATTTGTAATGCTGTGAGGGACCAGGCAGAATCGAGTTATGCTGAAGAGCCCAGGAGAAGTTACTGCTGTAACTCCCTCATGGCCTCAAAACAATTTGTTAGAGAAGAGAAAAAGGAAAGAGAACAGAAGGTCTGTGTGGAGCAAACCTGGTGTGTCCCAACTGCACATACATAGTCAATGTCTGGAGGTCAAGATCCTCCCTCAGATGAGGCTGAGAGAGCAGAGCTCTTCCCAAAGGTCACAAGTGCTGGAGACTTCAGACCCACAAAAGGACAGAGCCCTGGTTTAAAGAAAATGCACAGAATGAAACATCTTTCTCTGTTATGAAACTGAAATTCTCAGAAAGTAGGTTGTCTGTTTTCCCATTGCTCAAACAATGGCACTTTATTACTGCTGAGAATGTGTTTGTTCCAGCATCTCATAGTGGATTATGGTACTATATAGCCTTAAAAATATGATGGTGAGAGGTGCAGATGGGGTGGTTCATAAAGTGAAGAGCTCACTGCATGTTACAAGTAAGTGACAGTTCTGTCACTCCTGTTAGTGAATGCTCTAACAGATGCATAAGCATGAAACATTTGGCAAACATTTTAAAACACTATTGTCTGTAGGAGCTTCCAGTCTCAGACCCCCCATGGGCAGTTCTTGGGGACAGCTCTTGCATTGCAGTTTGGGTTTGGAATGCACTGGGCTGTGGGGTTTGAATTGCAGAAGGTGCTGCTGCTGCCCAGTGCCCTTGTCTGTCCCTATGCCCTGGGTCCCAGGGAGGCTGCACAGGTGGGTCAGCCCCATGTCTGTCACTGAGGAATGAACCTCTGGGGTACCTCCTGCAGTAATTAGACCATCTCTTCTGGGGGAATGTGTTCCTCACATGTGCCTCCTGTGATGTGTTAGAATTATTATTCTGCTGCCTTGCCACACAGCTGCTTTTAGCTGTTTGTGAGGTGCCTCTGTGCTGGGATGTTACCAGGATTGTTGTTAACTCAGAAGGGATGCATTTTTAAAGCTGTTTTCTTTTTTGCCTTTGATTCCAACAGGAAAACAAACAGCTTGCTGGATATCAGGTTATTTCCAGCCTCACATATGTGATGCTTTTTTTTTTTTTTTGCCTTTTACCCCAGTCCCAAGCTACATCATTCTGACTTCTGGTGACCAGCTCAGATGGAAGAGAGCATCAGGCTCAGAACTTAGAAGGGTGGAAAGTACTTCAGTGTCATTTACCAAAGTCACAGGAGGGCCCTTTGTATTCTCAGAGTGCCTATAAGTGCATCTGGAAATGGTTCTTGTAAACAAAATAGGAAAAAGGTGTTGAAGGATGGAGCAGCCCTGTGGATGACTCTTTTTGAGGACAGGATGAAGGTATAGGAAGCCAGATTATGTGGAAAGATCTTGGGCATTTTTTCTTGTATTTCATGTGCTTGTGTGTATCACTGTCATGCACATTGCCATAAATACACCTAAACTCTCATTTCTGCTCTGTGGGAGCATTCAGCAGCATGGTCAGAGCATGGCAACTGCAAATGCTGGGATGTGAAGAGATGCTGAGGGTGTAGCAGTGCTGACCACAAGGTTACTGGGTTATTCTGAGCTGGCTTTAAATTAGCCAGGTGAATGCTGGATTTGGCTTCCTTGCTGGAGCAGGGAGAGCTCCTGGTGGGTTTGGGGACAGCTGATCAAGTGTGCTGTGCAAATTGCATCCATTCTGCACTGATTCCATCCTGCATCTGCAGTGTGGCTACAGCAGCTGTTCAGCAGTGGCTCAACAGCAGGGATTCCAGTGGCCAGAAAACTCACACTGTCTCCCTCTGGATAAGACATGGAAGATCCAGCTTTTGCTGTTTTCTTAGCTCTGCCCACAGGAACAGCTGCCACATGCCTTCTGCTTCAGTGTATTTTCAAGGTGTGAAGTGGGGAGTGTGTGGCAGAAACTCCCTCTGCTTTGTTTGTCACTGTCCAATTGGCTCCCCCAGGGAGGGAGGTTTGCTGTGCATGATAAGGGAGCAGATTTCTGTGAGTTTTGTGGAGCTGTTTCTGTGCAAAAATAACAAGAATTGGAGTTTTTCTTGCACCCCTTTCTGTCAGCTGCAGTCCCCATCTGTCTGTTTATCCAGCTCATTCCTGTGACACACCAAGAGGCAAATTCAGTTCTCTGAGCTTTTGAGGTGGGAGGTCCCTGGTGTCAGAGTAGAATGAGATGAAGAGAGAGCAAGGACAGAGCAGGAAGAGTGTGGATAAAAACTGGGAGGACAACAAAGGTCATATATAAGTTTGCATTTTGCTTTTAGACAGATAGAGGTAAATGTAAGATTTTATGATCCTGTTCTGCCATCTAAGCTGGCTGCTTGGAGAGGTGAGGGCTTTGGGTGGCCTGCAGCCAGCCAGGTTATGTGGTATGCAACAGCTATGCTTATGGCTCACAGAATTATAATTATACCAACCAAAAAAAGGCATTAAGGACAATGATGTTGATGGTTTTGATAATAATGTATTGTTAAATCCCTTCATGGGACTGGAGTGCAGCACATTTCTTCTGATCGTATTTCCGGCTCCTGCGTAGGTAATAAGAAAATTATTACTGTGGACGTTAAAGCTCATTAAATGTGACTCTATTAAAAATCAAGGTTATGCTGGACTTTAAATCTCTTTGAGCATAACTGCTGGAGGCTGCAGCACAGCCTGGCAACTTGCCACGTGGTTCAGTGGCCCTTTCCTCTCATTTATACCATAATAGTCTCTGTTCAGATAGGGACCTATGGAGAGCTGTAACAGCATCCTGTCCTTTTCCAAAATACAGATTGGCACTGCAGGCTGGTGGGGTGGTAGTGTGGCAGGGCTGTGGGCTGGAGTCTGTGAGTGCTGTGTTCTCTGCTGGGCTGTGTAAGAGCAGGGAGCAGCAAGGTCAGACAGCCATCTGGGGAGAGTCCTCCTGCCTGGGAAACAGGCTGCAGATTGTGACAGCTTTGGAAAGGTGGCACAGGGCATTGCTGCACAGAAATCTGTTCCAGTTCTGCATTCCCTTTCCCATGCTTTTCACACCTTCCCTCCACTGCCCCTTCTGTATTTCAGTCTGCATCTTCTACTTTTTTTTCTTCCATCTCCATAGCTTTTCCTATTTTTTTCCTCATTTCTCTCCAGGCCATTTCTGTTTAGATCTTTCTTTTTCTCCCCTGTGGGGTCCTGGTAAACCTCTTTATTTCTGGCACTGCTAGAGGTAGATTTGGGTCTTAGTTGCAAGCAAATGTATAGGTGTCAGCTAATGGGGAGCTGAGAGAAGTAATGATTTGTAACAAAGCATAGATAGAAATGGGAAAGAATGGTTCAGGTGCTCCTTATCTCCATTTGTGTTCCTGTCTTCAAGGTAATGTATCTGAAGGTAGGGATGGATGATCCATGGAAGCTGGTTCCTGACTAAAAGAATGCAGTACTGCAAATTTTCCATGAGCTCTCATGATTTATTGCTATCCCATAGCTACACTGGAGTGTTCCCTTCTTCATGCAGCTTCTCCCTGTGAGAAAGAGGAAAAGTGCTTTTAATGTTCTTCCTGATGAGAGAGAGGCTGGCACCCCTACCAGGAAGGAAGATGGGCAAATCAACTCTGATTTCAGCCATCTGTGGAGAACTTTGGGACTATTTTCCTGAGCATAATCCCACCAAAAAGAAAAGCTGTTCATCCATCTCAGTGGTTTCAGTGTCCTTTTCCCCTTGTTAGGGACAAACTGGAAAGGGAATCCTTGATGAAAGATTGGGAATCTCACTCTGAGGCAGGTGTTTGGCCCTAACACAGATGCCACACCTGGTGTTCAGCAGGGGCTGTCCCCAGTATCACAGCCATGCCAAGGCCTTGTAAAATGTATTTAATTGGATTTAAATTGGGTAATGAATTAATATTAAAATAATCTAATCTTGTTGAAGTGACAAGCCAGAGACAGAAAATTTGTCACTGTCCCAGTGTGCTTGTGCTTCTGATGAATGTGTTTCTGAGTACAGAAGGTGACAAAAAAGGAGCAGATGGAATTTAGAAGTTGCCATTCTCCATCCACAGTTGGCTGAGCTGTTGGTGCTGGGAAGCCTTGGTGCTTCCTGCCATCTGTGTAGGGAATCCACACATGGTGAGGGCTGCACCTGTGAATGACACCAGGTCCAGCTGATGGAGGATTCTTCCATGACCTCAGCTGCTGCTGGGTGCACATGTGGAGGTGCAGCCTCCACTCCTCACTCTGTGCCAGTGGCCACTGGTCAGATGGGCTTGGCTGAGGGCAGCTCTCCTTCAGTCTCATCCTGTCTCCTCCTGAAGCACAGGAAGGATTCATTAGGTGACCCTTCTGTCACTAATGTTTGACCTGCTATTTCCCCTTCACTTGTACTGAAGGAATTGCCTTTGTTCTAAAGAGAGACAAAGGGCCAGGGCATTTGCTGCCTCAAATGTTAAGGGACTTCTGCTAAAAGCAGGATGTTAGCCTTTGTGCCCTGCTTGTATCTCAGTAAATTGCTTTCTGCATATCCCAATTTCATCTGAAGTTAATAAAGAGCTTGACTTTGCCTCTGGTGCTTTGCTGTGCACTGATGAAGGTCTGTCCTCTCTCACTCCAGAGATGGCCACATATCCTTGATAGGGGAAGAAATCATCTGAGATGTTGCATGGCATCAGTGTGCAAGCCACAAATGGTCTGGGAAGCAGCACAAGGGATGAGAGGTATTAGCAGCAGTGCTGACCCACTGGGAGCTGCCTGCCCTCCCTGCTGACTCCACAGCCTCTGTGGGGCAATCCCTCCAGCTCTCTGCTAATTCTCATTATTATTGTTTTCATGGTGCTACTTTCTCTTCTGCAAGACATTTAGGCCAGTTTAGGACCTGAATTGTATATTAAGACTGGGAATAAGATGATAGTTTAAATAGAGCTAGCTTTGATTCCCCTCATTATTATCAATATCCCTTTGTTCAGCCCAGCACTAGAGATAACCAGGTGGTGCTGCTAAATACCTGTTTTCATAAAAATCTCTAGCAGGGTTGTGATCTCCTCTACTTCATACTGACAGGCTGCAGTGGTCAGGGGAGAGTCCCTAAATGGTGTCAATGGATTTGGGCAGTGCAGCCATAAGGGGAAAACACCTTGAAGCTTTTGTGTGTTCTGATTCAGCAATAGTGCCTTTGATAGTAAATGTTCTGCACTACTGAAGGCACTACAGGCATTTGTAAAGATCCTGGCTTGAATGAAAGTCCAGTATCTCAAGAGGGCTGCAAGAAATGCTTTCTGGTCTTTAAAAAAAAAAAATTGCTTTAATCATGTGTAGTATTCATCATCCAGAAAGATTCCCAAGGGGTTTTTTTGGAGATAATACAGATATGAAGTCATGCAGCACTGAGGATATTGCAAGCAGTGTGTCCTGCCTGTGGCAAGATGCCATGAGTCTGTTGAACATCCAGAGACTTGCCCTGAGCTCAGTGTGATCTGTGTGCTGCACAAGGGCCAAAGGTTGCTGACCCCACAAAGCCCCAGGATGCCTGAAGCCTGCAGCTTCTTGTGAAGCTGGGATGGGAGGTGCCACTGAGACACTGCTGGAGCTTTCAGGCTCTGTCTGCTGTCCAGGGAGCCAGAGGTTTGTAATAAATTCTGTGAAGTAGTTCTGTTGTAGCTGGTGAATGTGTAAAACTTGGTGTCAGTCAGAGGTTACTATCCAGACTATACTTAGCCTTCACAAAGAGCAAAAAAAGCTGCAGGATTTCTTCCTGCCCTCCTTTTCTACCAATTTCACACGTGAAGTTCTTGGAGAACTCAATATTTCTGTTTTCCTAAGAGGCAGCCTGTGAACCTACTAATACTTCTGTTCAGCTCCTACTGAGAACAATCCTCCTGTTCAGCAAGTCCTACAAGGGTTTTTTTTCAAGCATCTTCTACCCTCTTGCTAGGCACTGTGTAGAAATGGATTACAAAATATTTAGTAGAGGTATTTTGTTCCATAAAAAAAATAAAACCATTTTTGCAAAGAAAAAAATAGTAAAATAAGCTGTGAGAGAAGGAAATGGAAAAGAAAATAAAAATGTAGATGTGATGAACACCAAATTTAAACACAACAGCAACAACATCTGCAATGGTTTGTGTAGCAATATTGGGAAGGAGCTCCCAAGGGAAGGTTCTCTGGGCTTATTGATCCTGACTTGAGTCTGGGTGTAATGGAAATGAGTAGCAGTGCAAAAAATACAGCTGAGGAGAAGGCTGCTGGTTTCCTGGGCAAATGCATTTTCCTTCCTTGGTCCTGACACAGTAAAGCTGTGGTGTTACACCTGGGGAGGAACAGGCTGCCTTTGCTGAGGTAGGTGGGAAGGGTAGAGGTAGCCAAAGCTGTTGCAGATGGGCAGAGAGCAAGGGTAGAGGTGACATCAGGGGGCAGATAAATCAAGAGAAAATGTATAGAGAAACCTGAGCTGACAAGGAGTATTCTGTCTCCTCCTGTATGTGGCTGTGAAGGAAAAACTGGTAATAGAAACAGTATTTTTAAGCCTGATTACTTGGGATTCCAGTTCCCAGTCCATCAGTGGCTGAAATACAAAGTGAGCATGTGGAAGAGTTGTTCTCACTACCAGAAACAGCTGTGCTCCTTCATTTCTCCTCAGAGCCTTTGCAAGGAGAAAAGTCAATGAGCTGCTGAAGCATCCAAAACCTTCTCTCTGTATTTTAGCTCCTTCCCACCCCCACAATCCGTGTAAAACAAATTAGTACTGCACAGAAACAGCCACATGGAAGGTAACACCCTTTATGGCTCTACATCCCTCAGGTTCCTCAATATCCCTCTGTGCTGGTGGTTTCAGAGACAAGCCAGCAGCCTGTTGAGCTTTGCTGTTGATAAACTTTGGCATTTGTGTTTTCCTGCCTGGGATATTTGAGTCATTGCTTGGTTGTGGCCTCCTTGGTGGCTGGGGTGCTCCTGCTGGATCTCTCCAGGGCAGGAAATGCAGTATTATCTGCAGCTGCCCTTTGGCTCCTGCAGGGCTGTGCTGTGAGCTGCCTCTGACAGCACTTTGAATCATGGAGCAGCTTTTGATTAGTCCTGATGTGCCACAAGGCCTCTGGATGTACACAATTGAAAATGCTCTTTCATTCATCAGCAGGATTGAGAAGAAAGGCTTGTGCTGATGTCTCAAATTCAGGCTGACACGATTTCCCTGACATCAGAAAATCCAGCCTGCCAGCGTGGCAGAGCACTCCAGCAGCAGAGAGCCTCAGATCTCTGCTCTGCATCTTATCAATGTATTGTTTCTCCTGGAAATTAAAGCCTGATGCCTCTGAGAGCCAGTGGAGTGGTAGAAATCCAGTGGAGAAACTTTGCAAGTGGTGTCAAGGACACTGGGAAGTCTCAAAAAGCCTTGTGCTGGCAAGGTGAATGTCCCCTTGGCTGGGGTTGTTTATTGGATTCAGGAAAGATTACAGGAATGGGAAAATACTGAATTTATTTACCCTTTCCTGCTCCATACTTTCCAAGATAGTTTTCCTTTTGTCATCAGGTCATAATAGGAAAAAAGTGCCTGTGTTTGCTGGTTTTCTCTGGAGTCCTCATATCAATTTGCAGGTAAATATATGTGGCCAGGAGCTGACATCTGACTGTCTTCACAGGATAAATCAGAGTTCCTTAACACTGAATCCCTGATGAGGTGGGGTGAATGTGTGGAGACTGACAAATAAAATTTGTCTCCTTGTACCACATTTTAAAGGGGCAACATGCGACCAAAATTTGGAAGCCAAAGGATAACTTTTGGTATGGACTGTTCTCCCTGCCTGTGAAAAGCTGTTTTTTCTGAGAAATACTGTTGTGCAGTTGAATTTCCTGTTTTTCCTTTCACTTGTGCTGATTATTTAGGAGCTGTAAATGAAGTAAAATAAGGTTTGGTATTTTAGAGCGGCAGCTCTATTTAAGAAGTTTATATTTGATGAGTAAGTTGATGACATTGCATTATGTGAATTTGATGTGCAAGTTGTCACTAGAGTGTAAAGATAGTGGCAGCAGGACCAGCAATTCCCAGCCTAATCAAGTAAGCAGAGTCACACATTCTTTGAGCTATAGCGTAATAGAGACTGATTTACATATTAAAATGAGAGAAGCTACACAGATCCAACAATTAAGTTGATATTTTAATTGCCTAAAAGTCAGGAAATTCAAAGTTATGTTGCCTGCATCAGTTAATTTGTCACCCACATCTATTTGTGGTATTTTCAATGTCTTTATTTGGTACAAAACTAATGTGGATTTAAATACATTAAATGCTAGCTGTGGATGAAAGGAGAGCTTTGGATTTGCTGGTTTAGAAAGCAGACTAGGAGAATTGAGGATTCAATTCTTGGTCTGTTTAAAAGTAGTAAAGACAAATTTCAGGTAATTTCTTTCTTAATATTCTGGTAGACATGTTGGGAGGGAGGGAGAGGGAGCTATATTCAAATGCAATGAAAAAAAATTCTCATTGATCTCAATAGACCTTGAACTGTATCCTTAACTTCTTGTTTTCTTTGTAAGGAATAAGCTTTATTTAATTGCAAATTCACACAAATGCACTAGTAGCACTAAGAATTACATCAATATATGGATTCTGTCCTTGATGTTTATGCTGGTTTCACAGGGCTGATCTTGCATTCAGATAAGCTCTCAGTATACAGCTCCCTTATCTCCCCATGCTGATGTTCTGATATATGAATGCTTGTTCCCTGTGCTCACAAAAAGCTATTCACATGATTTTCTTATAATCCTTCTTTGAATTAGGCTACAAAAAGAATGTGTTTGAAAAGGTTAACTAATGGATACATTTTTCTCCCTGATGAGGAAAAGAAAAATGGTGAAGTGCTGAAAAATGGTCAAGCAGAGTTTTGATCATGCTTTTCTAATCAAATACATTCTAGGTGGTGAACAAGTAGGAGAAATGTTAATCCATAGTGGATTTATTTGGAATGGAGAACATCTATTTGGAAAGCAATCAGCATACAAAAGCAGACACCTGTAATTACTTTGCTGTCTTAATCATGGCACTGACATCCATACCATGATGTGCTAGAGCTGGGATATCCTTTAGGATGTGGTGCTGACACCAGGATAGCAGCAGGAAGGGAGAAAAGCCTGTCTGAGCATCTCCACCCCTATTGACCTGGCTTGCTGACACCCAGGTGTTGGGTCAGTAGGATGCAGTGCTCTCTGTGCTGCTGCCTGTGGTCTGGGAACCTCATGGTGCTGGTGTGGTTTTGTGCAGGGAGCCAAAGGTGTTGTTAAATCATAGTGAGTCCTAAAATGCAGGAAACTCATGTCCATCAGGCATTTCTGAGCCTGGGAGCAGCCCAATCTTTACAGTGAGCTAAGGCTACCAGGTGTGGTTTGTGTGTCACAGCACTGATGCATCTTCCCTCACTACTGCAGGGTTTCCATGTTTTCTCTATTTCAGTGCCAGCTTCTCTGGCATCTCCACTGAGGGAGGAGCAAGTCAATCCAGCTTCCATTAGGGAACAGCATATTCATTCTGACATACAACCAGCTCCAGCTCAATGGATGAAAATCAAAGAGATGAAAAGCTGAAGATGAGATCAGATTCACAAATTGCCTTTTCACTCCCTGGCTCTCTGAGTGTATTTCTGTCTCTGGGGAATAGAAGAGTCTCAGTGGGTCCTGTTGGAGAACTGTGGCATGGTGGGTTATTGGGCAGGTGTGCAATGCTGTAAAGTTACATTCTGCCATGATTAGACACCATCATAGGTGTGCAGCAAAAGTACCTAAATTAAATAGATCAGAAGCTTCTGTAAGGAAGGGCTGGAGGCAGCAGCAGCAGCAGCACCTTCGCTGGGGACTGCGGATGTGTCATCAGAAATCTCTCCTCTGGTGGCATCAAAGCGACCGTGCACATCTGAGAGATTCAGCAAAGGCTTTCTGAGCAGGCTGCTAATGACAACGGTGTGTGATTCCCTTTTAGCCTGCCATGCTGCCATGCCTTCCCTGAAATGAGGCAGGATTGAGGCCGGGGGAAGGTTCTGTCTCGTTTTAGAAAAGTGATAAAAATAAATCCCGAGTTAGAGCCGGTGATGTTGGAGCTGCCTGGCAGATGTGGGCTAAAGGCATTTCCTCATCAGCCCCCATGGGAGGAACTCCAGCTCAGGTTGTTTCCTCCATGAGTCCCCTCCTCACTCCGTGGGCTGGGTGCTGATGCATCTGCACCTCCCTGCAGAACGTGTTTGGACTCCCTTGGTACTACAGGGAGTAGCAGAGATTACTCTTCACTCCCATTTCAAAGCACTTCTTTCTACTACAGAATCCTTCACATTTTACAATGAAAAAAATCAGGAAAGAGGAGGGGAGCATTACCCTGTGCTTTTATTCCAGAGTCCATAGGAAGTTTTTGGTGAAGAGAGGAATTTTGAGCAGAATGTTCCCACATATGCAAAGGCTTCATCTGCAAGGTGATGTCCTAAGCCAAATGGAGAGGCTGCTTGCAGCACTTGGGAACAGATTTAGAGCTAATGGCATCTTAGTTACGCCTCAGGTAGCTCAGAGTCCTCAGCTGCTAACCCCAACAGAAATAAATAAGGATAAAAATTAGAACCAGGCATATCACACCTCCTGCAGCATGTTAAACTGCTCTTCTCCTCTGTCAAAGCTGGAGTGAGCCAGGCTCTTCCATACAACCAGGGCAAATAAGCAATTAGCAAGAAGTACAGAAATAGTGTTTAGGAAGGTATAAAGTTGCTCTGAGAGCTATTAAACACCTCTCCTTGTTTTGCTCATTGTTTAGAGTGGGAATGTTTGACACTTAACAAAAGCTGACTAATGCTTTGGGTTTTTTTCCTTTTAATGATTGGAATTCAGGGGAGGGCTGACTGTGACAGGCAAGAGAAAGAATTGCCATGCAAGTGAAGCCCTTTTTAATTAGAAAGCCCCTTGGATGATTTAGTTTGCAGTGATTTGAGTGCTGGCTGGTTTGGATGTGTCAGTGGTACTGACCAGCAGGATGCAGTCCTGTTCTGCAGGCTCTGGTTTGCTCTTCAAGCATCAAAGAGGGAAGAAGCTGCTCCAACAAGGACAGTCTGTGATGAGGGAAATTATAACCAAAGCCAGCCATGCTCATGACTTCACCATCTGCTGGGAAAGCTTTCCCTTGGCTGCCAGCACTGGTGGGAGCAGGCATAATGATGATAATATTTCCCACTTCTGTAGCATCCTCTGTCCAAAGGTCTCTGAGTATGCCAGAGATACTAATTAAGCACCCATGGGAGGTGGGCAGGAGTCTGCACTCAAGCTTTTTTTGCTTGCAGAGTCTAAAAAGATTGTGGCACTAATCATTGGGCAGCAATTCCTTCCATCAGGCAGCTCTGGAAGACCTAAAAACATTTCATAGTGTTGTTAGTTTGAATCAAAGCTGTGTTAGGAAAGCAGTCTGGCTGACATTGTCCTGGACTGAGCTTATGCTCCTGGGTGGTCTTGTTGGAGGAGCAGCAGGAGCTGGGTCTGCTGTAGCTGGTTCAGAGTTTCTTGTAGGATAAGACTTGGAGTAGGTCTTAAAACTTATGTCATGTCCTTAACATTTGGCCTTCTGAGGAAACTGTGCTCTTAAGATCAGATAGAAGTCTCAGTGCAGTGCTCTACATGAGAAGAATCATGGAATCATATTCTGGTTTGGTTGGAAGAGACCCTTAAAGGTCATCTAGCCCAATCCCCTGCAATAAACAGGGGCATTTTGCATTTTCAACTAGGTCAGGTTGCTCAGAGCCCTGTCCAGCCTGTTCCATCCACCACCTCTTTGGGCAACCTGTGCCAGTGTCTCACCATCCTCATTGTAAAAAACTTCTTCCTTATATCTAGTCTGAATCGACCCTCTTTTAGTTTAAAATCAATTGTAGAAGCCCTGCTGGAAGGTCTCTCCATGTCTTTCTTATAAACCACTTTTAAGAACTAAAAGGCAGCAATAAGGTCTCCCTGGAGCTTTATTTTAGGTAACTCAATCTTTCTTTTTCATAACCTGCATTTCCACAGACTTCAGGAAGTACATGAATAGCACTGAATGGTCCATCAGGAAGGAACAAGCATGTGAAAAAGGGAAAAATTTGACCACAAATCTTTAATGCATGATGCCAACAGTGACAGTCCTGGATTTAAAAGTATGTTCCCATGAAGATCCATTTAACATGCTCTTCAGTCAGGTACAGGTGTCACAATGAAGCTTTCTTCCCCTTGAGTGCCAAGTATAAAATGAAATCTCCCGATTAAGAGCAAAGATACACCTACTAACCAGCATCTCTAGGAGGGAAAATACTGTTTCAAGTATCCATTATATGGTGTGTAAGTGTATTTGAGGCTATTAAAGACAGTTATCCTCAGAAATTTAAATGTAACAGGTTAGAACGAGGGAGGGTGGGGGAACAAACCCTTGCTGTGTTTAATTATTGCTGGGTGCTGCATGCACTTTTCTCCATTATTTACTTAATCTTAAATACCAGATGCTAAAGGGCACCAGCATCAATTAACTGCTTAATTAGACTTGCAAAGAAATCATGTAATTTAGTTATAGGCAAATAAAAAACCCAAAAATGCACAGAACAGAAGCTCAGGGCTCTCTTTGCAATCATTTTTAAAGCTCCCTGCATACAATGTTTGCTTTCATTGCTCACTGGAAACTCTTTGGAGCACTCTCTGTGCCTCTTGCCCTGTAGGGAGCCAAATGTCTGGATGCAGCATCTTCTGAGTGGATTTAGCCACAGCTTGCTTTGTTGCTTTCCAAATTCTTTTGATAGAGGTTTGGATGAAGGATTTATGTGGTGCCTCATCCTGATCCAGAGCAGAATCTGGTCCTTGCTCTTTCTGTGCTCTGGTGCTTGCTTTGGGTGCCCAGTCAATGGAAGATCATGTGCTGTTCCTTGTTCCTCCTAGGATGACATGTTTTTGTGTTTTGCTGTGTATTTTATGTTCTAGCATGCAACCCAAAAGCACCCTAACTTTAACAAAAAAGCCCTGCTTCCCTCACCTCAAAATAATAAGCAGCCAGATCCTTTTATTCCATTAGTTCCTAGTTTTATTCATCAGAGTGTTCACAGCAGTGGAATGCACTTTGTTTTGTCAAGGCCTACAACTCTGTCTGAGTCTTTATGCTGCAAATTCCTGTGAGAGGGTAATAATACTGCCCTGGGCTTGAGTGTAAGCAAAGTTTTCCTTCTGGAGAGCTGCTGCTGGCCCTGTGACTCGGGTGCCACTGTTCTCACTTTGCTGTCATTGCTCTGCCTCTGCAGCATCCCCTGTTTCACAACTTCTGTTTCTTTCTTAGTGCTTGGATGTTGGAAGCTGCTGACATATTTTTTCTCAAATGTCCTGAAACCTTTCTGAAAACAAGGTGGTGTTCAGCTTTTGAGAGCTTTGTTCTCCCTCTGTGCCTGTGCTGTCTCAACACTGCTCTTTTCCTCTCTGAAAATACGACCCAGCCCTTACAGAGTTCCTTATTTCTTCAAAGCACTGTATAAACATTATCTAATTAAGTGTATATAACATGCCCTAAAGTATTTTAAAGGAAAACTGCAGCACAGCATTGAAGTTTCCAGCCACTTGATCCAGTGTAAAATCTGATTGAATCACTAATTATTTTTCAAAATGCTGTGCCTAATGACATGTATCAAGACAGTGAGATCAGAGCTGCAGCCAGAAGCATTGGGAGCCAAGGAGAGAGGGGCTGTCAGGTGAGTTCTGAATTAGTTCTGGAGCTGGTTTGGATCTGCACACTGAGGTAATAAACAAAACAACAACAAAAAAAGAGTTGCTGCAGCATTCAGATCTTTCCTGTTTGGATATATATAATCAGCTCTACATTTCCTGTTGAAATGTTCATTAAAATTGCAGCCCCTGTGATTATGCAGCTGCCTAATTCAAATCAATGGGGCTCCTGAAACAATTTTGGATATTTTTAATACTGCTGTAGAACTTCCTTGTTTACAATGTTATGATTAAGTGACTTTTTTTTTTTCTAAGTCATCTAAAGCATTAATAAAAATCTCTTTAGGTTTTTTCTATTTTTTTTGTTTGGTAGTTGCTTTTTGGGTTTGCTTTTTTTTTTTTTAAATCTGAGCAGCTGTAAGTAATGCAAACCTTGCTTTATGGTTTTATATTTTACTTATTACTACAGAATATCTTTTTTAGATTGATAACTAAATCAGAAGCCCCATTACACAAGTTCTTTATAACTCCTAGGAAGCTGTAATTGACTTTTTTTTGTTTTGGAATTCACATACAAATAAATAAAATTAACAGAGCAGCAGAATAAACCTCACTGAGAGTCCTGTAGATAAGAGGGAGTGACCAAGTGGCTGTGTGGCACTTAGTTGCTGGCTGGGGTTAAACCATGACAAACAGTTGTGCTGGGCTTGCAGCTCACCAGCTTCTGAAGCAACTGTTGATAATGCTGCCAAGAAGATTATAATGCCCAGAGGGTCAAGTACTTCAGTAGGTCTTATGCTGAAAGGGAGGTAATTTCAGTTTTTACTGGAAAGATGCATTCAAGGTAATTTCAGTTCAGGAAATTCTGCACTGGAATGCTTCAGAGTGATGCCAGGGCTCTTGTCAGTTTGTTTTAATGGCTTTGGGTTTATTAGCTTTTCACTTTTCTAATACCTTCAATCCCTTTTACTGTTTGTTACTGAAGCCTTGGCACAATTCTGATGTGTTTAAGTTGCAGACATTACAGGAAAATACCTAAATCAAAACATTGTGGGAGAGAGACAGCATGAACAAGCAGATGTTTACAGTTTCTGACTTCTGTGGTTGAGGAAAAGCAAACACATTGCTATAAAAACTCAGTGTGGTAAAAGCATTTTAGTTGCCTGTAGTTACATGCTTCACCTGCTTGCACAGGTATTTTTCTAGTTGTCTTGTGCTTTTATTACCTCTCTCCAGCTGTACTTATTAACTCCTTTGTTTAACTCCACTTGCTGATGGTCCCACTGGGGCTGCAGGGGCAGGGCAAGAGGCAGAGCTGGCACTGCATCTCTTGGTCACATCCCTGCTGGCTGAGCACATCTGCTGGGGCTGGTGCTGCCAGCTCAGCTGTGGGGGTGGCCAGATGTGAACACTGCAGATGTTTTAGTGTGGTTGGGCCCAGATGGCCTGAACCAACCTGCCACTGTTACATCCCTGATCACAACAAAGGGGGATGATACTGTGGAAACTGTGCAGGTCAAAATTGCTCTGTGCTGGCTGGAAATTGCCAACTGTCTGTTGCTGGGTTGAGAAATTAATGAAGATTTTAAGTGAACCATTGTTCTGAGGTGCTGGAGAAGCAGGATGCAGCTTGTAGGATTGAGAAGTGAGAACTGTTTTTTAGTATCATTCTTTGTGTCCTCTTGGTATTCAGAACCTATTCACCTATTGAATTCACCTATGGAAAATTGGAGGTAAATACTTTGGATGTGGACACAGGAAGTGAATGAGATGGAAGGGGACAGGAGAGACCAAAGCTTTTTCTTCTTTTTACAGAGAATAGATTGAATGTGATTTGGCCACTACACCTTAATGGGTAATCCCCACTCTGAGCCTCAGATGAAAAGAAGAAATCTATAAGGCTAGAGATAATGCAGGAGGATTTTTGCAGACTTTTCTCAGATGTAAAGTGAGCTACTGAATAGCACAGCCTTTAAGGATAACTTTTTCTTCGAGCACAGAGCTAATTCACTGATTTAGCCAAGTTGGGTAAATCTGTTTCTCATTGCTTGCATATCCCAAGTACACAGATCTTTTCTGTGTTCCATTTTTTCCTTTCCTCACTTGTTCCTCAACATACACTTTTTCTAAGACTCTTGACCTGTTTTGGCAGAGCTGCTCATGCCAGCAGCATGGTGTCCATGGCATTTGGTGTCTTTGACCTCAGTGGAAGAGTCCCAGCAGCAGCAGTGAGTAAAATATTCTCTAAACCTCAACCTGAAGTGAATCCTTCTTGTGGGAGGCTGCAGTGCCAGAGATCAGGATTCTCTGTGCACTTTCTCCCTGGTGTGGGGTGGATCATTGGAAACCAGGAGTCAAGGTTACCTCAGTACTTTGTTTTTTTTCTATACCAAAATAATCTCTTTGGTGACTAAGCATGGGAGATCTCGATGTTTTGACTGATCTTATTCCAAACAGGATAGTCCTGCACTAAGCCAGCGTTTGGTGCAGAGTTCTCAGGAGACAGAGGGATGGAAGAGTTCAAGCAGTGTCAGAAAGCAGGAGGATCTTCCCAACATGTAGGGCAGGAAGAAGGGATGTAGAGGCTGTGCAGGGGGAATTCAAGATGAAGTTGGAAAAGAAAAATAGTGAAATTCTGGAGTAGGCTATTCTTTGAGCCTGCTACTACCTTTGGTGTGGTGGAGCCTGCTGCAATGTGTGCTGCCTCTCAGGATTCCCAAAGAGCTCTGCAAACTTCCCAGCAAAAGGAAATCTGCACGGGGATTGCTTCATCCACCCCTAACATGCATCCATGGCTAGTGTGAAGTGCAGCTGCTTAGTGCCACACAGGGACTGTCCCAATGGCAGGGAGTGAGAAGAGTCTTTTTTACCTTGGAAGTGGAGGAGGCAGAATGTGGTTACCAAATGGCATTTGTACAGGACTGATGTCACAGCCCTGGGTCGTGCCCTCGGCCCCAAATAAAAAACGCTCTGCCAGGAAAAATGTTTTACCTCTTCTGTAACATTCCAGGTCTGAGTCTCTTCTCTTCTCTCTGAAAAATGGTGCATCCAGAGCACAGCCTGCTCCCTGCCATAACCTTTAGCTCATTACTGATTCAGGAAGAGAGTGCCAGCTATTGAATCACAGGGCTGGGACCCAGCTAAAGGTCTATGGACATGAAAGCAAGCACAACCTCTCCTTCCCAAAAGCACTAGCATGTGGAAATGTGAAAGTTCTTGTCTGTGAATTCTGCAGCACTCCAGTCAGGCTTGGAAGGAAATAGACAGGTAGGAAAAGGCAGCTTCCCAGCTGGGGAGAATCACATCAAGGGACTGATGGAGCTTAGGAGATGTGGGCACAAACAAACAGCCATTGTTATTCTCCAGGGTGGAAGAAAATGTGTTTCTGCCAGAAAATGCAGACAGTACCTGGAAGCAATTTGAAAAGCCAGGCTAACTCCCATGGCTTGCTGGCCTCCAAGATAACACTTTTACCTGTGTCCTGGATCCCACTGCAAAGGTTTCCTGCTGCTGTTTTTTGCAGCTCATGCTTAATTTCCACAGTCTCTGCCTCCAGCAGCTTTTGAGCTAACTTTGCTCTTAAAACTTCTTGCCTTTTGTAGTTTGAGTTGTGTGATAGAGGATTGAATGCCTTGCATCTGTAGGGAAAGACAGTCTCTCCTTAAAGACATACATGGTCTGAAAAATCTCTGCTGCATGTTAAATTGAAGGATTTTGCCTCTGTTACTTGTGGGATTTCTCAGTTGTTAAAACATTTCAATACCTGTCATTAGCAAAGGGACATTGGGCTGACAGAACCCATTTCTCAATCTCCCACATTTACTCACCTGCATCAGTTCTGCTGAGCTTAATTTTCATTATAATCCACTGGGTCACCTGTGTTCCATCAGACTGTTCTCTCTAAGGTTTTGTTTCATTAGGACTTTATTATGGAGCTAATTTTATTTTAAAAAGCCATCAAATTCAGGGCTGAGCAATGAATTTTCCTGTAAAACAGGAAGATATCCCAGGTCTGTGCCGTGATTCAGCAGATTCTGTGTTCTCAGGGCTGTCACCAGATCTGTGCTGTTGAATTAAGAAGTATCCTTGACTTTCCTTCCCTTAGCCCTTCTATCTGTGAAATGGAGACAGTGCTAATCTCTCATTTGTGTGACTCCATAAGATTTGTCCAGCACTTCAAAGATGCCAAAGACAACAAAACTGCCAAGCCTCCTTTCAGTAACAGGATTGATGATTTACACCCAAAATGCTCATTTTTGTGCTAAAACAAGATCACCTGAAAGATACTGCAGTTGGAAGCAGCCCAAGGAAGGGGGAGGAGGAAACCATCTGTTACACAACAGCAGAAATGGTTCAGGGCACTTTCCTGGGAAGCTCTGGGTGACGAGTTTGGAATATGAAGGCTTATTTATATGGATGGAGCTAATTTTCTCTAAGTTATTCATTTTTCACTTAGGGAATTACCTAATCTTACAAGAGATTTCCTTCAGGAGGAAAGATTCATTTATTCTCTGTCTCATTCAGCCCCAGGCAAGCCTGAAGATGCTCTGCCTCTTCCAGCTCTGCTTTTTAAACTGATTCTATTAATGGAGCTTAAAGATTTTCTTCTTCTGGACAAAAAGGGTTAATCTTTCTCATTCCCACTCACCCTACTCCTCCTCTTTTTCTGGAGAGTTCTTTTTTTGGTGGCTCTGGCTGTTTCTATCATCTTCTCCCCCTAATCTGCCACTATCTGAAGAATTCATTACATTTCAAATCAGAGGCCTTGCTGCATACATTAGCAGGTTTTAATAGACTTGCCACGACTCAAAAAGGAGGAAAAAAAAGAGAGAAGATTTAAAACTCTTGTCTTGCCGAAAGCAGACAGATTGACTCAAAAATGACTCAGTCAATAAAAGATGAGTTTTGAAAAGGCTTCCCTCTGCTCAAAGGGAGCTCGTATTCCAGAGAATTAGGTTTTTCTAAGCCCACTGTCAGAAATTAATAATACATACAGCATGTAAAATGGATTTAGCCCTCTACAGCCTTATACAAACATATCTTTGACTTGCTAAATGTGACACGACTACCAGGATTTTCCAGCCTTTATCCCAGGAGTTTGTCATCTCTCCAGAATGGTGACCTCGCTGGAATTTTTAAGCACATTAAAAAAAAAAAATTGCTAAATGAGATTTTAATTAAGAATATGTTTCTACTTCCCTCACCCTTTTTCTCCACCCAAACCCCTGCTGTCAGAGTGTTTTATTATTATTTGCAGTCAAAATTAAGCCAAAAGCTCTGGTTTAAACTCAAGCTATCAAGTCTCTTTGCTTGACTCTTTCAGTACCTTCTTTTGAAGAAAGATGCTGAGACTTCTGCAGAATCTTTGATGTGGTTGTGGGGCTTTTTCTGCTGCCACAAAAGGGCTTCTAGGCCAATAAAATGTCTTTCTTAGGAAAAAAGACAGGGCTTCTCTCTTATTAGATCTATCCACAAGTATTCTTGTGTGATTGGAGCTCTTCCCAGATGGTCCTGCTCACCTTGCTTAAGGTAACTCAAATGTGCAGGTGTGAAATCATTCACCACCACTGTTTATTCCTCCATCACACTCCCTCAGCTGATAAGAATTGAAAGTGGTGTTAATTTCATCCTCCTGATGATTTGGTTTGATCCTTTATTCAAACTGGCCTTGTTGAAACCACTGAAGGTGTTGTCTTGAGCAGGTAGGTCCATACAGCCTTCTGCATGGCTGTGGGCTGACTGCCTTTGTCCATCTCTGTTTTCTCATTCTTCCAAACCCCATATTTAATTATTTTAATTATTTTATTTTTTTTTTTTAGATTTCATAGTGGTTGACTCAGTCTTGAAATCTTCTCTGCATTCTCACTCTGAAAATTTTTCCTCCACCTTTTATTTTTTAATTACTTTTTATAACTTACCCTTTAAGCTAACTTTGAGAATTTGCTGCATGTGTTATCTCCTCATGGATCTATTCTGTCCTCAGCTGTATTATTCTACATATTGCCTGTGGGCTTGTGGAATGCTCTGTGTGAATGTGTTGCAGAAACATGAAGTCTGACTCTGGACAGCATCTCCTAGATGATGCAGAGAAACTTTTAAAAACATCAGTGAAGAAGCAAACACACTAAAGTGCTCCATTTTGGACCATTATGTGCTGTATGGATGTTGCTTGGGCTTGAAACAAGCAGAGCTCATGATTTTTTTAATATGTTTATAGGTTTTATGAGAAATTGTTGACAATATGCACCCAAAAGTGCAGCAATAGTGTGTTCTTCTTTAGGAGACTTGCTCAGGTTTTCTTGTGCTTCTCTGGCTCCAAGGAGAACTCTAATCATGAGTGTTGGTGTTTAGAAGAATTTCCATCAAAGTAACAAGAGGTCTTTTTCACAGAGCTGAAGGTAATGAGGTGCTTCAGCACTAGCAAAAGTATTTCACTGCATAAGAGATTTCCACTTTTATCTCAGACTTGCTTTTTTTTGTCAGTGGTGGTTTGTTTTTTGGGTTTTTGTATATAAATATGACATCCCAAGGTTACAATCCCAGGGTTTCTTGGGTGTGTTTTCTGGTCAGAATGTGGAATTAGCAGCTGCTGGAGCATCACTTAATGGGATTTAATTCCCCCTAACTCCCCTAGGCCAGGCTGGATGAGCCTCTGAGCACCTGATCCAGTGAGTGGCCTCCCTGTGTGGGGCAGGATGATCTTTAAAGTTCCTCACAGTCCCAAGCATTCTGTGATTCTGTGTAACTGGAAATGGCCTCAAAGGACACCCAGCAGAACATCACCTTCCCCAATACTGATTTCCCTGAAGGAATTTGTGTGTCTGAATCTCTTGGTCTTTCCAGCACAGGCAGGGTCCCTACTTACTCCTTTCTGTCGAGAGCCATGAGTAACTGCTTCCTTGAAATTCCACAGGACTTCTGTTCTTTGCTTCACTTCATTCATGAGCATTAGCCAAGCAAATGCTGGTTCTTGGGTTGTAATAACCAGGAGTTATGCAACAATCCCAGGAAGAGAACACTTGGCTCTTTTGGTATTTAAAATTCTTGGAAAACCCAAATATACAAGACCTAGAAATCAGCTGGATAACTGGAACTGGAGTCACTCTTCTTCTGGGTCTTTTATTATAAAACACTAAACTTCTTCACAGGATAAGACTCCAGAGTTAATGTCCTGTTATGTCATAATCAGGAACTTTTAGTTTCCTTTTGAAGATGTGCTCCTAATGCTGGTATAGAGATGAACAAAACTGAAGGGAACAAGCAAGACTTTACCTCTGGTTTTCTGTTTGTTTCCAATGAGTTCATTTTTTTAATCCATGTTCTGTTGACTTGAAAAGTAGTTTTCCTGGTGAATATTATGTCTCTTGAGCTTCCAGCTGCTTTGCTGGGACATAGCCACCTAATAATCTCCTTGGGAATAATTGCTGGTGTCTTTTCAGATAATTTTTGTGAAAGGTGACAAACTGCTAGCCACAGTGAGATGTTAATAACACAGAGATGCCCTTTGTTTGAAAGCTGGTGCAGAAATTGCCCCATGCAGTTGTTGGAAAGTGAGACTTTTGATGGTAAGAAGTGAGGAATGGATCCATTCATTTGCATATAATTCCAGGCCTTTTGTGTCAGCTTTTGTGTAAACCATACAATTTCCATCCCAGTGGGGAATGAGTGCTTATAATACAGAGGGACAGGAACATGGGATTGCTCTCAGCAGGAACCAGGGTTAAGGACATGTCATCTACTAAAAAGGAGGAAAACATGGTCTGCAGGAACTACATGGAGAGAAACAGCCATGGAAAATTAATGAATCCACGTTATTAAACCAGCTCAGCTCATGGCTCCTGATGTCCCCTGTGAGCAGGCATCAGAAAAAGGGAGGAATCTGGGTCCTTCCAGGGGTGTGTTGAGCTGAACTGTCCCTGCATCTGCCCCAAATCCCAATCAAGACTTACTGTATATTTTTCTTGTAATCAGTGTCCATTTACCAGCCAGATCCACAGCAGCTGTCTGAGGTGGACATCTTTCTCTGTGGCACTGAAATTAAAAACTTTTAAAAACTTTAGACTGCAGCTGACTAGCATGTTCCCAGTGTAAGTTTCTCAGCCTTTTTATAATGAGGTGATGTATTTTTGAAAACAAATGGCATAGGTAGGCATTGGGTTCTCTTGTGATCTAGAGTCAGAGAGCTCCATAAATACTTTATTTAACTTTTCTGTTCCTCTTTCTCTCTTTCTAGGTAGCCAGAAGGTCTCTCTGAGTTGGTCCAAATGATGAACTTTACAATTAGAGCCTTAGTGTCCATCTTCCAAAATTTCTAATAAAATTGCATGAATATTTAATACCCAATTATTAAATATTTAAAAATTGAAAACGGAACTGGCTTGGAAGTTAGCACGTGATGAATAATTCAGGATCAGAAGAGGAGACTTGGCATTGGGGCTGAGACAGATGTTACCTTTCCTGTCCCCCTGCCCAGAAATGATTTTGGTGTCCTCCAGCCTTGGCATAGTTTGTGGACATTGCTTGGAGACATCATTACCTCTTGGCCAAGAGTACCAGCACAAGGTTAAGGGAAATGACTCTTCCTTATCCATAGTAACATTTCAGACTCCTGCAGTAGAAATAAAATCTCCAGAGGCTGGAATAACATGATTGAAAGCCTGGTTATCCAGGAGATGGCTCTGTTTCCAAACATCTTTCATGCTCCAGGGAAATAATTTTGCTTGTCTTTACATCTGTGTCACAATCCTGCAGTTCTGTTGTTTGAAAGTCCTTTTTCCCCTCTTGCTCCACACTGAACCAGTGCTCTGTTCTGCTCCAGCAGGAGCATCCTTAAAGGATTGTTTTCATAAAGTGGACACCAGGCAATGAAGTAGAACATGAAAAATATGCCAATAAAAACAGGGCAGAACCTGCTATCCCGTGAGAGGAGGTCTGGGGCAATCAGAAGAGTGCTCAGAGGAAACATCTGATGTGATTCTTGAGCAGAATGCCTTTGGGTCCTGCTGCAGGAGCACAAAGAGCAGGGAGAAGGGTTTGGGAAAGGTTTGACTAGTTGGCATCCAGAGAGCTTTCAGGCCAAGAGCAATACATTTGCAGAGCCAACACTTCAAAACACTATTAAGGGGATAAACAGGGGAGGAAAAAAGGATTGAATAGAAGGAGCGAGTGGAGGCTTTTTAGAGCTTAATTTCCTTTGGAACAAAAGCCCTAAAACAAACTCCACAATCTTCTGCCATTAAAAACACCAGTAAGGTGGCTGCTGCAGAGCCTTGCCTTTCTCTGTTGCAGTGCCATTGTGTTCTCCCAGCTGGGCCCAGCCTGTGCATTTTCCTGGCTGTGCCCTGCAGGCTGTGCTCAGTGCCCATGGGGCCATTGGCTGACCTTTCTGAGCCACCCCACCTCGGGGCAGAGTACAGTGGCACAGAAAAGAGAGTTCTGGAGATGGGAATGGGGTTATCATGACTGTGAGGATGGGCAGAAGGGTTTGTTGACAGCCACACTCCCAAAGAGTCGGGGAGTCTGCAGGGTTTAGAGTTTGCTCTGTGCATCAGAACTAAAGGCATGATGACCTGCCCCATCTCAGCTTCTGTCTCACACCTCAGAGTTATTTGACAGCGACTTCAGACATGGGAGGAACCTAAAGAGGCATTTGTTATTTCTGTATTTTGATTGTCTGCCTGCAAAGCTACAACCTCTTTGTGTTGTGAGCACAGACTTTGCAGTGCAGGGAGCAGAGGGAGACAAGAAACTGTAAGTAACATAATATTGGACACTTCCACTGAGTCAAAATAGCATTTCCATGAGTCTCAGCATCTGAGTTTGACAATAAAAAGTTCCATGAGTAAGAGCAGAATGGCTTTGCTCCTGGGAAGGCTTGAAATCATCTCTTGCCAGCAGTGGAAATCTCCCGTTCACAGCTTCGATGAGCATCATCAGCTAATAAACTGTGAAGCACTCTCTAATGCATGATTGAATATTGTCCACCCTGTGCTGTGAATTACTAAAACTCCTGCAAAAAGTCTTCACTGGGAGAAAGAACAAATAGCTATTTCTGGAGCTGTTTTTCTCATTTGGTTTAATAGCAGATGTTGGGTGCTGTTTCAGAGGTTTAAATGCATCCAGTGTTTTGGGGTAGTGCTGATAGCAGTGGTGTGCCAATGGAAACAAAATAATGGGCAGAGTGCAGGAGAGGTGGTAGGGGATAAATCAATCTGTTAGATGCTTCTGCAGACCACCCTGTCTAATTAACAATGCATATTATATATGTTAATTATATAGTTCTTGGGAGTAATCTTTTCATTAGACACTTGAGTGGTTTCAAAGCACTCTTTTTCTTGGAAACAACTTAGTGGAGAAGTGATTCTCCTTCATCTGACAAGTGATACAAGTTATGCCCCTGGTTTTTGCTACCTGACTTCCCTGAACTACAGCCCATGAAAAGTCCCACTGACTTTTTTTTTTTTGCACTCCAAAATAGATTACCTGGAAAACATATAGACTGGAAGACTTATGCCTGAGATTTGCTGGCTAGCTCTAGAAGCAGAAGTTAAGTACTTTCCTGTAAACTGAAGTGACACAGTATATTTGTGTTTTTAAGGTGAGGCTATTTTTTGCATCCAAAGTTAATGACTTGCTGCAGCTCTGGCTGACATCACTTTGTTCTGAGAAGTGCTGGTGGGCTGTAATTGCCATATGGAAGGGAAATGTGGCTGGCAGACTTTAATCATTGTTTGGGATGTGGAGGGAGATGTTTTCCTGCTTGGGTGACAATTTATGACCAGTGTGACCACCCTAATTTCCAAACTGTTTGTGCCATATCATGCTAATTGATGAAGTCCATCTTGGGCAATAAATAGTTCTCCTGAGGTTAATTTCTCCTGTGTCTGGGATGTGTGTTGCCCTCCCCACTGAGTTCTGAGTTGCTGCAAGCAGGCTGCTCACATCATTACAGCCACAGATTTTAGCAGTACCCAGACAACACTGTGCTGCCTCCACTGAGAACAGCTGCAGGGTGGCTGAGGAGCTGAGCTGAGCTCCCAAACACCCACTTGCTTTTTGCCTGCCCCCAATCCAAAACAGCTCTGCCAACAAGGAGAGGGACAGAGAAAGCTCCAAGCAGTGCCCAGACTGGGATGCCCTGAGAGAACCTTTTGCTCAGTGGTGGCTCATTGGCCAGCTCCAGGTGTGCTTGAAGGTTTTTGTGAATTTGGTGTTGTGATCTCAGTCTTAGCAAAAGGAAGAAAAGAAAATCATGCTTTAATTGATCCTGACCCATGTTCTGTGTGTGTGCAGGTACTGCAAGAGAGGTTCCTGCTTTTCCATGGCTTCCTCTCTTTGGTCCTCAGTGTCCTGCTGCTCTCACCTTACCCCAGTGTCCTCTGCTGCTTTCTGCAGGTTATCAGAGGATAATTAATTATGGACTGCTTTCCAGGAAGGGGTATCTTTGTAAGGGTACATGGGTTGCCTGAAATGGAGCTTTCAGCCAACCATCTTCAGTAAAGAGAAACATCTGGGAATTTTTGTTTTAGTGGAGAGTTGTTGGGCAGTGCGAGAACTGCAGCTGGTCATGGTGGTGGAGACCTTTGCTTGTGCTGTGCTGCCTTTGAAAACTCTCCCCAGAGCTGCTGGAAGGGCAAGCTGGTGGCTGGAGGAGGGGGCTGGGAGTGCATTGAACCATATGGTACATACAGGGTTTAAAAATAAACCAATGTTGACTGATCAAATAAATACCACTTAGATTTCAAACTGAACAGCCTGTGCAGTCTGTTGAATATAAAACTGTTTTTACCTTCAAGAAAAGTTATAATTCATGGCTGTAATGTCACAAATTTCAAGTTTTGCAGAGAGCAGTGTGAGGCTGCCAGACTGTAAGGTCGAGTAGGGGTGGTGTGGGGCTGCATGGTCCCACTCCCCCAGGGCATAAAACATGCCTATAAAATCTAGCAAAGCGAATTTTATTTCTCAAAAGCAATGGTCATAAACTTGCCTACATCAGAAAATGTTCAGCTCTTCTCCTATTAGCCTTTATTTAACACGATACAATTTATTTTTATGTTGTGCCCTTCACAGAATATCTCAGAACTCTTTTCAGATGCTGCTCCTCATAAACTGAGGCTGGCAAAGAAAATTTCAGCTTGGGGTTTGAGCAGGGGAATGACTGGAAGGGTCCCAGGTGCAGAAGGGCAAGGCCCTTGGGAAGGGCACACCTGCAATGGATGGAGTAATTCAGGATCAGTTTGGGGTGTAGGGGGTGATTAAGGATGGCAGCAGCTCCTGGAGATGGGGGAGAATAAAGATTATTGTGCCTTGCTGCTTGGAACTGAGAAAACAGTGTTTCCCCTTCCCATTATGGACCTTGTGTGGCCAAGGTGGTTCTGGCATCCCTTCTGTGAGCTGGAAACAAAATTTAAGCAATTCTTGTGTAAGTGGAGCAGGGTGGGTGAAAATGCAGCATCCTCCTGTTGGGTGGCATCTGTCTGGAGGCAGCCTGGCAGGGTCAGCAGGGACAGGAATTGATGTGTAAATACTTTATCCTGTGTGTGCTGCAGTGAGTGACCCCCAAACATGTCACTGAGGGAAAGTAACCTTTAATGGAGAGTTAGAGAGCACTGCAGGCCTTTTTGAGAGACATATATATTAGCTGGGATTGCAGCTGAATTAATGCAGCTACATGGCTTGTGGCATCTTCGGGGATGGGCAGAACAAATTTGTATTTTCCTGGAAAAGACTAGTGATACATTTAATTTCATGCCACTTTTGGCATGCTCAGAGTCACATTGTTTCCTCCTCTTTCCCTGGGGAAAAGGCTAAGCATGAATTTGGTTTTCTTTGGTGTAGAGACTACTATAGTTATTGATTGACCTGGCTGAACTTGGTGCAAGAGCCAAAGCTGTGGTATTTCCAGGCTGCTCTGAACACTTTCAGATGTGAGGAGTGCCAAAGCAATGGAATAAAAATCAGTGACATTTCCAATATGAGACCAAAAAAGCCCAACTCATATTTTATTTATTTATCCAAAATAGTTTGAATTATTCATTAAAGTCAGTGTAAGTGTGTGAAAATACAAGGTGTTTCAAGAAGCAGTGTCATTAGGAGGAATTAATCATCTGGCAATATTAATTTTCTAACAGATTAATGATTTTTTTTTTCAGTGAGGATATTTTTTCCACATCAAACTCTTCAGGACAGGCAACTTTTTGTACATACTCTCAGCCTGAATATAAAGGATATGGGACAGTATTTCTATATATTTTCCTATTCTCTCTCTTCTCCTTTTCTTTTTTTCCTCAGGCCAGTCATTACCCCCAATCAAGGCATGGCCTGCATAACCTCATGCTTATTTTCTCAGTTCTTATTTTTTTCATAAACTTGGAGATGCTTTGGCATCCCTTCTTTGGGATGAAGGATGTTTGTGGTGTGACTTTCCCCATCCATTGCCTCTGCAACTTCTCTCACCTGTGTTTTGCAAGTGGAACAAGGTCAAATACAGGAACTCAAACAGGTTCTCTAAATACACAGATTCTGGTTTTCAAATACTGTCTTTTAAAGATATAATTAAACCTAATTCTCCAAACACTGGGGAAGGTCTGAGTGGATGAAGCTGTTCAGTTTTCTGTAGGTGGTGGATAAAAGGGGTGGGCAGCCCTGCTCTGTCTGCACCTGGTTCATCCCCAAAGCATCTCCCTCTGTGCCATGGCCTTTGTGGCTGTGCCTTAAACACTGCTCTGGAGCAGCTGAATTGCACTCTGTGACTTTTAAACCAATTTTTCCTGACTGTGCTAGAAATTTGGTGGGAATTAGTGGTATTAGGTGAGGCTTAAGAATTAGCATTTTCACAGCTTTGGATTCAGAGCAGAGCAAACAATGAGCTGCCTTTTAGCTTAACATCTTCACTTCATGGGGAACATGTTAAAAAGATTAATTACTGTCCCCAAGTCTGTGCATGTGCTGCTGTCCTGCTGCCTGGGTGCCAGCTCTGTACTTGGACAGACCCATGGTGCAGAGGGGCTCCATAGGTACCCCAAAATTAAACTGTCTTTGCCATTTTAGACACCCCAGTGTGTCTGAGACATTGGCTGGGGCTGGCTGGTATCACACAGAGCCTGCAGAATGCTTTTTCCTGCAGAAGTGTGGTGGAAAGGTATCAGAGATATCCCAGGGCATCTCGAGGGGCTTTGTTTCAGGAGTGGGATCCCACCTGACTTCTCTCAAGTCTGTTTACTTTCCTCTGAAGCTGCTCTCCCATGGATCCTGCTTGCTTGGTTGTGCCAGCAGATCCCTCAGTGAAAGCAGGGGGGCAGTCACAGAGTCCTGAGTTACAGCAGGAGCAGCCCCGGGTTGGATCGTTCCCAGGGGACAAACACTGCGGGAGGGAGGCACCAGCTGGGCTGGAGCTGCTGAGCCTGAGGCTTAACTGGGTGTAAAGGAAGAGCAATCTCAGTCTGACAGTCAGGGTTCAGTGGCCCTTTCACTGGGGCAGCTGAAACTCGGCCATTCCTGCTGTGCCCCTGCGTGGGATTTTCCTGCTCTGTCCCTAAGCTGAAGAAGCCCAGTTGGACAATCCCTAATGGAGTCAGGGAAGGGAAGACAAGGCTTTACCCAGCCCTGGCTGCCACTGGAGCATTCATCTGCATCTCCATCAGCAGTTGGAGTTGAGCACCTTGTGCCAGTGGCTCTGAGGAGCAGAGAGGTTTTTCCTGCAGATGAATTCCTGCAGCCAGGACAGCAGCAGTGCTGCAGGCTCTGCAGAGGGGCCAGGAGGAGAGCAGGGAGCTGCCAAGGGCACACAGACAGGGGTGAAGGCTCCAGTTACACTGGAAAGCCCCAGATTTCTTGCATAAAAGACTGATTGTAGTCAAAGTTTTTCCTTTCTCGCCCTGAGGGTAGTGGAGGGAAGCAGCTGCCATCACTCAGTTGCTGTTGCAGAGTCACAGGGTTGTTTAACTAGGCCAGCACTGTTGGGTGGGGGTGAGGATGCTGTGGTGGCCCCTGGCAGGACCAAGTCTGAGACAAAGCAGTGGAAAAGGCACTAACTCTTCATGAATAACAAAAGCTGTTCAAGGAGTTAATGAATTAGGGTGCCATCCACCTCCAAGGTTATAAAAGTTGGGAAAGGCAACCTCTGAGATGCAGTAGGAAGAGGCAGATTTACTTTTCCAAGGCTAGGCTGCATTTATTAGGGAAAAAAATATTGCTGTTGGACATGGGCAATATATTAAAGGCAGAGCTGTCTCTGACAGTGACGAAATGTTATTTACCACTGCAGTGTGGTCACTGAATTTTTACTTTCATATATAGGATTTTGTCCTTAACAGTTGCATAGCTAAATGAAAACTGAGAATATCCAGGTCAGAGCCAACCATTAACCTCTCAATTTCAGAGGCTGATTACTTGATTAATCAAAGACCAGTCCTGGCTGAGATAATGGGGAAAGGATAGTAATAATCCAGAGAAGGGTTGAGTTAATCACACATTGATGAGTTGCTGTGAGTGGGAAGGTGGGTGGTCAGAAAGAGCCTCTTTGAGCTCTTGAGAAGGGACTGTGTGTAAGACTCAACCCTTTGGGACATTAAGGGTGCTTTGGATATTCTCTACTTACTTTACATCCCCCTACAATTGGGGGGTTCCCTGGATAGCAGGGTTTTAATGAACCAACTGGTGATGTTCCCCACCACTGGTTTGCTCTCCATAAAGCAAGATGCAGCTGGGGGATGCCCAGAGTAAAGGCAGCCATTGCTTGTACATCACCACCAGGAGCTGCTCAGGAAGGTGGAGCTGGATTAGCTGAAGGTGAGGAGCTGGCCAGTGTTAACTCTCCCTGTGTGGATGCTCTCACTCAGAAGTAAAAGGACATGTAGTTCTCTTTAACCATTAAAGAGTTCCTGTCCTTGCCTGGGGATTAAACTGAGTTGGATTAAGGCCAAAGTACTTCTGAGCAGGGGCATCCTCAGTGGCATTTAAGGCACTTTAACTTGAATTATCCTTCCACCCACAGTGCCTAACCAAAGCAGTACAGGAGATGAGAGGTGGCTGGCATTCTCCTGTTGTGCCTGCAGCTGCTCAGAGGTGAATGTCACTGGCAAGTCCATGGCCTTGCAGTTTCCATCCTGCATCCTCCCTGCACTGTGCCTGGGAGGCCAATGGAAACACTTTCCAGCAAGTACTCAAGCAAAAAAATTTCCAGCTCACTTGGGAAGCGGTAATGTTTTAGTATGGGCTCTATAAACCCAGCCAAAAACATTCCTCATATTCCAGCAGTCACCTTGCTCTGAAGTTCCTGCTGCTGGACCTGAAGCTAAACTAAAGACATATGGGTTACAAATGCTGCAATTATGTCTCTGATCACAGCACAAAGCATTAAACCTCAGAATGACAAAGAGGTATTCGACTGAGGGAGTCTATTTGTTTGCTGTTAGAAAGAGTCAGGATTTTTCCTAACCCTGGACTGCAGTGTTGATAAAACAGGCTGACTTGGAAGACATCTCTAGTGTATATTAAAGTAAAGCCAATCTCTGTAATTAATGGGATGATAAATCGAGGTTTAATTACTCAGAAGGCACCTTGGGTGAAAGATTCATGGTAATCGTTGTGTATCCTCTTGAAGGATTCACAGTACTGGCAGCTCCCTTTGTAGCAATAAAACACAGGGTGAGTGGCAGGGATTCTCCCAGGACCTCTGACAGGGACTAGTCCAGTTGAGGTAGCAAATGCAGAGAGGCAGAGGTGCTCTCCAGGCTTTTTATCACAATAAAAGCCCCTTCCCAAACCTTGAGGGATTCCTAAGCAGTGTGTCAATTGGAGATCAAAGCACTTACTTCGAATCTGCTCCATTGGAGGAGATTTCCCTTGCAGGCAGCTGCCTCCTGATGCAGCCATACAGAGGCATATTTCAGACTGTTTCTCCACTTTACTGCTTCATGTAGAGGAACACCCTTCTCTTGGGTTCTGTGTAGAAAATAGGATGTGTGCATGTGGGAAATGGATGCTAGAGCTTGGAGTTTTTGTGGAGTGTTGTTAAAAGACTGGCTGAGCAAAAGAAAAATCCATCCCATCGAGATATCCCAGTTTACTATCTTTTGGTCTGCTGGGGCCAAGAAGAGAGGCATCCAGCTTGCTTGCTTCTTTATTCTGCCTGCTTAATTCACTTTTTAATTAACCTTTTCAATTCGCTCAGTTTGGCTAGCACTGTAAGTACAGCACGAGGGCTCTGTACTGATGACATATAAGTCAGTCCCCATTTTCTTCCCTTTCCCAGAGCTGAAGAAGCAAGTGGAAAGTGCAGAACTGAAGAACCAGCGGCTGAAAGAAGTTTTCCAGACCAAGATCCAGGAATTCCGCAAGGTGTGCTACACGCTCACGGGGTACCAGATCGACATCACCACCGAGAACCAGTACAGGCTCAGCTCCATCTACGCCGAGCACCAGGGGGACTGCCTGCTTTTCAAGGTAGGTCTGTGCTCCCCTGGCTGCACCTGCTTCTTTGCATTCGTGGTTTTCAACGTGCCAGGGTGAATTTGCTCTTTCTCAGTAATTAAACTGGAAAATCGCTGCCCCCTGCTACGTGGCAGTATTCCTCGTGAGGGAAGTAAAGATCCTTTCTCCTGTTAAAAAGTAGGAGGTTTGACATCTGGTCTCCCACTTATATATCAAAGTCTGGAACAAAGAGGAGAGACTATATATGCATAATACCTCAGGCATCTGGCTTGGCACTTCACCTTTTTATATTATCAGTTATATGCCGCAGTAATAAAACCTTATGTAACCATCAAGGCTCATCATTACTTCACTAGGAGATATTTGTCCCCATGTTTTTTTTCCCATCCTCCAGCTTGTCTGTGTGTCAGCATCTTGTCTTTATGTAAATTGGAATCCCTTTTGAGCAGCAGCTCATCCTGGTGTGTGTGAAGTGCCATTTCAGAAATGCTACACAGATGAGTAGCAATAACAGTCTGTCTGGTCTGGCTGGGTGGGCTGTGAGGTTGGGGCTTGATAGAGGGGCTGTTTTTCTGCTGTGCTGCCTTCCAGCTGGCAAACCTGGGCTGATGCCTTAGAGAGCTGAGGTGTGACATTAGAAGTCATCAAGATATTAAGTCCTGTCTTTAGATTGGTTCAAGTGCCAACAGCCCAAGTTTACAGGTCAGTGAGAGAACTTTATTCTTCTCTGTGGCAAACACAACAACACTTAAAATAATACCTGCCTCCTACTGATTCTCCCTAGAGCAAATCTCCTTTATGAATGGGGTTTGGAGGTGTTCAGCACAGGAGGGAACTCTGTAGCAGGAAATGGGAAAGTTTTGTTTCTGCAGACCTGTGGATGGTTGCCAAATTGTTTCTCTACATAACAGGACAAACATTTTCCTGTTCTGCAACTTTAGTGCCTCGGAGAAAAAGAACAAAAACAACCCAACAAATAAAGCAGGTCAGAGTGTGTATAAGACAGCACCTAGGATCTTTAGTAAAACTAGGAAAATATCCCCAGAACAGTCATACTGATTTGCCTTAGGAGAGTTCTGGATGACCTGAAGCACATGGCAGAAAAAGAAAGCTCAGTGCCCAGGGAAGAGAATAATTCTGTTGGTTTTAAGGTGCTGCCATTTAATCCTGAAAACAGTTCTCTGTTGAGATGGTGCAGTGCTGCTCCAGAGACCTGTGCTCACACCTGTAGTGTTAAATATTTAATGAATGAAACTTCAGCAGGATCCTAGAGGTGTGTGTTGGATGCCATGGCTGGACAGTACAAGTTGCAGTTTTTTCTGCACCATAGGAGAGATGGCATGCTTGGAGAAAGTTAAGAAAATGTGAGAAAATGTATGCTGGCCACAAGAATGAGAACTGGCTGGCAGCTCAGGAGCTTGTTGCTGGTAGAATGAAACTCTCCTTGGTGAAATGGCAATATAAATAATTTATATGCAGGAGAGGGGATGCTAAAGTACAGATTTCTCTCTCTACACATTCTGCTTGCTTTCTCTCCTTCACTCGAGTGTTTATTCCCAAGGATGGAGGTGTCACCTGGTAGAGAAGATCTCACATTTCTTAGACCCAAGGGTGGGTCATTTATTGATTCTGGGAATTCCTCAGCCTCTCTTACCTCACCACCTCTCTGGACAAGAGGAGCAGATTTGCTAATTACAACATGAACACGAAAATTTCAGACTCTTTCTCCCTGTTCAGAAAATCACAGACAATTCCCACCGACTACAGCTTTGACTAGTAGTAGAATATAAACAACAAATTATTTCCTTGCTGAGTCCAGGCAGCTGGTTCTCATATATGTATGTATGAAGGCTTGAATCCTGACTACAGCTTCCAGCAGGGTTGTGTGTTTATGCTGTGGAATTTCTGAGCCATAGCAGACTGTGGGTGTTTGTATGCATTTCATTAACCCAGAGAGGTCACAAAGCATGGATGCTATTTGTATTTATTTTATTCAAGCAGTTTATGGAACAGGGTCTATATAATTAAACCAGAGAAATCCCTTGGCACTTTACAAGCTTCTGTAGTTTGGCTGTAAACTTTAAAAACATAATTCAGTAGCACTGCTGGTGGCATTTAATTTTAAGTGAGGGATACAGTAGGAACTCCTGCAATGTAACCCCTTCAAAGCTAAATGAAGATGAAAGATGTGCTTGGTTTTGCTGGCCAAGGTGTGCTGTTACCACAGTGGAGCTTATTATCTACCTGCTGTATGTGTCCAGCCAGTTTGCATTAATTGGGATTACAGCTCCAGTGAAAGGGTTAATCCCAGTGCTGTGCTGGGAATGTCAATGACTGCATCTATAAATGAGCACTGAATTCCAATGAAACCATACCAGTATTTGTTGGTGATCCCTATCAGTGCAACAGATGAGCTCATCAGTTTGAAGGATGTCCCAGTGATTTTGGCCCCTGTGTGAGTGTGTGGGCAGAAAGGCACAGCTCAGGCTTCACAGCTCCCACTTGTTTGTGCTTTTTATTGTTTCAATTAAACACTGTGGAAAGGCTGTTACAGATTCCTCACCAGGAGTTTAGATTCTGATGATTTTTTGTGGGCTGTAATGCGTTGTAGCTCCTGGGGCACTTGACAGTTTCATATTCCATTCCTGTTGCTGCTCCATTAGATGTGTCCAGGCACAGACTTTGTGTTCAGTGTGATGCTTCACTGGTGTGTCTAGACCAGCCCACCCATCAGATATCCAGGAATTGCCTTTGTAACAAGCCATTTAAGATATCTGTTAAAACAAGCAAACATTGCTGGGGAGCCTCTGGATCAGCAGAATGAGGAGGTGGCAAATCAGGCTGTCACTGCCTGGCCAGGCATGCATTGTGCTGTTTATCCTTGTCTCTGCCTGGGTCCTGAATGGGAGTAAGGAAATGAGGTCTTTAGAAAGGCAATGACAATTGTTTCAGACAAAGAAAGTCCTTCAGTAAACAGAAAGACTGGTCAAATTTGAAGAGGAGATGATTTGGAGACACTTGTACAAATGAACAAACAGTGGAAAGAAATTAAATCACAGCTTTTTTTCTTTTTGTGTGCCTAAGGACACAGTCCCAACCAAAGCATTTGAATTCAATCAATTTAAAGGAAACAGAGTAGAAATCTTTTTATTTGATAGACCCTATGGCTTCAAGGAGCTACTGAGAGCAGGAGGCCATTGCATTTTCTGAAATGTTAGGATATCTTTATGGACAAATAATAATATCTAGTTTTACATTAAATATGTACATTTACCTGAAGTAGGGACATTCAGAGCTCTCTGTTTGGAGGTGTAAAGGCACCTCCCTACTATAGAGGTTAGGAAGAGAATTCCCCTTCATGCTGTTTGTTTTTTGGCTTGGGTACACAAGTGAATTTGCTGCTTCTGTACTTGGCAGCATTCCAAGTCCATCCTCTGGAATGGGAATAAAGACTTGAATGAGGAAGAGGAAGCAATCCCTTCTTGATTATTCTCAGTGCCTCAGGTAAACTGTTTCCAGTGTTGCAGCATGAATGTGGGGCTGGTCACTTTGAAAAGATCCTGTGCTGAACAGGTCATCAGTCTGATCCTGTGCAATTGTCAATGTTTGCAGTCTTTCTAGTGTCAGATTCCTCTACTTTCTTAGAAAGGAGTGTTCAGATTTTTTGATAACTTATTCCTAAATTATTTGGATCTAAATTGGTTGGGAAGGAAGTTAAACCAGACAAACTCTTTCCAGTGTCACAGTGGTGTTATGTGTCTGAGCTCATCAATAATCCTGGCCACAAGGCTGCCTTTAGACAGATATTTTCTATATCCTCAAAGCTTAGTTTTGCAGAGCACAGAATTCTCTCTGCTTCCAGGTCTCACCTGTGTTGTTATTTTCTGTCAAAATTATCAAACAAAACCCCAAACACCAGCAGGAGTTCATTGAAGAGTATCCCCAGGTTGATAGGCTGTATTCCTTGAGAGAGAATACCCAAGATACCAGACAGCAAACAAAACCAGAAGCATTTTGACATAGCTTGAGAATGTGGCCTGCTCCAGGGCTGGCACTTCTTGCTGCAAAATAAAACTTTTATTGGTGTTGTGATGGATTAGTAGTACAGTCATAAAATCAACAGCTTTTCTACAGCCTGGTAAATTAAAAAGCTGTGCAATGGTAGTGTGGCCACACTGTCTTTGCACACCTCTTTAAGGAGTTAAATACAGAATTAATTTGCAGATCTGTAAAGGGAACTGTAACTATCAAACTTCAGGGCCACCTGAAAAGTGAACACTTGCTTGTGTTGTAGATCACTGTGGGTGCAGGGGCTGAGCATAAGGGTGTAAAAAGGATATGGGATATTTCTTTGAGTGGAAGAAGGGCATGGTGGAAGGACAGACACCACATTGAGCTGCCCAGTCCTCCTTAGCTTGCCCCATTGTTTGGGTTCCTCGCTGTCCTCTTGCTTCTGTATTGACCAGGAGTGCAAAACACAACAAGATGCAATAGTTTCATTCTCTTGGAGGCTGGATTGAACAAGAAAGAACTTGGAGGCTGTTTTCCAAACACCAAGTGATGCTGACAAGCTGCTGCCTGAAAGGGGGAGGCAAAACTTGTGTGTTTAAACATGCAGAGAGAGTCTGGTCTGCTGAGATTCCAGCACAGTCTGAGTACCAGTCTGGCCAGGGCACGCTGGTGAATGATGTACATCTCAGAATAAGCAGGATGGTTAATGCAGGGATTACTTTTATTCTCCTGAGTGCTCTTGTTTCATCTTGAAGCTGACAGCACTGTTGAGAGCTGTGATTCTTGAGTCCACATCCTTGACGTACCTGCAGTTTCAGTTATTCCTCCTCAAACCTCTTGGAGAAGCCTGTTCTAGCTGTTTGTTTCTTTCTGCATCTCTATCTTCTCTCCTTCTCTTCACCCTTGATGAGTCTCGAGGGGAGAAGGAAATCACAGTTTTGATGGAGAGCTATTCTTCCAGCCTCACACTCCTGCACACACAATCAAAACTAACAATGGGGCTCATCGGTGGAGCAGGCCAGGCAGCAAGAGATTGATTAGGGACTGTAGGCTCTCTCTTAACTCCTCATTCTTGTTAATTGCAAGTTATTTCATTTCCATGTTTTGTTTTCAGTTTGCCCGTGTGATTTCAGCTCAGCTCCGGGAGCGCCGTGCCCTCCTGCTGGATGATTGCTGGGATTCCTGGAAGGGTCAGCAAGTGCCCATCCTGGGCTGCACTAATCAGCAGCCTCTAAAAGGAGCTGCTCAGCAATCTGTGCTGTTACAGCATCAAATCCTGTGTTTAAACTTCCCACATGTAATTTTCTTTCAGATATTGGAGCAGCTTGTTTTGTGTTAGGACCTAACTTTAATTCTTGCTACTGCCTTCAAATTGCTCTTCCTCATGCTTTTTTTTTCTTCCTTACACAATTTCTCTCTTACTGCATATGCTTCCCTGAACAACTGCCTGTTCCCTAGTGCACATTAGGGCTTTTTCTGTTTTTGATGAAGCCAGTCATCTTGAGTATGCTGGGAAAATCTAACAGAAGGTTTTCCTTTTGACTGCAGAATTTCTGAGCAAAGAGGCTTCTCAGAAGAGCCTGGGCTGAAGCTTCTTCCAGCTGAGCAAATGTTCATTGTCTGCCTCTCATCCCCAGCAAGGTGGATGATGCTCCTGCCACTGTCACTGGGCTGTTGTGAGGTTGAATGGATGGGTGGTGCTGGTGGGGAGCACAGAGCACCTTTGTGCTGGGGAATACCCTCCCCTGCTACCTGCCAGTCTGGCTCACCCACTGCCAGTGTGTTGGCACCACTTGCTCCCCTTCCTGCCATGCCTGTGAGTCTGCCAAGGTAGACCCAGGCATGGAGGTAAGTAATGCTGATGATATTGGAGCATTATTCCAGTGACAGAGCAGGAGAATGGGATGGGTGAGGCTTTCTGAAAGGTCAGAGATTTGTCTTGTACTCAGGTGCTATCTGAGCTTCAGGCTGTCTCTCTGCAATTCTGTTTGTTTTGCAGTCATCAGCTGCTGACCACCAAGTTGCTTTTTCACTTTCCTTTCCCTTTGCTCCTTCATTGCCCAAGGACAGGGCAGTGTCCTGTGGTATTCCCAGGTTTCCCTCCCCACAGCACCCTCCTTGTGCTGCCACGAGCTCTGCCTCTGTCTGCACTTCCTTTGGCAAAGGAGGAGGGCACTGAAAAAAAGCAACTTTTGAGTTATCCATGCAAATTTTTCATCTGACTTCAGCCCCCATCACTGTCAGAACTGCTGATAGCCTCATCCAGGCTGTGCCAGGCATCAGCCATCCCAGCTGAAGGACCCTCACCATCTTTCCTGGGCTTCTGGTGGCCTTGGGAGCATTAGATTTACAGCTGGACTCAATGATCATAAAGGTCTTTCCTAACTTAAATGATTCTATGATTCTGCAATAACAATAAGTAACAAAATCACTGGAATACACCTATTTTTAAATAAATTTGCAGTTTATCTCCCTCCAAATCCCCTGCATTGAAATACCTCTTATTTAATGAAACAGGAGTGGCAGCCTGTGCTTTCTGGGGTGAGTCAGGTGCACCATCAAGGATCACAGGTCACTGATAAGAATTTAATTAAACCAGAGCATCCAGGCTGGTGTGGCAGCATGTGTGGCCCTGGAGGGACGTGGGGCAGGAGCTTGTGCCTCCATCCTTGTGTCAGGGGCAGAGCAGGTCCTGGCTGCCCTCCCTGCTCTGATAACACCTTCTCCCTGTTCTCTGCCCCCACCACGTCCCCAGCAGCCTCGTGATTGCAGTTTGCTGAGGAACAGTCGTTCTGTGGCTGGCAGTGCTGCTGTCCCTGTGGGATGTCTCAGGAGAGGAGGATGTCTGTCCCTGCCTGCTGCTGTGTTTGAACAGCTTACAAAGGGCTGTGTGGGCTGGCAGGAGTGTGTTTGAAAAAGGGATAAAGCAGAGGGGACATAAGCAAAACCCCTCCTGGATTCCTGTTCCCATCTTTGCTGCTAAATCACCATGTGGCTCTGCTCTAGGTCAGTCAACTCCTGGTTTTCTCTGTCCCTCTCACCTGGCTGCAGGATATTACAATTCGTGAACTCACAGGGGTTTGAGAAGCTTTTCAAAATGTCCTGTGGTGGGGAAGCTGCATGAGGATGGGTTGGAGATGTAACCAGGGCAGGTGGCTTTTTCTTGCACAGCAATGGATGCAGGAAATCATCCCTGAGGCACATGGTGCATCCTGAGGGGGCTTGGGGCACCACTGGTGCTCTTTTCTTTTTCTGTGGGTGACCACCACCTCCAGCTGGAATTAAAAATCTTCAAATTTATTTAGTTAGTTAGTTAGTTAGTTAGTTAGTTAGTTAGTTAGTTAGTAAGTATTTGAGTCTCCGGTAGTTTCAAAAGATTTTCCACTTACAAGTTGTGTGATCAGGGCTGTTGAAGTTCAGAGGCAGTGCCTTGGAGCCTTGGTGATGGGGGAATACCAACACACATGAAATGGGTGTTTTGCAAAGCAGCTTTTGATGCATGCTTGTTGCTGTCCCTGGCAGCTCTCCTGTGATTCTGCAGAACGTGCAGAGCTGTGTCAGCAAGCCACAACCCACTGGTCACTTGCTTATGGTTCTGTTCAAAGCTGCACATGAAAAGGAGCTGAAATTGCTGGAGGTTTTTATCCTCTGGAGGGGGAAAAGCCTGGAGTTTCTGGGTGCCTGCATCTCAGCCATCTTCCCTGGCTCTCCATGGTCTCTGTTTGCTGTGCTGGGGCAGGAGGAGGGGACAGGTCACCTCTGGTGCTTTGGGCACGTCCTGGGGCTCTGCTGATCTGCTCCAAGGCAGCACGTTCAGCCAGAGCAGGACTGTCACAGCATCTCTCCTGTGCCATCCCTGTGTGATCAGTGCTGTCAGGGACTTCAGCAACCCCTGTGCACCTTTCCTCCCCTTGTGATTCCACATGAACACCCCAAAGCCTCTCCTCAGCTGGCTGGGAGGGGTGGCTGCTGTCACAGGGAGCAGCCAGAGCATTGCCAAGGGACTTCAGGGTGGCTTTTGTACCACTCCTTCACCTTTCCCCTGGGTATTCCAGGAACAGGTTTGTGAGGAAACCTCTAGGAAAAGCAGCTAGTTCCAGGAAACAGCTCTGAGGTGCAGCTGGGAACATCCAGCAAAGCACCCAGCAGGATGTGAGTGGCAGGTCATGGCAGCACAAAGGCACCAGTGGGAGTGGGTGGCAGTCACTGCCTCTCTTCTGTCCTGAGTAAGCAGCACGTTGTTCAAATACAAATATAATTAGGACTTATCTCTTCTTTTGGGAGTTATAGCTGCTAGCTGTGCTTGACTGGGGCAGAAGATTTTGTAACCTTCAGGGAGGGAAGAGGATGTGTGTTTGTGTGAATAAAAATTGTTCACAAGTATGGAAACACAGCAAAAGATTCCCATGCTGGTATGGCCCTGGAGCATCTATTGCCTCTGTCTGAAAGGTGTGTCTGGGCTCATACAAAGATCTTCTCCATTATTTGTTGTGAATATAAATGCTTGTGTTGTGCCTTCATGTAGGATTTCAGTTGAAAAATTTCAGCCTAAATTCAGTTTGGGTGATGAGGTGGTTGGCTCTTTCTCACCAGGTTTGGCAGGTGAGGGGGAAGGATGGAGTGAAGGACTAGTGAGAAGCAGAGAATGGGGTGTCATGGTCACAGGTCCCCTTTGGCAGACAAAGGGGGTGTCTGACTCAGCAGGAGTGAGACAGGAGCCAGCATCTCACAGCCTTACAATTCCTCTGTCACCCTTGTATTTCTTCCACACTTCACAGTCTAAAAGCTCAATTCTTACATGGTTCTTAGCCATGAAGTTGGCACAGCATAAACCAGTTAATGTGCTTTCTCTCAAACTGGCTTGCCAGCATAAGATAAGAGCTTTGTAGGCAGCTCTCCTTCATGGGATCCCAGTCTGTACCATGTTTGGTTTTCCCCAAGACCCTCATCTAAACAGAGGCCTTTTTTTTATGAAGCCACTTGTAGAAAAGCAAAAATAATAAATACTGTGAGTGTACCTTCTGCTTTGCTCTGAGGCATCCTTCCACTGGAGAGGGCTGGAAGCACATCAGGCATCCAGCTGTGGCACTGGCTGAGAGTTTGCTGCACTTGACAGCATCAGGGAATCTTCAGCACCACGTGCCCCACGGGCTCTCCAGATCAGAACATGTCCCATCCATGGTGCACTGTCAACCCATTGATATTGCTGTGTCCACAGAGCAGTGGCAGAATGCAGCAGTGCCCTGGAAACCCTTCTGGAGAGTTTTGTGCAAGGACTGACTGCTGGGATTCTACCTGACACTACAGAGCAACAGTGCTTGCAGCTCAGCTCTTTACACTGTGTGTACTTAAGGAATTGATACCTCACATGGATACAGCTCTAATAATTTAATATTAAGGATAATATTAAGGCCCTAATAATGTATCAACTGCTTCATTCACATTCATGGCAATGCTAGAAAAACCTCTCCTGTTCTCACATTTTCTTCAAAAAGGCAAGTCCACAAATCATTGTAACTCCACACAAAAACCATTCCTGCTGCCCCATGTGGGTGATCATGCTTTGAGCAGGTAACTTAGTACTGGTTTAGGCCTTTGTATCTAATGTATTTTCTATTTTGCCAATTGCATGAGAGTGTCCTTTGAGGAAGAAGTTCCAAAAAGTATTTTATGTCAAATCTGTCTTAAAAGGATTTGTAGCTAAATCACATTGTGAGGGAAGCAGGGAATTTGAGAGCTGAGGATGACCTCCAGCTTAGGTAACTCCCAAGATTATCTTTTGATGGCATTTTTTCCTTCCAGAAGAAAACAAACCAGTCTGCCTGTATCTTACAGGGAATGTATCAAACTGAAGGTTGAAAATTTTAATTTGTCCCTAATCTGTTTCAGCTGAAGCAGGTAGCTGATAACAGCAGATCCATCTCAGCCAAGTTCTGGGGAGCTGTCATGAATTTAAACCTTTAAGCAAAGGGTTTGTCTGTCTTAATGGGAGGCTCTGGGGAGTGTTCCATGTGCTGGCTGTCACTTTGCATTTCTGGGCCTATCCAGCCCTGGAGAGGGAACTGTGTGCAGATGATTTTTCTCTGAAGCAGAGAGTGGGGAGCAGCACAAGGTGGGGTTTGTAACTGTGCTGGTGCCTTTGGTGCCATGTAGCCATGATGAGCCTGCAGCAGGGGTTGCCACCAGCTGTCAGTGTGCTGGTCCCTGAGCAGCCTCCTGTGTTTGTGGATGTTGGAAAAGCCCAGCTGACAGTTCCAGGGAGGCCCAGAGGTTTTGGGCATGTGTGTAAACAGCTGTCTCCTGCTGTGCTGCCCAGGAGGGTGTCAGACATCTGTGCATGTCCCTGTCAGGCAGGAATCTCACTGCCTTGTCCTGGGGAAGCACAGGAGTTGTCCTTGGCTTTTTGGCAGTCACTGCAGCCTAAAGTTGTTTTTCTTCATATGATTCCATTAGAGTGATGACAGTTTCAAGTTGGAACAGAAAAAGACCTGATGAAAGGACCACTTTGTAAGTAGGGAAGATAGACAGAGTGGGAGCAGTAACTAGCAAGGTAATAGATGGTGATGGATCTATAATCTCTGAGGCTGCTGTGTGCAGTAAATTCCTAAATAGTGTCCTTTCAGCCCTAACCTATTTATTTGCAAAGTGCTAAATTTAATTTTCCTTAGTCTGCAGGAAAGCAGCATCCCAGGAATAAACCTTTAGCCCAGCCAAGAAGCTGTGCCAAAGTGCTTGTTCCAGCATTTCCATTTCCTCTTTGCTCTGTGCAGAGCATCAGGGCTGTGCCCCCAGCACGTTAATGCTCAGCTTGGGATGGATCCTGCTCAGGAGCCTCTTCAAAAGGGAAAATTTAATGGCTGCAGTAAAACCACCTGGACTCTTAAGAGCAAGATGAATGAACCTGTGCTGAGGTGCATGAAGCCTGTGAGGGAGCTCATCCTGCATGTCCTGGCACTCTGTCTGCCCTGTACATACAGGGCTGAGTGCTAAAGGCTCAGCTCAGAATAACTTCAAGAGTTGAACAGCACATGAAAGCCCACCTATTCAGAGATCTCCACAAAGCTGCATCTTGAGGAAGAAAAGCAGTGAGTTTTCCAAGCAGCCAATGCTCTGCACGTTCACCAGGCAAAGTTTCAGCAAATGTGGTGAAGAATAGGTTTCTGTGCATTGCTTTTTGTTCCTGGTAGCACTGTGCAGGTGATAGCACAGCATGTGCTCTTCTGGAGCTACCAAAGACATTTGGTCTTCCCCCCAAAATTCACAATTCAGTAGAATTTTAGAAACTTTGATCTAATATTCCAGGAGCAGCCGCAGAGTGTCTGAATCCAGGAGCTGGCTTTGAGTCAGGGCTCAGTGTTCCTTCAGTTATCATGACCCTGGTGAAGTGCAACGTGGGCTGTCACTAATCCTGTTGCTTCAGAGAAAATCAGATCTCAGCTTCACAGCTTTGCTATTTTCCTGCCCACAGAGGATTTTGGCAGAGCTTCCTGTTCCTCTTTGTCCATCTCTTTTCCCCATGATGGCAGCACAAGCAGTGCTGCTTTGGCTGGGGGGAAATGTCCTGCCAGTGCTGCCCTGAGATCCCACTGAATTCCCAAAATGTTGCTTCCCCAGGACTCTGTTCACTTTAGCTCTCTTTATCCCACTGAGAAAAAATCCAACTAAGCCTTGAAGCATAATGCCATTGAAAAGGGAAGGGGGGTTTTGTGTACATTTGCTCTAATTTGCTATTTTTAACACCTTAGGAATGAAATTGGGATGTGTAAGTTGAAATCCAGCCCTTCCCTGTCCTTCTCTAATCTCAGTCTGGAGAAGGTTCTGAGCTTCTCAGCTCCCTGTGCTGCTCAGAGCTCTGACATCCCTCTCACATTTATTTTAAAATAAATAAAAATAACAGTGCTGGGAGTTGAGGGTGGAGAATTATGCAGGTCTTTTGCCCACTTTTTGCTTTGACATGGAGCTGGTGGGAAGGGTAGCTCTGCTGCAGGCTGGGAAAGGACCTTCCTGGAGCTGATGCTGAATTTGCTGTGGGAGTCTCTGTATTTCTGGAATGAGGTGGAATTGCCATCCAGGGGCGGGTGCTGTGTCACCTGCCCTCTCCTCGTCAGTTAACAGGTTCCTTGAGTCTTGCTGATAGTGTGGGTACAGATGAGAAAATAGATATTTTTTGTGAGTTGAGATGATGTCTTTCTCCAAGAACCTTTCTCTGCTATTCTTTCATTTTAAGCACAGTGTCACAGAAAATGTCATTAGCCACACCAAAAGTCTCTGAGCCTGCAATCAGCCTGTCAGTGACTGACAGATGTACAGCATTGATTAATATTTACATTCTTTGGAGATTTTTCCCTTCCCCCAAGGGGTCATGTGGAAAGCCATGAGTGCTTGAGCTTTGGAAGAACCTGGGGTTCACTTTCTGCAGTGAATACAGAATTGGTAGGGTATTAAACTGAAATGGCTTTTCCACAAAACCAGAAGTTAATCAAATTAAAATCACATTTTCCTACCATATTTTCCCCCTGGAGCCAGGTCTAATGGGAGGCTTCTCATGCAGGGGGTAAGTGGGCAGCACACCAAAGGCCTTCAGACTGCAAAGGGGCATCTCCAGCTTGCCTGAGCTGCTTTCATTGCTCAGAGACTGAAATTTTAATCATTGAATTAATTTTTCAGAAACCAAAGTGCAAATCTGTACCCCCAGCAGCTTTAATAATGAATGCAGGGAAGAGAGACATTAGGAAAAAGAAGGGATAGGAAATTTGGGATTGGGGAAGGAATGTTTTTTGGGGGTTATTAATTTGAAGAGATAATGTCTGGGTTGTATTTCTTTCTCCCTGGGCCTTTCTCCTTTCTTGCCCATGCTGTGTCCAACAGAATCTGCTTCATTTCTACCCAAGGCATTTTTCCAGCACTTTTCTTTCCTGCTTCTCTTTCACCTGGATTTTCTTCTCTGGGGCAGATAGCCAGCTCTGTACACACACAGGGTCCCACTCCTCATCTCCAGAGCAGCCCTGAAGCTCTGAGGGGCTCTGGTCACATCATGACAAGGGAAGGAGCTGGGGCTCACCTGCTCCTCAGGTTTGGAGAAGACAAGGGCTGAACTACAGCCAAGATCCAGAGCTTTCAGCTTTGCTTTCAGCTCCTTCTCTCCTCTCTCAAAGAGCACACAGGATTTTTTTTTCCCTTCCTAATTAAAAGTATTATATACCAGAAGATTAATTAGAAATGAAAGTGATTTTTTTTTTCCCCTCTCTTTTCTGCCAGTGGAAAAGGCCTGTGCCAGGCAGCTGCCAGAGGGAGCTGGGATTTCTCCCTTTAATGGATTCCAGGCAATTTGCCTCTGGACAGCTATCTTATAAATAATGAACGTTTGCACAGATTCTCCCAATTCTCTGTCAGTGCAGGTGGTCTTCACTTCCACCATCCCAAGCAGCTCTGGAAACCACAGGCTGCTCCCAGCCTTGGTTACCACAGCAAAGGGGCAATTCCTCACAATTCCCCTCCCTCCTCCTTGCAGGCAGCATGAAGACCTCCCATGGTTATGGATTTGTGTCCTTATTTATCTGCAATCCCATTGAGCCATCACATCCACACTCTGCCCTTGCTCCTCCATCACAGTGAAGCCTCCAGCAGTGGGTGGGCACATTTCTCTCCATGGTCTGATGGGCTGACACTCAAGAGCCTGTAGGAATGTTGCCAGCAGGTGCACATTGCATGATTGCAGGGCATTTTCAAAGCCTCTATGCTCCCTTTCCAAGGCTCTCACAGTAAGAGGATGATTTGTTGTAGTAATCTTTAGAAATGAGGATTTGGTTCAATGGGTGCTCTGCAGAGACCAGCCCAGAGCAGAAATCCTCTCCCAGAGGGAAAGCTGCTCTTGAGCTAAAACCCCCCAGAGTGTTTTATGCAGAGGGGCTGTAAGGTGGCTCTGGTGGCCAGGGATGAATTCCAGCCCCAGGGAGCACAGCCTGGCCTGAGGGTTTCTCTTCTCTCTTGCCCTGTTTATTTCCATTCCATTCAAATGGCAGTGGTGATGCAGGCAGATGAAGGTGAAGGTCCCCAGCTGCAGAGAGCTCCTGTGGTCAGCAGCCACCTGGTTCAGAGGGAAGCTGGGGATTGCTCCAAGAACCTTTTCTGTGGCTCTAAATACAGCAGCTAATGACACCTTCCACTCAGCGGGAAGAAAACAGAATTACTAAACTTGCAATTTGGCACAGTGGGAGTGTGAGTTTGTCCTGCCAGTTTCTTGTTGCTATATATTTCCAAGACTTTTTTATTTTGCTTTTTTTTTTTTTTTCCTCTTCTTCTCTGAGGCAGGTGGATTCTACATCAAGGGGTTCACTTTAAGGACTCAAATTATGGGTAGGGAAGGCACAGCCCCAAAAGGAAAAGACTGATGGCTGCTTATAAGTCATCTAGCATAAAAAGGAGATTGTGCATATTCCCTGGGAAATGCCACATGTCTTGGCTTTATGAGTAATGTGTAGTGATGTCCCATTAGGAGCCACATTCCCAGTTTGGTGTTGAAGGAGAGATATAAATTTCTATATAATTTAAATCATTTTGACTTATGGTTTAGGTTTGTTCTAGGCAGGCTGCACAGAGGTTCCAGGAGAATACTGTTTGAGATGGCTTTGGGGGCAAAAGAAAGAAGACAACTGGAGGCAAGGTTAGAAATAAGTGAACATTTCCAGTTGAGCAAGTTTCACGGTCATGCACTGTGGTAATTGAAGGTTTGCTGTTAAATGCTACAAATCTGTGCTGGAGAAGAAAACCTGGCCCAGTTTGAGATTGCTGCAGTGTGAGGTGGGAGAGCTCTCAGGGCAAGAGGTGCTGTTTGTAAGGAAATGCAGGGAGCAGTAATGATAGGTTAGCAAGGCCCAGTTCTTTTGGGCCTTTTGCAGAGGAGCCCATCATCTCCAGGGGTTGTGAAGTTCATCCTGAAGATGCATGAAAATTCAGATTAATGTCTCCAGCAGTGCCTGGAATGGACCTGTCGAGCTGAGCTTGTCCTGGTGCTGTTTGGGGATTGTGGGGTGGAACAAGTGAATCCTGTGGAGGTAAAACTCTGCCTTTCCAATTCCTCTTGTACACCTCTGCATGCTTGTTGTCAAATCTGTGTTTGAGCTGGGGGACAGACAATCATCACCAGCTCAGACTGGAGAGAAGTGCTCAAAGCTTATTTCTGCAGCCAGCCCTGGAGCACTTGGAGGAAGCAAATGCCTGGTTTCTGGAGCAGGGACTTGCTTTAATGTTCTTATCAACTGTTTTGCAGTCTTTGTTAAAAGAGGTCAAGGCTCATTCCCCTGGGTGGGGACTTCTTGAGCACAGTACTTATTATTAGGGCAGTACCATATCTTGTAATTAGGGATGTAATTCCCATCTCTGTAGAGAGCCAGCCTGTAGCCTGGGTACCATTTAAGAGTTTCATGAGATGAATTAAGCCAGGATGGACTGAGCAATACAATGAATTTCAGCAGAGATCACTTGCCTGAAGTCCTGCAAGTGTTTCAGACGAGATATGAAAAGTAAATACCTCCCCTCATATTTCTTCCTTTTCTTTTTTATAGTAGGCAAGGAGAATGGCATTGTTTTGGGGCCATGCAGTAGTGACCTCCTGACAACTTGGAGCCTGGCTGTTTGAAAGGTTACATCATTCCCTAGTCCCTGCTGGAGCAGCTGGAAGAACCTCTATTTCTTTTTCTGTCTGACAGGAAGGATTTTTACCTGCAAAGGACCTGTGTCTTAGAAAATTGCTGTTGCAGTACATCTGAAGAGTCAGATTTGGCAGGCTTTAAAGTGTGATGTAAGAGATTCTTACTTAATTTAGCATTTTGTTAACTTTACTGGTTTTTTTTTTCTCCTTACCTACATGGGTAACAGTGCTTTTGTTGTTCTGCAGGGAGTTCTACACTTTATATGCCTTGTATAAAATAATTTACGTAAGTGCAGAATAAATCAATCAAACTTGGAAAAAAAAGAAAGAAAGCAATCAGCTTTGGGCATGAAATAAAGAGTAGGTGAAAGGCTGAAAGAAAAGAAGGACAAAGAAGATGAATTGTGAAGGAAAATAGAAACAAAATTGTGTACAGCAGTAAGACAGAAAAAGCAAGGGAAGGCCAGACATACAAGTTAATGCAATGTATTTCCCCCTGTAATTATATTCATTTGATGTAGATTTGTGCCAGGCACTTTACAGCAGTGTTAATGAGATGAAGGAAGAGCTGATATCCACAGCAGTTTCAGAGATAGGACCTGAAGCTGCTCTAGGTGGGCATGGCTATATTTAGCACCACAGCACTCTGATACAAGATGCCATTACAGTCTCACACCAAGGCTTCTGAAGGAAGATCTCAAAGCACATTGCATCAGTTCCTATGCAGTATTTCCCAAATTCTGTGTCCCAAAACGTTGAGAGCTACAGTTGCCAGTTGTTGCTGTGTCTGTGTTCATATTTTTGTACAGCAGGTGCCAACATGGAATTGGAGTCAGATGTCCACTGGTGATTCTAATCTTGCTGTCTTTGTGGAATTCTTGTTGTCTTCAGGAAAGGGTTTTGCTATCCTGGGGTTATCTTCAGGTGTGAGCATCTCCACAGTGTCTCAGGGGAAAGGAAACACTAATTCACCTCTTGAATGAAGCATGGTTCCTCTGCAAATTTGCATTTGCCTTCCTTGCTTTCACACATCACCCTCCAGAGGGATGAGAGCTTGCCCTCAGCCCCCCATAATCCTGTTAATAACCTCACTCTAATGATGCACAGAGTGCTAAAGACTCATGTACTGCACTTGTGGTTTTTCTGCAGTACAGCTTGCACCCCTTCATCCTGCAAAACAACAGTATAGATTTTACTGGGAAAAGGGAAAAGAAGAGGATATTCCCTGGGATTACCAAAAATGTACCTTCCCATATGTATGGCTCAAAGAGGCATAAAGCTCCTGTGCTCATAGAGAGTTGTGTTTGCAACAGGCAGGAAAATGCTCTGGAATTATTCACACAGACTCCTGGCAGGAGCTCAGAGTTTCCTGGGTTATCCACCAAGGCAGAGAGGAGGTGAACAATAGGGGTTTAATTTAGGGGATGTTTTCCCTGCCTGCAGCACGTCTCTCCAGCTCCCATCTCTGTTCCCTGATTGCAGTGTAATCTCACTCATTACTCTGTGACCATAACCTCCTCTCCCCATTTCAGCAGTGAAGAACCAGCAGCCAATTTGTGTCCAGAATTAAGGTTGTGACCCTCTCCACTTCCCTCTGTACTAGGCAGCTGTGGAAGGAGGTACACAAAGGCTCTCTGCTAATTGTTACAAAAGAAGAATTTCAGACCCTGAATTGTTTGCTGAGATTTTCTGTCATTTATTTTGCTCCGTTCAGCCACAGTTTTCAACAAAAGTAGAGGATTGATTGCTCCTGGAGTTTATTGTGTCTGCTTTAAAGGAGGCTGAAAGGGGTGTCAGATGGGAGACAGCTGGTCACTCTCACACAGTGTCCTCAGTGCACTGCACCTGCTCTTTGGGCAGCAAACATCACACCTAGAGCTGTTTGTGACGCTGCCTTTGCTCTGCTGCTGGTGCTCCAGGTGAATTGCTTGTTAGGGAAGGCAAAACTGCAGATTTCTTTTTGGAAACAAGGATGGGATTATTCCCCCAGCTGAATAAAGCTGCAAGGTTGGGGCACAATTGACCCATTTGTACTCACAGATGTATAACAATTTTGTAGGTGGTAATGACTTCTGTCAAATTCTTTTATTTGTCACTTTGAACTATCAGATTATAAAAGAAGCACAAAGACTCCTTGTTGGTAGAAAGAAGTTGGCTTCAAGTTGCTGAATCATTACAAGCATCTTAATGCAGAAGCAACTAATCTTTTCATCCAGTTCTAGCTTAGGGCTCTGCTTTCCCTCAGGACCTGGATGTTGTAGAGAACAAGAAAATTAGTGCTAAAAAGATTATTTGGCTGTATGTGAAGTGATCATCTGTGCTGCCCACATTTCAGAAGGCTGCTGCTTGCTGTGCTGAAATGTGGCAGTATGGACAACACAGGTAAGATCTGGAGGAGCACCCAAGATGCTCACAAGGACACAAAGGGCACTTCCTGTTGCTTTACATTTACTGGAATGTGTTGTATGTAGTGTTCAAAACCATGGGTAATTACATTTTGCTAAGATATCTATGGACATCTGTTCTTCTCCCTTTCTGTGCCAAGTCCCAGCCTTTGGGAATCATGTTGTCTCCACAACAGTTAGATAGCACATTTGCCCCCTAAACTAAGTAGAGGTTGCAAGGCAGGAGAAGAAACCTCTCAAGAAAAGCATTTTTCTTTTAAAACTTCCAGCAGCTGCTGTGCAGGGAAGAGAAGAGAGAGGGAGACATGGTGGCAAGAGCAGGAAACTGAGATCCACTGTGGATCCACTGAGCAATGCCCAGTGATGAAAGGCATTCAGGAATTAACAGCTTCATTGGAGCTGGGTGTGTGCCTGGCTGGGAGGTGCATAACTGAGTGTCTCAACCAAAAAAAAACAAAAAAGTTTTTCATGCCTTCTGTTTTAGCAGAAGTTTGGAAGTCTGGTGGAATCCTCTGCTGTAAATATTTATCTTCTAGCTCCCTTTTCACCCCCCTCACTGGGAGAGCTCTTGGGTGATGGCAGAGGTCCCACAGTAACTGCAGCTTTTCCTCTCTAGCAACAACAGTGGCACAGCAGTGAGGGCTGGCATGGTGCAGGGAAGAAGAAGGATGTACTCCATCTAGGCCAGACTTGCAAAGAGTAAATTGGAGCAGAAACAGATTAAATCTTTCCAAAGTTCAGTGGTAAATCACCCATCATTTGCCTTCTATCTCCCAGATGCTTGAAAATGTGGGGAATGCTCCATCTCCAAACCCTTCATTTCTTGACAAGCTTTATTCACTCTTTCGTCTCTGATGTTTTTATTAATTTATTCTCTAAGGCAGTTCCTGCTGTGCCAACTGCTTTGACTGCATGGTGCAGGGAGATGTTGCTGGGTCTTGCACAAGAACACTGGATTCTGAGCTCAGGGTTTGATGGATATTCTACAACTCCTTCATGTTTCTTTTTCTGCCTTTTGCTTTGGGCTTTTGCAATATCCTTTAAAAGGGAACAGCAGAAACAAAAAATGAAGGGTTCGAAGAGTTACCAATCTTCTCTGTGCCTTTTGTCCCACATGATAAGTCCCAAGAAAAGCAGGTGAAAAGGTTAAAAGCAAGGATGACTGTACAGTGAAAGGCTTGGAATCCTGATGGTTAGTGATAGAACAAGATGTTCAGGATAGGGCGAGTCCTGGTGTCTCACAGCTTGGACCTTAGGATTAAGCAATTTTAAAGATACCTCCTTTGGAGGCTCTGACCTTGTCCTTCCATTTTCAGGCTTCAACTTTATTGCTCTCCCAAGGAACTGAGACACTTGATTAACTCGTAACTCACTAGTTCTTGACACATTAAGCAGCAAATTTGACTCTAATTAACAGCTTTTATTAACCCAAGTTCCCTCTTCCCTCCTCCCTTTCACTCCAGAGACTCCTCAAGCCTTTACAGGTTTTAAAGTAATTTCTAATTTTTTTTACTTTTTTTTTAATCAGAAGTGAATATGTGCAGACATTGGAAGGCACAGCTCAGGGGGAGGACGTGTGTCTGTCAGAGGAACATTTGGAAAGCAAATGTGGTCATCTGGAGGGAAGCAAGGGGTTGGATTGTGGATGGAGCTGGTGGCTGGCCACAGGCTTGGCTTGACACTGAAGAGGAAACCATGAAGGGCAGGCTCAGCCTCAGTGATCCACCTTGGTGAGCAACCTGCCATGAGAATGAGAGGGGCATTGCTGAGCTCCTGGCCAAATTGGATGAGAGCTCTGCTGCTCCTCCAGAGCCTGCCAGCACTCTGCTGCCAGCAAGATCTGCATGGAAATCACCCTGCAGGGAGCTGAGAGGATGGGCTCTGGGACATTATCCTGTTCAGTGTCCATAGTTATCCCATCCATACCCGGTGTTGGTGCTGAGGAAGCAGCAGCTCCCTGGGGAGTTCTCCTCTGCAGTGCAGATCCAGGGTGGGGTGGGATGGGTGAGGGGCTGAGAACAGCTGGGGAAGTGCCTCTTCTTCCCCACTGAGGCTCTCTGTGCTTGTTTCAGCAGATACAGCAGCTTGTTAGTGAGCACACAGCCAAAAAATGCAGGGATGCCCCGACTGTAATCCAGCACAGCCACTGAGTGCCTTGCTCTGTCCCATTCCCCATCTGTGACTTGGAGCAGTAGTGGCTCTGCCAGTTTGTCCAGGTGTTCCAGTTCTGGTGTGCAGGTTCCTAGTGAAGTGTTAATTTTTATAGCTTGCAAGGGAGAGGGAGGATTTTCACCCTCATTGAAACAGAGAGAGATAGTTTGTTTTCAGATTTCAAAACATATAGTGCTGTAAACCTACCCATGAAACTACTGTGGTGTCTTTATAAAATATGTTTTTCATAAGCTTTGGTAAATGTGTTTAACCACTATTGCTCTGAATGCATCTAATTCAGTTTTGGACTTTCTGAACTCTTGATCTGCAAGAGAGCCTGTCACAGTGAGCTCCAGAGGTCAATGCAGGACTTGAGAAAAGAGGGAGTTTTATATCTGTTTAAAATTGCCATTCTGTTCCTCTGGGTATCATTTCCCAAGCATCTTGCAAGAAAAGAGTAAATATCTTCATTATTCTGTGCTTTCTCAGGTTTCTCCTTAACTGCTAAACAGCTGTGTTTTTATATTTTCTGTAACTAAAGCGAGTGAAGCTCTCCCAAGACAGCCTGCAGTGAAGATGGAGTGTTTCAGTGCTCCTGAGAGGCAGAGCAGCCAAGGTCAGCTCAATGCCCCCCAAACCAATCCTGTCATATGCAGTCTCACCACATCCCAGCTCACTCTCCTATGCAAATAGCTGAAGAATCTCTTAGACAAAACTGGTCCTCAGGGAACAGCCACTGTAATCTTTCACTATGTGGAATATTGATCGTGTGTTATACCTCCTTTTTTAATTTAGTTCAGTTAGTTTCTGGATTTGTAATAGCACTTTATCCCTTGCTCTGTTGCTCAGACAGTTTTCCTGTAGCCTTCTTGGTGGTATTTTGTCACAGAGGCTTTGAAAATCCAAATAATTAAACCTAATCCTCAGGGTTTCTTTCTATTCTTTTTTCTTCTTAAGAATGTTAGGGAATTCTCCTAGATAGGAAGGGAATGATTTTATTTGTTTATTAGCATAATTTTTGCCTGGGGATTTATTATTTTTATTTAGTTTTATTTGATACAGAAATAAGTTTTAAGGCCTGATATACTCTGGATCATTTTTGAAAACCTGGAGTCAGGCTACAATATTTCTCCTTTCCTGCCTGCTGGTATATGCATCTGATTTTAAGGCTAATTTCTTTTTTAACAATTTCAATACTTTTAAGTCCTCAAATATTACCCTGCCTTGGTGATTCATGATCCTCTGAGGATAAGAGATGTGGTATGGGAGCTTGCAGATGATTTTGTGAGTTGAGTAAACTTTCCAAGTCACAGGGAGAGCTGTATGCAGAAATGACAGCCAGCAGGTAAATATGTGTCCCATCATGGGGCACCTGTAGAATCCATCAGGGGAAGACTGAACTCCCTTCAGCATGCCCCTTTGCTGACTTCAAAAAGGAGGATGAAACTAGGCTTCATTTTAATGTTTCAATTTATTATGTTGGCAAGATTCAGCTTGAGTAGAGACAGACCAGAGATCTTTTTTCTTTGGACTGTGCAGCAGATAAATCAGGTGTGATCCTTGCATTATGGCTCTGAGATGCTCACAAAGAACAGTGATGGATAGTTGTCTTTGTCACTTCTTCTCTGCCAAGAAGAATAAGAAAATAAGGCTTCCCTTTTGCCATCCTAACAACTCCCAGTGTGTGCATTAAGCAGGCAAGGCTAGGAAGGAAGTTACCTCGAGGGGTTCCCTCCAGATCTGACACACCAGGCAGGAGGAAATTCATTAGAGATACTTTGGTGAGTGGGTGTAGTGAGCACACAACTCCCAGGATGTGTTTTCAAAGGGTCTGTCTGAGGTTAATGCTGCACTACATCTCCTCTGTGCTAAATTAGGCTAATATTTAAACAATCTTCTTATTAATTTCTCTGATAATTCCAGTGTTTATCATCTACCAATGACGTGTCTACATCTCTGTGTGTTTTATTCTTGGAGTTTCTCTGGTGGAGGACTGGCAATGTTCTCGTGCCATCATGTGTCTCAGCATAACCTGTGTGCATGTTGTTGAACTCTAGAGATGAACATAAGGATTAAGATCTCGAGAGGTTAAACAGAAGAGGTAATCCTCTGTTCCTCCTTCTCTTATCCCCAGTTCCTTTCTCAAGCCATTTCACTGAGGTTGCTTTCTCCTGTTGAGATCTTGGATGATGCTGCTTTGTTTGCACAGCTGTCTGGTGTTCTAGGCTGTCTCACTTTGTTGTCTTTTCAGTATTTCCCATCTATTCAGGACCTGTTTGATTCTCCATCTACTTTCCCCACCAGGTTCCACAGGTTTCCACAAAGCAGCTGCATCGCTCCAGCATCTGAGAGAAATTTAAACAGAACTGCACTTAACAATGATGCTGCCAGCACTCACTTTGATCTCTGCATCCAGGGACATTTTTTTATTTTCATGGTGTTTTCATCATGACTTAAATTTAAAATAAACACTTGTAGGGCAGGAGGGGATGCTTTGCTCCACTGCACTGCTTGGGGTAGAAGATAAGACCTTCAAAGTGAAAGTGTGCAGGACTTATTCTCTTAAGGTTCCATGTTGGTTTCCAAAGTAAGGTAATTTCCAAGAGCTTCTATTTTTTTTTTTGTTAACAGCTTTAAATAGAAGTCATTAGACACTGTTGTTGAAACTTAATTAACTGTTCTCCTTACTGAATTACAGCACAGCAAAGAGTGACAGCACTGTAGGACAGAGAAACATCTTACTAGATTTAAAAAAAAAACAAAAAAACCAAACTGGATTTAACAATTAATTAGAACACGACCTTTGGTAGGCCAGGTATCAGTGGGAGATCAGGGGGAGAGGTGTTTCACTTCCCAGATTGCTGCAGTTACACCTGGTGTGCTTCAGGCATCATTGGAGCACACACCCTTTCTTTATTCACAGGGGTGGGTTCCTGTCCCCCAGCAAAGGCCAAATGTCATTGCAAGATGTGCAGTTTCCTTCATGTTCAATCCAGGGGCCTGTAGCAGCAGTGGATGAGACAGTGGTCAGGGTTGCAGCCTGTGCTGACAGCCCAGAGCAGGCTGTGGCTGCTGGACAGCCCTTCTGTGCTTGCCAGCACGAGTCACCATCACCCTGCCCATCCTCACCACGAGGGAAGGCAGCTCAGGGTCTGTCACAGCCTTGGAGGGAGAGCTCCCCTCTGTGCCTGGGCAGAGGCTCTCAGCTGTGTCTGCACCAGGAGGTGTAAAACCATGCCTGTTTCTAACAAGAGCAGCAGGCAGTGTTGATGTTCTGGAGTGTAGTTGTGTTAAAGGGAAACTGTTAAATATCATTTCAGAGAGCACAGAATGGTTTGGGTTGGAAGGGACCTTACAGACCATCCAGTTCCACCCTGTGCCATGGGCAGGGACACCTTCCACCAGACCAGGCTCTTCCAAACCTCATCCAGCCTGGCCTGGGACACTCCCAGGGCTGGGGCAGTCTGTGCCAATGCCCCACCATGTCACAGGAAAGAATTTAATCTTTACATCCAATCTATAGACAGCAGAGAAAAAAAAATAAAGTGATCAGAAAATGGATTTAGAAGTTGTTGACCTGCACAGTTTCATAGAATTGGGTTTTAGGCCGAGTGAAGTTGCCTGAAGGCCTTTGCAGGATTAAATCAGGCATATACTGTACTTGACTTTTGATATTTAGAACAAAACTTCTGGAAGCAGCTAAACCTTCCCATCACATCCAAAAGGCTGGTGATGTTTTGACACTTAATGCCTTGTAGCACCTTGTGAGGCCTCACTGAAGTGTGGAGGAGCAGCCTGGGGAGGCTGGATGACCAGGTCCCACTGGGAAAAGGCTTTCTTTTAAAAGAGCTTGCAGAGATGTCTGATGTGTCTCCATCCTGCTGAGAGGCTGGAGGAAATTCAGCAGGGTGAACATCTCTGCAAAAAACAGGATAGAGTTGTATTAATGTCAGCTGTTGGCAGTGCCAGCAACACTCACTTTTGCCATGTACTGGATCCATCTCTCCCTCCTCCTGTGCCTTTGTCTGAGCATCACAAAACAATTTGGTTCCTTTAGGTTGGTTTTGGAGCTACAGCAAGAGCTTACTACAGCTCTTTGGAGTAATTTTCACCTCCATTCCAGCCAACTAGATTAGACTGCAGATAATGCTAGGAGTGAATAAGAGCTCCAGCTCCAAGGGAGCTCCAAGGGAGCTGGAACATAATTACAGTAGATGAAGGGTACTCTCCACAGCTCCTCCAAGAGTGCTGAGATTAGGCTGTAATCATTGTTTGTAAGCAGACAGGAACGAGGGATAATCAGCCAGCCAGCCCTTGCCTGTTATTCCAGGAATTAATATTAGCTTCCTGAAGTAGCTCATCAATTCACACTTATCTGAAACCACAGAAATCAACAGGTCTTGTCTTCCCACCCTGGGAGCTGCCATCAGGCTGGGCCCTGTGAGGTTCTGTAGGGTGGCAGAGGGGCTGACATGGCTGTGCAAGAGGGAACTGGTGTTCCTGGGAAGGACTGCAGTCTCAGCTCCACGGGGAGAGGGACTGCAAAGAGATTGGGTAATGCAGGACCAGCAGAGCTCGGGAGCTGCAGCCAGGTGCACTGTGCTGAGGAGGGGAAGAGCTTTTTACTTCAGCAATCTCCTTTAGCCTGCAGAGCTGTGCTAGGAGGGAGGACAGCACTGGGAAGGAGTGGGGAAGTTTGGGTTTGAAGGAAATCTTTGCAGGTGTGCTTGGTGCTGCTTGAATCCACCCTAATTATGAAGCCTGCGGGTCCCAGCGAGCACAGTGAGAACATCTTGTACAGACACGAAGTTAACACCAGGCAGCAAAAGTCTTGACATCTCTCTGATGTGAAACGAGAAGAGAAGGAAAAAAATAGCTTGCAAATCCAGGCAGAAATTATTAGGAGAGAGAGTCCACAGGCCAAGAAGGGTCATTTGAGTCTCAAAAAACACTCGTACTGCTTTCATCAGAACTTGCTGCTGCAAGCCAGGTGGTGGGACCATTTCAGTGTGAGTGTTAGCCTGCCCAGCTTCCCTCCCTTCAGCAGCTCTCACTGCCAGGCTCTTTGCTTCCATCACTTTTGGAATAAATCACCAACCAACCAAATGATTATCTCTTGCAGTGCTTTACATACATTAGTTATGTGCTCGGGCTTTTTAATGATGCTGCTGCTCTGACAGCTCACTAAATATGACACAGCTTTATGGGTGGCATTGCTGATACTTTAGCAAGCAGCCAAAGGTTAGCTGCTACTATTAACCACATTAGTACTGGCTCTTGTAGGAAAAATAAGTGGAGATAGATGCTTTCTCCAGAAAGCTCACAGCCTGAAACCAGACCTGAAGGAGCATCAAAGGAAGGAGCAGCCCGTGAGCAAATGAGCTGGTGGTGGCTGGCACAGTGTCATGAGCTTACACTTGTGGCTGTTGGTCCATTTGGTTTGTTAATTGGGATAGAGGTGGGTGGAAGGGCACAGCAGGAGCCTGGCAGCCAGCCAGGGGAAGAGGGACAGAGCCAGAGCGTCACCTGCCCGTCCTGAGCCACTGCCAGAGCTCTGGGGCTCTCTGCAGGAGGATGTCTGGGAAAACTTGCCAGAAGAATGTGTTCATGTCTGCATGGATTGCTCCCAAAAGTCTCTTCCAGGCTCCTTTTTCAGTCTGGGGAAAAGCATGGGAGGGCACATGGGTGAAACTGTCTGTGCAAACCTTCCTTGGCAGAGCAAGGTGTGTGTGTGGCTGCCAGGGTGCACCTGGCAGGGCCATGCCATGGGAAGATGTGATGGTGAAGAGAAATGAGTGAGTTGGACACCTGGAAAGGTGGGTGAGGAGAGACAGGAGCCTCTGGAAGAGGATCTTGAAGTCATTGGGTAAAATGAGCTGTGTTGAGGATGCACAGCCTTGAATTCACGTGACGTGGGCATAATTACTGTAGCCCAGATCTGAGAGGAGGAGCTGTCTAAACTCATTTCTTTTTGCTGCATTTCTCATTTAGATATGTTTTTTTTATCTAATGGATCTTTGTGCAGAGCTGGGGAATGAGAAAGGCCCTGTTTGCTGTGGTGGAGCAGTGAGCAGAGCAGAGGTGGGGTTTGCTGATGAATATCAGCTCCTAGAAACGAATTGTTTTTCTTGCTCTGCTGCTGCTTTGCTGAGGGTCGGGAGCATAGATGTAATTTGAGAAATCTCACAGTGTGACTGTTGTGTTTCTTGGAAAGGACTGTAGGGAGGATGAATCCGTGGCATGGAGGGGGATGATGTCTGGGGGTGACACTCTGGTTGTGTTTTTGTCCTGTGCTCATCACCAGCCCTGTCACACTGAGATGTTCTGCCTTGGCTGCCTGGAGATCAGTGTCAGTGCCTCCTCTGATGGACTATTAATGCTTCCCAAAGCCCTAGAAGCCTATCTAATAAAAGCCATGAGTGCCTTGGTGCCTTGCTGCATGACTAGAAGATTTATTGCTACAAGCAGCAGAAAAGCATCTGGGGAGGCAGAGGGGTTGGTTGCTTAAAGAAATTTTAATATCACAGGTCCTCACATTCCAGTTCATCTTTACCAAAGGAGTTATCAAGTTAGAAGGTCCAGTGGGAGCAGAGAGAACATGTTATCAATGCTGTAATAGGGAAGGCTGTGCCAGCATTCATGAAAACCTTCTGTTTTCAAATGGCTATAAATAGTTGGTTAAATGCACATAAATAGATCCTACCTGGGGGTAAATACTTGACTTTGAAGTGAGCAGACGGCTGCTTCTCACTTTTAACCTACATAAAATGAGGGACAGCAGTGTTGCCAAATAGGAGTGTAGAAAATTGTAAATGCAATGTAAAAAATAACAATATGCTTTGAGATAATTTTATTTGCCATCTGGTTTTGAGCTGTCAGTTATACTTGCATCATGTTTTCTCTGCAAGTGCAAAGTTTCTTTATTTTGAAACAAAAACAAAGATTGCCATCTAGTACCTTGGCTTCAGGATAGCAAAATTGAAGAAAGTTTTTAATCAAATCAAGTCTTGCAAAGCTTTTCAGAAAGGGAAGAATGCTGGCAATGGTAGGGCATTTAGGGAAGTTTATTAATCTCTTTTAGTTTTGTGTAAAAGCAGATTAACCAAACAGACATAATGAATGCATCAGACATCTCCATGCATTCACAATGAATGTTTGCAGGTAGGCATTTGGAAATTAGAAAGCATTAAGTTAAAACACGTATTTTCCCTCTATGGTTGTACCCTAAAGAATTAACTTTCAACACCCTTACAAGCATTTGCTACACTCTTACAGCCACATGTAGCCAAAATAATCTGTGGGTTTGTGATTAAAGCTTTTTTAATATTTATATTCCTTGGGGTTTTAATTTTTGATACTCTTGTCTCTGTCTTGTTTTTATGGAAAAAAAAAGGGAAAAAAGGCAAACAGAATATGACATGTACAAGACTGCTGCCACTGTGAACTGGCATAAAGACCAAAGCTCCTTTTTTTTTCTTCTTTTACTTCAGCTTGTGGACATGCAGTTGAAGTAGGTTTGTGCAGTTTTTGGAGATGTGAAGCAGCTGTATGAACCATTCTAAGTTGGGATAAAATGGTTACCTGGCTATATAAAAATGTCTGGAGTGCAGGTCACATTCCCCACTAGATAGATGTGGCACCTGGGAACATGGTTGGGCTGAAATGATCCTGAAGGTCTTTTCCAGCCAAAATGATTTTGTGGTTCTGTGTCTGCAGTGGGGTCCCACCACAGAAGGAGGGGAGGTGTTTAGAGCTGAACCTCTTTGAAATTGTTTCCCACATCAGCCAGGAGTTATTGTTGTTGAATGGCTGCAGGGCATCACCCTGCAGAGTGAAGGCAGATGGGAGAAAATTGCCATTTTTCATTGGGCTGAGTTATCCTGCTCCTCTGGTTTTATTTAAAGTTAACTTGGTCAAGAGGTATTTCGGGGAGAATTGAAGACCTTCAACTGAGCACACCTGAGCACACTCAGCCATGGCAGGCAGGGATTTTGGAGGGACTTACCAACCATGGGGGCTGAACTGTGTTGTGCAGGGAGGCTGCAGAGCCTGGCTGTGACCAAGGGCTGCTCTGGCAGGTGTGTGTGCCCTGCAATGGGCAATGTGCAGGTGTGTGTGCCCTGCAATGGCCAATATTCAGGTGTGTGTGCCCTGCAGTGGGCAATGTGCAGGTGTGTGTGCCCTGCAATGGCCAATATTCAGGTGTGTGTGCCCTGCAATGGGCAATGTGCAGGTGTGTGTGCCCTGCAATGGCCAATATTCAGGTGTGTGTGCCCTGCAGTGTGCAGGTGTGTGTGCCCTGCAATGGCCAATATTCAGGTGTGTGTGCCCTGCAGTGTGCAGGTGTGTGTGCCCTGCAATGGCCAATATTCAGGTGTGTGTGCCCTGCAGTGGGCAATGTGCAGGTGTGTGTGCCCTGCAATGGCCAGTATTCAGGTGTGTGTGCCCTGCAGTGGGTGTCTTTTCCCCCAGAGCCCAGCAGAGGCAGATCCCAGTGCCAGCTCTGCCAGGCAGCCAGGCTGTGTGTGCAGCTCATGCCCACACAGTGCCTGCTTTGGGTTATTCATCTCCTGCAGCAGCTCTGCTGCCTCCTCCACCCCAAGCTAATCGCTTTGCAAAGCTTCCAAGGTACACCAACTTTGTGTGGCAGCTAACAAGCTTAGCTGATGAGTTCTGCCATCATCCTTCTCCAGAGCTAATCAGCTTACCAGTGCTCCAGAGCTAATGGGGCTGTGGGTCACAGCAGCACTGTGAACTCACACACACATTTCCCACATCCATCTTTAATTGCATGGCTGCTGCTTTAATGGAGTTTCCTCCTGCATATGCTTCGCCTTTTTTTCCAATGGTTATCACTTGTTATTTTGCAGCCAATTCTTTTTTTTTCCCTCTGATGCACAGTTCATTAAAGACTATTTTCATGCTATGGTTGAGATTTCAAATATCAGCTGCTTCCCAGTCATCCCACCCAGACTGGGAGGTGGCCAAAATTTATTTACAAACGGAAAATTACACTTGGGATAGCACATCTCCTGAGCACTGTGTGCTTTTTACCAGTGCATCCCTGAAAAAAATCAGTTCAGCAGAGAAAATAATTGAGTGATGTCAGCTCTCAGAAGTCAGGATTTCACAGAGTTGAGAGTGGAAGGGCTGAGAGCTGCTGCAGTGGAGGTTGTGCAGCCCAAGAGCGACGCTGCCAGCTTGGAGCCCCAGCATCTTCAAGTGCAGCAGCTGAGAGCTGCACCTGCTCCTGCATCCCTCCCCTAATTTGGAGTGGCTTCACAATCATTTTGCTAGAAAAGGTATTTTATCCTTTTCACTCACTACGTGAAAGCAAGTGGAGAAAAGCGACTGACAAAGAAATGCTGATGGTGATGTATAAAAAATGCCGACTCTGCATTGGCAAGCAGCCCAACGAGAAAAAGAATTTTTTCCCCCTTTTATTTTTCATCTTTTATAATGGCAGGGGATGGGAGCAGGTAAAGCATCTGCCTGCAAGTTTGTGTGGAGTTGCAGCATGTGTCTGGCTTGGCTGGGACATGATGGGAAGGGTTTGATGCTGAAGTTGAACAGTGAGCACAGTTACACATCTCCAGCTGTGCCCCATCCCCACGTGCAGCAGCACTTGGACACCCATCCTGTCCTCACTGCCCTAAAGCAGAGCAGGGCCAGAGCAGGCAGGACCTTTTCCAGGAAGAGTCACTCAGAAGGGTTTTGCCATCTGAGCTCCCAGCTGTGAGCACACCACAGAAGCTGCTCATGACTTAGGAAAACATAATTAAATGCTGCTCAGTGACTGCATTGTTAATAACATGATTAAAAGGAGGTTCCTCTTGACCATATCCCATTCTCAAAAGCAAAATGGAAATGGCAGAATTACCATTTAGAAAGTGGGATGTTGTTGTCTGTTCTAATTTTCACTAAGTTCTGTGCTTCTGCTCCCCTACAACCGTGGTTGCACAGGTTAATTAACACATGTTGTATGAAAATTAAAGTCCTCACATTGTATTTTTTTCACCTGAGTTCTCTCCTATTCTTCTCTTCAGAACAAAGAGCAGTGCTCTTTTGTCCCTTATTATAATCTTGGTATTTTGCAGACCTCTTTTATGAGCCTTGGGTTTTGTCCCCTCACACAGTTTTCCCAGAATTTCTGAGGGATTAAAAAAACCTCTTTTTTTGCTTTCCCTAGTGCTTTTCACTACTCTCCTGGGCCTATCTTAAAGGAAGTACATGATGTCTCAGATAAGTATAAGCCACCAGTTAAAAAGTTGCATTACTGTATAATCCAGACTCTTCCCTATTTTCTGTTCATTACTGTCCAGTACTTTATCCATGTTTTGCTAACTCTTGGAAAAAGCACTACCAGAACAGAGGCATGGCTGTCCTCTGCCATGAACTACATTAAATTATTTCTCTTTCCATAATATACTACCACAGAAGATTTGCATATAGTTTTAGTAATTTTTCCTTGCTCATTTTGCTGTCATGGGATCATGGTTTGCCAGTCCAAATTGGTAAGCTCCTTCCCAAGCCTTTATTTAAAAACTGGGTTTGACAGGAACCCAGTGTTTTGCCTTGCCTGAGAATTCTTTGGTTTCCAGGAAAATTCCACACACATGGGAAGGAGGTACCTGACAAAATTAATTGGGGGAAAAAAGAACTTTGGGATACTTTTAGTCAATTCAGATGGAGTTTCTGTGGAACCTCAGTGAATATGTTTGTGGAAGGGAGAGACAATCACATTGCTCTTAGGACACTGTCCCAGACCATGGAACACACAGTGTGATGTTGCATTTCTCTCTTAAAAATCTGACCTAGCACCTGCTTCCCCATAGGAATGTGCCAGAACTGGGGTGTCCCAGCTGGGGAATATTGGGAACAGCTGTTCCTCCTGCTTGCTCTGAGGTCAGGAAATCCAGATTTCTTCTGAGTGGAGACCAAGAGAGGGATCCTGACCACCCTGTTGGAGGAGATACAAAGGGCTTGCTTTCCTTTTGTCCTATTCATAATAACTGTTGTGCAAAACACATCATATGTATATAAAAACAAATATAAATTTGTATAAAACACCTCACTGAGAGCAGCAAGAGCTGAGCAGCTCTTCAGAAGGGTTTGGTTCAGGGGCAGGTTAGCCTGGCTGCCAGAGGGGGATGGCACACACAGCATCCCTGGTGGAGTCTGTTCTGCACAGAGAGGGAGGAGGAGGTGGGCTGGCTCTCAGCCACAGCAACAGATTGCTCCTCTTGTGCAGACTGAAGTCATGTCTGAAATAAATGCATGCACTCACTGCTGTGCATCCTGCACGGAGCAGTGGAGGAGCTGAGCAGAAATGAGCGTTTTTGGCTGGAAATTTCTTACACTGTTGTGTAGAGGTGGATTTAAAGCCCTGGGGTAAATATTCTCCTTCCATTAGAGCATTGTTAGTGACTACAGCCTCTCATGTAGCTTTGGTGCTATACAACACCATCAAGTGAGCATGTTTTAATAAATCCAGCCCTTTAGCTGGGATCCTTCTGGATTTACAGTGCATCCATTTACTCATGTTTTGTGTCTTGCCATACCTGAGTGTGTCAGATGTTCACAGGTGGTGAGAAAGAACAGAGCCCAGTTTCTGTTCTGGCTGTGCACTTTTCTCTCTGACTCAGCCCTGAGCTCTTTGCTTAGGGTTTGACACCTCTCCCACATCAAAGGTTCCATCTCCCAGGTCTGTTAGCCACTGATTGCTGGTGAGGAGCGCACCTGGAGATGTTTTGGAGGGTCCCTGGTGCTGATGTTCCTTTGTCTGCAAAGCCAGCAGAGAAAGGCTGGGGCTGGTGGTGCCCTGCAATAGTGTGTGAGTGTAATTAAGAAGATCAACTGTGCCAGTTTTCTGACTCCCCTCTGCTCGTGTGAGGAACAATAGAGCTAAATGATGATTGTAATTCATTACAAATGCACCCTAATTAAATTACCCATCAGTGGCTGCAAGATTAATGATACCAACCCGAGTTAAAACATGATTAAAGTTAGGCTTGTCACATTTTTCAGTTATTACATGGAAGTTCACAGGAGGCAGAGTGGAAGGTGTGACTGGATGATGCTGTGGAACACAGCTGGAGCAGCCAAGGGCTGTGGCTGATGGTTCTCCTTTGCACTTTGCTGGGGACAAACCCTCTGAAAGCTTCTCTCAGGTCTCTCAGGAGAGCTGTGGGGCTGTGCCTTTGTCAGGGAATGTTGTTAATCTCTTTGTAGGATGGGCAGGAGGGTCCTGTAGGGAGTCTGGCCCAGCAAGGAACTGAGCCTGGATCTCTCAAGCTTAGGCTTAACTCTCTGAGTTTAGCTTGCTGAGTTGTCTTGCCTTTCTTCTGTTTTATTTTTGTATTTCTGCATGCTGAATATCATCCAGTCTTTCTTGAAAATACCTGTAAAAGTAGCAAGGAAACACCATGGACAACATAAGGAATAGAATCAAATACAGCAGAACATCAGCCTTTCTCCCCTTCCTTAGAGAAGTTTTACATTGCAAATGTTTCTCAACAGCAAATATTTACAAGGGGAAGACGGAAGACAACAACACAACTTTGCCAAAAGTGCAAAATTCAGGACATTTGATGAAAAGAGACAAAAACAAGGCACCTGATCATGCAGCTCTGGGAATTTTGCTGCCTCTGCACTGCTGGAGAAGCCTCTGGAGGTGTTCCCAGGCTCAAGTGAGGGGGAGGACCAATGTGTGGGATGTGTTTAGGTGGATGAGAAGGAAAAGAAAGAAGGCAGAAGGACTGTCTCTCTGAACACCCTAGCACAGATTGGCTGGTTTTGGCATTGCTTCTGTCATTAGCTGGCAAATAAGCAGGGAGGAATCTCTTCAAAGTAATTTCATTTTCCAGTATTGTACATCCTGTCCTTAAATGCCTTTGCTGATTGGATTGATGGTGCCAGTCCAGAAATGGACATTGTTTACCAGTCAGGGCTGGACTCTTAATAGATCTTCTCAAACTCCTTGAGAAGCAGCTCTTGGATGCTCCAAGCAGAAATAAATTGAGCAGTGTGGTCAATGTGCCCTTTATATCAGTGGAATGGAACTCATTAGAACATTGTACACAACTGCTTAGGGCTGGAGCAGCAGAAACCAGTGGAGTTCCTGGAAATGAGAATAAACCAGGGCTTGAATGAGAAAGCTGCATGTGTCAGAGAGGAGGCAGCTTTGTTTTTGCATGGTGCCCTGTTGAGTTGTTCCTTTGCTGGATGCTGGGACAGCCTGGGGCTTGTGAAACAAGGAGGATGCAGAGGGGGTGCTGGAACAGCAGTGCTGTGGGGTGACAGCCCATCCTCTGCCATCCCATGGACTCTCCAGAGCTGTCGTGGCAGGCAGATGGCACTTACCAGCTGTGCAAGCCTAATTAATTCACATCAAAGTTACTGGAAGACATTTCTCTGGGGAATGGATGGTTACCAGCAGGTTCAAACCCTGCTTGGAGATGCTAATATTGAATGTCGTCATCTCTGGGATTGGATGACCCTTCTGTTGACAAAATGAGGCATTTTCCAGGGTTTTTTTTGCATGTTCTCTTCAGCAGTGCTGTTGCTCATAATATTGAAATGATTTCCCTTGAGGAGGATAGGGATGAATAACCTGAAAGACTTTTCCTCCATAAAATCATCTGCAAAAGCCATCTCTCACCACACTAGATTTGTAAATGCAAGTTTTAGAAGCAGAGGTAAATTTTTATCTTTAATGTCAGGGGGATGAGGCTCTGGCACAGGGAAACTGTGGCTGCCCCATCCCTGAAAGTGTCCAAGGTTGGACAGGGCTTGGAGCAGCCTAGGATAGTGGAAGGTGTCCCTGCCCATGGCAGGGGGCTGGAACTAAATGGTCTTTAAGATCCTGTGCCTTGGCATCACTGGATCCAGGAGGGAGCAGGCTGGGGTTGCTGTTCTCCAGATTTCCAGATCTTGCACACATCTTGCAGGGATGGCAGCCAGATGTTGGCTGTTGGAGCAGTGGGTGCCTCTGTCCCAGACCTAAGCTGGTCTATCAGTTCTGGGAAGGTGGAGGCATCACCTGCAGCTCTTGGCATCACATCTCATCTTCTGTTGGAGAGTTCAGAGCTGCTTCCACAGTCCATCAGCATGTGGATAAATACCTTTCAAAGGAGAGCTGCCAGCTGGCTCAGGCATCAGAGGGGCCTCCCCCACAAATTTTGGGTAATGCAGCAGATTTAGCAGCTCATATCAGACTTTTGTGGCCTACTTCTTTCTCTCAGGAGGGTTTTCTGACCTGGCTATGTAGCCTTGAAGCTACATATTGCTCTGCTTGTTATTGCCTTACAAAGCTAAATGGGTTTTTTCTCTTTGCTTTTTTTCCCCAAGTGTTTGGACTTGTTTTTATTTAGGACACAACCCTTTTTGTCTTTCTGGTTTTGCCTTCCCCAACCATCTCCTATATACAAGGTTGTTGGGATTCAGAGAAATAGCTGACTCACATGTGCAGATGTTGAGATTTTCCTTTGTGACTGAGCCTGTGGAAGGGGAATTTTCCTGGAGGCACTGCAGAGGGAGGGCTCTGCTGGCTCTGACAGGTGCCAGGGCACTGGTGGGGGAAGGAGATGTCCTTTAACTGGGGAGATGGGGAGTTTCAGTGGTGCTATGGATCAGTGGTTTAGATCCAGTTGAATGAAGATGAGAAGTCATTCCATGCTGCCCTCTAGAGCAGAGACCTATGTGAGATGAGTTTGGGTTTAGTCCAGTTCTCTGCAGATAAGCTGTTTGCAGAAAGCCCAACCAGCCCCTCAGCACAGGCCAAGGATGCAAAGGTGTCCTGGAGGCCAAGATGCAGTTACAGAGTCTGGCTTAGGGCTTTTGCTGTCCTCTGCTGCCTTGGTGCAGCTTGCACCTCCTCCATGGTGGATGTCCACCCTATCAGCTCCCAAGACTCTGGCTGGTGCTTTGGTGCACCCACAAATTAGAAGGGACAAAAGCTGGAGGGTTTTGAGTCCTTGGTGTCATGCTGAGCTTGTCTTTGTGGTGAAAGGAAGTGCACTTTAACAGGGATTGTGTCTCCTGGGGTCACGTCCCCTTACTGCCCCAGGGCTGCCTCCCTGTACCCCACCAATGGCTCTGGGCACTCTCACACCTTTCTCAAGGGCAGAAGAAGCTGAGGCAGGGCACAATCTCCATCACCTGGAGCTCTTTCCCTGACCTCTGCTCAGCCAGAGCTCCACACCCTCACAGAGTTACTGCTTCTGTCAAACACTGCAGCCTGAGAGCAGGAGGAGTCTGGAGACCTCCAAGAGCCAAAAAATGCCTTGTGAGGATTGAGTCTCTGCAGCATGGAGATGTTTCTTTTAGAGGAATTGCTCTCTGATTCAAAAGACACATATGCCAGGCTGGTCAGTGATCTGAGGCAGCAGCACATGGCCCTTGCTGTTTCCAGAGTCACATCCCTCCAGACAGAGCAAAAGGCCAGAGCTGGAGGAGCTGCAGAGTGTGAGTGTGTGGATGCTGCTCCCTCCCCATGTCCATGCCTGTGGTCCTGCCAGCTCCTGGGCAGTGTCCTGGTCCTGTAGCCTGTGATCAGTGGTCAGCAGATGGGCCCCAAGTTCAGCCTGATTAGTCCTGTTCAATCAGCAAGGCCAAGGCAAAGTTGCTCCCTGTCTCAACCCATATGGTGGCTCCTGCTGTCGCTGTTCTTGTGGGAAAAGCTCTGAGCAGCCTCCTGGTCTCAAGTCCAGCCCCTGTTTTCCCCTCAGCAAGAGGAGAGAGCCCTGGAAGCACCAGTGCTTGTGTCAGGCATGGCTGCAGCCAAGTGGTGCTGTTTGGCTCACAGTGCTGTGGTAGCTGGAGCTGGCACTGATGGTCCCACTGGATGCTCCCCTGTCACTTGGCAGGGACAGGCTCCCAGTGGGAACTGCTCCAACACCCTGCAGATGTCCAGGGCCCATGCCCTGCCTCAGATCTGTGAGCATAAAGGTGAAACAGATTGATGAAAATTAATTCTGAACAGATTTCTGAGCTGTCATTCAGTGGCTGAGGAGAGAATGGAGAGACTAAACTGAGGGAATTTGGGTAGCTCCAACTTAGTCTTCATGTGTTCTGTTGGAAACTGTCACTTTGAGTTAATCCTTTCAATGGGTTCTTAAAATTTTTTCAACTACAGCAACAAGCTGAGGAGGTTGCTTTGTAAAATTGTAGGTGTAGGGTGCCAACAACACAGCTGGCTCCCAGGGAAGTTCAGAAGAGTGCCTGGAGTTGGTCTGTCCCTTCCTGTGGACATATGGGGAGAGGGAATGCAAAATTGAAGGGCTCTAGACCCAGGACTTGTGTAATGACAGGCTGTGATCCAAATGGGTAATGCACACAAAGCTTCTTCTTTAGCATCTTTTGTCCTGAAAATGTCCTAAACATCTTCCTGATATAGCCAGCCCTCAGAGCTTGTGCCAGCCTCACAATCTTCATCTTTTCAGGGTTGTTCTCTCCAGTTCCCACACTGGGTATCTCCTCGTGCCCTCTTACTGTGTTCTGGTATACTGAAATGGAGAAGGTCTTCTGGTGATGCTCAAGTGCTCCAATTAATCACCTATGGCAGTTTGTGTCTCCTATGAGTTTGGAAATTCAGAGAAGAGCCAAGGGGCTGGCACAGTGTGTTGAGGTGGAGCATGTCTGAGTCTGCCCAAGAGGAGCTGGCTCAACCATAGCTGGTTTTGTTTGTCTTCACAGTTGTTACCACACGTTTTCTGTGATCACAGAACTGAGATCTGAGTAGATCCAATTTCAGTTTTTTCCCCTCCCCTTATGATTCTGGGCTTATTAGCCCTGACAGTTACTTATTTGTCCTTAGTTGTAGGCTGAGGCAGCTTTATGGATAATGTGGGAAGCATGTCTTTTCTAATTAGAGCACAGTCTGTTGTCTGTCTGCCTCATGGGCAGGACACAGCATGCTGGTTTGCAGAGTTTATAATAGCAGGAAGCCCTGGATGCAGGAGGTCATGTTGGGCTTTTTTTTGCAGAGGTTTTAGAGCAACAACTCACAACATCAGTGTTCTTGAGACTAAGCGGGAAACAAAACCTATGGAATATATTCTCCTCTCACTTCCCACAGAGAACTATTTAAATTACATAGGGGCATGATGAGGTACAATAGGAACTGAGAGCAGCACACCATGGCCAGCCAGACCACAAGCTGGGTTTGCAGGAACTTATTCCAACTTATTTCCTGTGTCTCCTAGCAAGGTGCCAGCACACATGTTGCATCCCAGCTCTGGCAGGAGTTGCTCTCAGAAGTATTGCAGCAGCTAATGAGGAACATTGGCTTCATGGAAGCTCACACCTTTTCTTTTCCCAGCATGATCACCTGTAGAATGTGTATTATGTCACCATTATGAGACTGGTAGCTTTATATAGTGTCCTATCTTGTATAAAAAGTCAAAGTTGCTGTGTCTTGCTCTTTGAATTCAGTGGCCCATAGCAGGGGGGTTGGAACTAAATGATCTTTAAGGTTCCTTCCAACCCAAACTGTTCTGGGACTCTATGAATAATTTTCTTGTGTCTTTCTTGACAGCAGCAAACTTGTGCAGAGCAGCTCCTGGTTCTTTGGGGGCAATGAGGGAGTGAAGTTTGTTCTGGTGTCACCTGGGAAGCTGGGATGGAGGGACAGCTGTCAGCATTTCACCAGTCTTCCTCCTCCAAGTCTGACTGAGGACTGAGTGCTCAGCAGATCACTCATCCACACCTTTTCATTTGCCCCTGATTTCAGCAAAGGGGACAGTAGCAAGTTGTGCTCATTACCAAACCTTGCAATTCAAGAAAACTCTTAAAATAGCAACTTTCCTTATTCCTCAGCTGCTGGCTCACTGCCCAGGGAAAATAGTGGGTTTAGAATATGAGGCAACAACTTTTCTTTTTCCAGTAATAGTGCTTTCAAACTATATGTCTGTTTAGGAACATTAATCATTGTAACTACAGGGTAAAAATCTTCTGCCTGTCTTTAATCTTACCTGTGCAATGAGATGGCAACACCAAGCTCTTGCTTCCTGTGGATGATTAAGAAGGGCCAAGCTTCAAATAGTTGACTATATCTTTTTCTCAATTTGCTTTTCTGTCAGCTTAAATTAGAGATGGTCTTAGCCATTCTGTTGCAAACTCTCCTTGTCCTGTGATCTCTACTGTTGCAAACTATGCAGGGCTGCTCTGGGTTAGCCCTGCTTTGGAAAACCTGCAGTAAAGGTTTGTCAGAAGGTTTTGCAGTAAAAAAACCCCCTTGTCTAAGGCAGCCATGGGCACAGCATGCAGTCAAGAGATGTTGCATTGCCTAAGGGTCTGCCCTGCAGGAGAAATACAGAGCTGCTTGTAGGTCTTGATTTCTTGTGGCACTTTTATGAGATTAAGAGTAGATCTTGACAAATATTGATGTATTTGCAGTGTAATTACAAAGCTTGGTTGGTATTTATATGTCCTTTCCAGCCTGTGCTAGCATTGGTAGAGGTGTTAAAGAGGTGCTGCATGATTAGTAGCATTAAGTGATACTTCAAAGTGTTTTCCAGACAATAACTAACTAATCCAGTTTGTGCCTGTGAGGGGGAAGAGATCCCAAGGTATTACTTGTAGCATTTCATGTTTGTAAATACCTACAGAATCTCCAAGAGGCAAAGGAAATTCCATACACATGATAAATAAATGCTATAAAGTGGTACAAGATGACAGCCAACCTTCCCACATGGCTTGGATGCCTCTTGCATGAGTGTCCTGCTGTGAGGCAGATGTTCTCATCAGAGAGCACTGTGGCCATGCAGGGGAGGAGCTCCTGCTGCTCCTGGGCTGTTCTTTGGCCAGATGGTGGAAGGGCAGAGCCCTGACTGCATCACCTGGGGCACTGAGAGCACCTGGTCCTGACTTCACAGAGAGGTGCATGGCTGGCTGGGCAAACACAAACGGTTCTGACTTGCTGCTGCATGAACATTCACACAGACTGGATACCCTGGAGGTTAGATCCTGGAAGGTGGGTTGTGTTTGTGTTGTTCCTTGGTGCAGCTGGGGATGTGCCCAAATTCCTAGTGAAGGGACAGTAGGGCTGAGCAGCATGTGTTGTCTCTGACTGTTCCTTATGTCCAGTTTTGCAGAATCTGCTTCTATATCCCTTCCCTTTGAAAGCTACAATGGGTGAGAGTTTCTGAGGAGCAGGGGTAGATGTCAGCCCTTGTGGTAGGATGGCTGCTCTGTATCTCACCATCTTCTGATAGACCTTCCTTTGGCTTTCCTTTATTGCTGGCTCCATCCTGCAGGTGCTGTAGAGAAACACCACAAGCACTCTGTCCCTCTCCCATCTCCTCCAAAAGCTTTTACCTGGCAGTAAGCTTGGGATAAAACCCCAAGTGTAAGTGACAGCGGCCAAGCAGTGCAAAAAGTCAAAGGCTGGGAAGTAAACCCACTGATTAAAGAAGATGGATTTCAGAGAAGTGGAGAGGAAGGCAGAGTGAGCACATAGAGGAGGAAGAGAGCTGAAACCCCTAGCAGAATAGCCAGGCTGAATAAACAACCAGCCAGCGTTCCACCAGGATGGCTGATTTGTTCCTCTCTTCCAAACGGTTTAGCTGAGACCTGCAATTTGAAAATAAACTTTCCTTTTGTTTTTTAAACAGTTCAGTGCCTAGGAGAGCATCAAGCAGGTTTCAGATCAGAAGGAGCCTGTGGTGGCTGTGTTGTCACTGTACCTGTTCCGCTGCTCTGGTCCTGGGGAGGGGGAGAGTCTTTGGGGAGCCGGCCCAGCCAGGCTCGTTGCTATGGCAAAGTCTCTGCTGATGCCTGCTCTCTGCCTCTAATTGCTATTCAGCAGCTGTTTCCAGTGGTTGTCTGGAGGAACTTGCACAAGTTATGGACGTGAAAATCCCTCCCTGTCTGTTGGCCTTTGCTGGAACCGAGCTTGGACAAGAGAGATGCATTAGCTTCCAGACTCACAAGTAATTAGGTTGGTTTGAGTGTACTTCGCTGAAAGTTAAGGCTTTGGGGCTGGGAAAGGAGAGTGGAGAGGGGGAAGTGGCAACTTTAAAATCAATATTGCAAATGCAATGCAAAAGAGTGTAATTAGCATGTTTTGCAGGGCCTATTAATTCCTCTGAAATGCTGTTTATTAGGCAGAAGAACTTTGGGAGCCCATCAGTGGATTAAACAGGTTCTGTAATGAAATGTAAATGGTGTAATTGGGCTTGTTCTGAAAGTATTTATTCTTCACCTGTGACCCGCTTGATTGCGGTTTGACAACACGAAGGAGTGTGCATCTCCCGGTTAATGACAGCTAATTCCCTGGAGCTAATGGAGTGGGACTCCCGGCGCACGGCGCCAGGAACGCGGGTCGCGCCTGGAGCTCCCCCGTGATTGGCACCAATCCGAGCACAATGTAACTTTAATTACAGTCATTCCGAGTCTAAAGCAAGCATTTAAGCTGCTGGAGAGAGCCTCTTAATTTTGCAAATAGGTGCCGTATAACGGGCTGACCTTTTATTAGGCAAATGTTGGGATGGGTGGGAATGCTGTCCTCCAAGTTACAGGTAACAGGTTGGCTCCCATTAGCTCCGTGAAAATCCAAGTTGCAGGTGTGGTAATTGGTAAAAGATTCGTGTTAATAATAAAAGTATTGGGGTTTTAAACCAGAATACTAAGGTCTGAAATGAAACGTGGACGCTAGATAGAGGAAAATATATGATTAAATCATTCTGTTTTAAGTCCCCCTGTTATGAATATTATGTTTTCTAAATAAGTTGTATCTACTACCAGCTTGCAAAATCAGACTTCCCAATAGTCAGATAGATTTTGCAAAATCTGACTTCCTGCCTTTGTTTGATCAATGCTGCCTATGTACAAAGACCAGACTTCCTGATTTTTGCCAGTCTACCAAGACCAGATGGTTATCTATGAACTGACTATCACCCAGGGACTTTACGGGTCTTTATTCGACCACCACTGCTTACCTGGCAAAATTATGACAGAAAAAAACCCCAAAATTTATTGATTACAATGAGAGACCGTATTATAAGAAGAGGCTGCAAACCAAGGTTTGATGGAATGTGAAGTGGGCAGTGACCCCTCACATTCCCCAGCACTGCTTGCTCTGTCTGTATAAAACAAAGCAATCTAAATTTTGCTGAATATCAAGACTTTTTGTTTCCCATTTGTAACACAGGTAACACTGTTGGTTCCTATTAGCTCTGTGAAAATCACAGGGATGTTCTCCCTGCCAGGTTAACCACATGGATTTCCTTCAACATTGTGGAGCAGAGGGAAATGTGGTGCTCTGTGTTATTTAAATGCAGTCTTCCCATCAAGGCATGAAAATCTTCTGCTGCACTTCTGCCTTCTCTGTGCCTTTTTGTCAGTGTAGACAACTGGGATTTCTGTTGTTTTCCCTTTTTACAAACACTCTACCCATACTTGCAGTGCTGAATATCTCCAGGCACACAGAAAGGTCATGCAGCTCTCTTGGAGAGCTAAACACTCAGTTTTGCCTGGCATTATGGTATCCTCAGCTAAGTGCTACCATGGGTGCTGGTTCTGCTCACTCTTCTGTAGGGTTGAGAGGGGCATGCCCAGCCCCAGCTTCCCTTCTCTCATGCTGGAGAAGGCTTTTCAAAGCAGAGACTGGCTGTTCTGTGGGAGCAGAGGGTGCTGTGCTGGTAAAGAGGACCAGGGGGACTAGCAATCCCCCAGCTCTTCCCAAATCCATTAAGGCCTGCAGCCTCCAACCTTGCCTTCTGTTAGCTCAGTCTCTCTCTTAAGAAATGGACTTGTTAGAATTGAAATGAACCCAGGCAGGGAAGCTTTTATCCAGGAAATGTCCGGGTCTGTGTTGCAAGGATTTGGAGTCAGTCCCCAGGGGAGTGCTGTAGGCTGTTGTATTTAATGTTTGGAGCAGAAGCAAAACAATTTCTGCAAGCAGTGCTTTTCTTTTCTATTTCATTATTCTTCCTCCTCTGCCTCTTTCCATCTGCAGGCTGAGAGGTGGCAGTGACAGCATGGTCACAGATCTCTGTACATCACTGATCTTGGATTTGTCCCCAGAGTCAGGGCAGGGTGGGAGGCAGCTGCACACAGAGTGAAGGACAGCACAGCCAGTAGACATTTGGCAACCTGAACAAATGAAGGAATGAGCATCACTGGGCGGGGGACTGGCAATGATGGGGTGTTGATGCTCCTGTAGAGCAGCAGCCAGTGCAAGGCACTGAAACCAGCCCAGCAGTGATGAGAGCAGTGGCAGAGACCATCCTCACCAGGCCAGGCACGTGCTCCTTCCCAGCAGATGGCTTTCCATGCACCATTCCTAATGCCAGCAGAAGTTACACCTTCTCTGGATGAGCTCATGCTCCTGCTTGTGTACAACAAAATCTCTTTGTGGTGGATTTGTGCTTTATGGAGAGTCAGAGCACTGGCACACACCCAGAGCAGCCTCTGGTTCCAATGAGTCTGCAGTGAGCAGGTTCTCCTGGTGTAAAAGTGTCCCATTCCCCCCAGCTCCTCATCTGGAAGATGCAGCTGTGATGAGAATCATGCTGGGAAGTGATATATGGGAGGACCAGGTTAACATTGCAAAGAGGAGATCTCCTTGGCAAAAAATGGAGTAATGATTCTGATCACTGTCAGGTTTACCTACCTGTATTTCCTAGCCTTTGGTAACCTTCCACATCACATCCTAATTATGTGCTCTTGCTCCTTCCTTAAATCTTTGTACATTGGCTGTTGATCTACAGATTGAAGACAGTCACACCATGTTAAATGGAGAAAGATACTCAGGAATTTCTTCTGAAGCAGTTTTCAGCACATAAATGTAAGTCTTGAGAGCTTCAAGTCCCTCTTTTCAAAGAGTCCAAAAGCATGGGTTGCTCTCTGGGGAAGGCTGTGCCAGATCAGTAGTTTTCTGTCTGGTCTTCTCTGATATTTTATCTTTGAGATATGGGAGGGAGAGAAAGATAACATGGCTCCACAGAAGCAGGATAAGAGCCTGCACATGAGTGTATCAACCAGTCCAACATCAAATGCTGCAGCAGGATGAGCTTTGCATGGGAAGCCTTGGATCCAGGGGAAGATTTGACATTGTTTAAATGGCCAAGTGCCTCAAGGAGAGCCTGGAAGAGGCTTCAGGCTCTTTATCCTTCCCATCTCTCCACCTGTTTGTTCTCTTTGGAGTCCATACAGCCAGTTGTTCCTTTTTTCCCTTCAATTCCCCATTTTGCATCCAAATAAAGGAGCCATCCCATTGCATGTGTTCCATGCATACAGAAAGCTGTATAAAATAGCTTTGTGAGCATGAGTAGTGAGGAGCAATTGAGTACTTTATCTCTTCAAGCCCATTCTTGTCCATTCAGCCCCATTCATCTTCTTTTAGGGTTTTTCTCTTTATCAGCCTGAAGGCTTTTCAAGGAATGGACTCTGCCTCTGTCATGTTGCCACAAAGACCTGTTGTGTTTTGGGCACTAAATAAATAATAAATATTGGGTACTAAATAAATAATAAAATCTGCCTGTGCTGAAAAGCCATCCTCCAGATTAATGCTGCTGCTGTAAACAAACCAGGCTTTGAGCTGGGGAGAGCAGCAGCTTCTTTGGGTGGTCTGAGCACGGGATGAGTGGCAGCTCCTGGCCATTAATACAGGACTTTGATGTCTGAGATGAGAGGCTATTCCCCCAAGGCCCTTTGGCATGAGGAGCTGGTGATAGACTGACAGCAGTAAAACATGGCCATTTGAGAGGCTCCTCCAGCATTTTACTGAGATGAGATCTCCGGAAGGGGCTGTTAGAGAGGGAGAAATGATGGAATGGCCGGTTATGTGACTGCTGTGACTCATTAATATGTCAACATTTATGTCCAGAGTGCCCTCACCACTGGTCCAAACCAACTCTTAAGAGCTGGTTTCTCTCTTCTCCCTGTGCTGCTATTGCCTGAAGGTCTCAGTGGGAGATGTGCTGACTCTTTGAACAGCCTCCTCTATTTAGTCTGGATCCAGGAGTTGTTGATACACTGGGGCCTTGGCTGTGCCACCAGCACAGACTTCAAGTTTGTTCTGCACCTGGGACAGTCTCTGTCTCTTCAGCTGCCTTTCCAAGTGCCACAACAACCAGTTACAAACTGTGGTGACACAGGCACATACCTGGGAGCCTCCTGCCTCGCTGGGGCTGGGCTTTGGGGGTCTTCTCAGGTTGTCTTTGTGAAATTAGCAGAGCAGCAAGACAGTTGCTGGGAGATGATGATGGGAGAGCTCATTTTATTGAATTTCAACCCCTGTACTAATAAATCACAGCCTCAACTGGTGGGAAAAGTTGTCTTTTGCCAGTGGGCAGAAGACCACTAGACAGCATGCATTGCCAGAATACAAGTCAATTGAGACCTGACTTTTTCACCCAGAGGTCCTCAGGCCAGACTTTGTCACCCAGAGTTCTGGCAAGAAGTGACAGAAAATCATTGACACTGAGCAGTAGTTCTTCTCAACAGGAAGGGTTTTATCTCTTTATCTAGTTCCTATTAAAGAGCAGATCCGTGGACAACACAGAAACCATCCCAGCTTTGTGTCCTGCTGCCAGCAGCCCAGGATCCACCATGCTAATCTTTGTTCTGAGGAGGAGAGGACTGGAGTCTTCCCTGTCTAGGGGCCACTGGGGCATGTCACCCCACATGGTGTGGCTGAGCCCAGCTCTCCTGTCTCACCACCCTTCTCCTGGGATGGCTCATTTCATTCTTGATGCTTGTCATTATTTCCTTCCCCCACCTCACTAAATTAACTTCCAGTTAAACCACTTGTGTAGATCAGGAGATAGCAGTGTGTTGGGGTTGGTACCGCTTGTAGGGAGAGAAAACCATGAAGAGTACCCTGGGGTCCTGCCCCACAGATGAGCTGAGCATGTTTGAATCCCACCATTTCCTGACTGTTGCCTTAGTTTTGCAGGACGAAGTGCTAAAGACAGTAGAGAAAATAAAGGGCAGGAATTATGTTTCCTGCATTCCTCCTCTATTGTCTGCTGATAATTTTTCCTCAATTTTCCCCCTGCTTTTCTTTACACTAAGATGGCCCCAGCCTTTTTTCCCAAGTCTGCCTTGTTCCCACAAATCAGATTGGGATAACAGGGGAATAGTGTGAGCTCCTTACAACTCCCTCAGCTTAATTGCTGTCTCCCTCCTGTTTTCTCCTTTCTTGTGGCAAGGTGCATCCTCCTCCTCTCCACTTAGATGTCATTCATGGGGGCACAATGCTGTTTATGACCTGACTCCTCTTGGCCTGTAGTTCCAGTTTTAGATCTGTTAGTGGATTTCTATCCCTGCTTGCCCCCAGATATCCATCATGGTGCTCACTGTTCTCCCACCAGATCTCCTCCATGGCACTCCCTCACCACTGTTCAGCACTAACATGAGCATAATGAAACCCCCATCACCACTCAATTTAAAGCAAATCAAAATGCATCTGCAGCAGCACTCTGGTTCTCAGAAAGGAGACAATCAATGATGAATGAAGTCAGCCAGTGGTTAGCATAAGTCAGAATGAGATACTTCTTGAGGAGGAATATTTCTGTGACTGTGAAGCAGGGCGGGGATGGAGGAATGAATCTCAAGGCAGCAGCACAGCTGCTCCCATCTTCCTTTCCCAGCAAGTGAGTCACAGAAAGATGATGTTGTTTGGAGATCCTACTGGTAGCAAAGCAGTTTTGCCCTGGAGTGTTGATGCTTACAGTGATGCTCAGAGGGCAGCAAGAAGCACAGCAGGGCTGAGCAGTTGGACAGGAGTGTTGCAAAGGGCTGGAAAGGAGAAGAGAGTCTGGTGTGCCTGGGTTTGGAGTATTTCACATAGGAGCTGTGCTCAAAACCAAAAAAGCTTCATTGAGGGAGCAGAAAAACAGCTCCTGTTCAGAGCAGGATTTAAGAAGAGGGATTGTATGGATGCAGAGCAGAGCACCAGCTCTGTGAGTCCTCCCACAGAGAAGATGTGAAGCAAAAGGAGAAAGGAGAAAGCACTCTTTGAGGCAGTTTGGCAAAGAAGACAGTGAAGAGAAGGCAACTTGTGTGTGAGAAGTAGGAGGAGAGGGGAGAAGTAGTCCAAGAGTTCCCATTGGGGAAGAGATGACTGTGTAGGTCGTTTGCCACGCAGGCAGGAGAGAGCAAAGCAGCCTTGGAAGGGAGAAAAGCTGGTAAAGGGCTTCAGAGATGACAGGGGCTGACTTAGCAAGCAGCCTCTTAATGAAAAAGCAGAGTGCTTCCTTTGGGTCTTTACTTCTCTCTTCTTCTCCTTCTCTGTCTCTTTTGAGATGGAGTCAGTGATCTTCAACATGTGCAAATTCAGCTTGAAATCAGCTTCCAGCATCACCTCCTGCATCAGCCTCTACCAGGACAAGAGGAGGCAGGAGAGGTGACATACAGATGGGATGGACAGCATAAAGCACATAGTACATGGGCCTCTATTTTATCAAGACATTATCTTTACCTGTTTTCTCCAAAAAACAGGAAATCCTTGGTGAGCAGTCTCACCTCAAGATCTAAAACCAGTGAGAGGCTGGAGAATTTCCTTCTAATTAACTTAACAAAGGCCAGGTTAATAAGCAGCTTGATCATAGCCTGGCTTCCTATATGGGAAGGAGATTGTGGCTAGTGAAGAGCTCTTTAATCTATCGGACAAAAACATAACAAGATCAAATGCTGGAAGTAGAAACCAGAAAAGATTAGAAATAAGGAAATGCTTTTGTTACAACAGGGGTAATTAGCCATTGGAACTATTTATCTCAGTACGTAGGGGATTTGCCATCACTTTGAAGTGTCTAAATGAAGATGGGATATTCTTGTACAAGAAATGTTCTAAGTCAGCTGGTAATTACCAGCCTGATGCAGGAACTGCTTTGCTTAATTCACCAGCTTGTGCCTTTCATCAGTTTTTAGATTGGCTGATTCTTACGTTTCTTTTGAGTTCCACAATTTGGGAACCCAGGAGAAATCAGGGATAGTGCTGATGAGCAGAGCACCTGAGAGCACAGACACTGCTACTGGGAAGCAGCAGAATAGTGCAAAAGGCTCTTTCGAAGCAGGAAAGAGAAATCTGTGGCAACATTTACTAACAACTTGGTAATTCTGCTGGACAGAAAATGGCTTTCCTGTGTTTCAGACTGCAAACCCACCTCAGGCTGGTTTTTCCAGAGGCAGCTGGAGATGTTGTCACCTCATCAGACTCATCATGCCATGTGGGTTCTGTCACAGGACTGACAGTGCAGTGGCTTTCTTTGTCCCAGCTCATAGCATGCATCTTTCAAGCAATTCCCAAACATAATTTATCCATTCCCTGGCATACCTTTCTGGCTTCTCGTTATCCTTACTCAATTTATGGGTAAGGACAGTTGGGATGGGATGCAGATTTCATTCAGACAATTAGGGAAAGGAGCTGTCAGAGCTGGGTTTAATACTCAGGGCTCCAGAGCCACCATCTCATTTTCAAATTACTAATGAAGTGCTAGGAAATGTATGTGTGCTGTTGGCCTGAATTTGATCTTCATTTCTTAAATAAGAATAATAAAAGAGGGAAGGGGCTGGAGGGATGCTGCAGTACAGAGTGGGATCCTTTGGGAGCTGGGTAGGGAGTGCCAGAGGCTTCAGTTTGTGTCTCTGGCAGCCTGACCCTGCCGTGAGGATAATCAAGTTTAAAATTAAATCAAATTTCAAATGTTAAACCAGCCAATTAAAAACGCAATCACATCAAAACATGCATTTTTAAAAAAAGTTTTTGTTTACTCTGTCATAATTAATTTATTTAGCAAGAAAACTTTAGTTGGTACAAAATACTTGTTAAATTGGTCATGAGCACTGAGGGAGCAAATATGCAGTGGCACAGAGACAACAGCTACCCAAAAACTCACCTGAAATCCCTGAAGAACTGGCTGAATGAGTTCTGTGGGGAAGATCTTTTCCTACCACAACCAAACATGATGTATCTATTTTTTGGACTGCATGACTGGAGGTATGATTGCTGTTTGTGGCCTGTCCATTAACCTTAAAAGTGGCTTTGATCAAATAACTTACCATCCCTTGCCTTTGATTTCCCTTGATGTCTCCCTTCAGAGGACTGAATTGCTGGTGAGTTCCTTGGAAGTTATGCCTTACCTGTGTGTTTGTAGCATCAGTTGATAGCATGTGAATTATGTTCTTTTGTTTCCTGCAGCTCAGCATCCCTGAATTTCAGGATCTTTCCTGTATCTTTGGGCAGGTTGGTGTTTATTTCACCTGTAGCCTGTTGCATAGGATGGCATATTTTGGAAGAAACTTTTTTTTCTATCTTGACATTCCTCATGAGATGTTGTTGTTTGAACCTTGGTGAACACCTTTCAGTAGTGAGAGTAGGTGGATTTCAGGTGTGTCTTTCCTTTCACATTCTACCATATGAGCTGAGGGTTGCAAGGTTCCATGTATCAGGATGTTCCTGAATTCTTGCTTGCTACTTGTTTCCACCTCTTAGTCTGGCTTTGGTTATTTCCTGGTGTTGAGACTCCATTCTAAGATTTCTAACACTAAGGCAGTGAGGAGGGAGTGACTGCTGAAGGAACCTCTCAAAACCATGAATTTTACAGTATGGGAGGGCCTGGAGAGGTGGATGGGCACCAGTGGATCAGCATCTGAGAGAGGAAATGCAGAGCCAGGGTCCCCAAGCCCCAGGTGGGTGACCTGCTTTGCTTTGGCTGTGGTTTATAGATCTCCTGGATGGCAGTGGCCAGGGAACAGTGACACTGTCCTGTATAGACCTGGGGATGACCCAGTAATGCTGACCTGGAGAACCACTTGTTCACACTTTTTCATTCACATTATATCTGGATCCAGAGATTTTCAAGAGAGTTTGGAAAGTGCTGAGGTGAAGTCTTAAGAGATAGAATTTGCCTTTCATCATCCAGCAGTGGTTAATTTGTGAGGAAAGGAGGAAATTTGACATTCAAAGGCTTGAATTCCTGATGCTTTCTCCATCCCCCAGCCTTCTTTCTGTTCAGGAGTAGACAGGGGCTGGAAGCAGTCGCTGCAAGTTTGCAGTCGCCTGAACTTTTCCTAATTAATTAATCCCATCTTTATTCACACAGCACTCTCTGCCTCAGACCGTGGGTAATAAACATGGATCAAGCAAGCAGAGATGATAAATTATCTATTTAATAATTAACAAATTAGTCCTAACAGATGGAACCAAAACAAATTTGTCTGTATGTGCACACAGCACACGGCTTGCCTTCCACTGTTTGTCACACTGGGACACGACCCAGAGATTTTGGCATTTCTCCACTGATTGTCACCCTCATGTGCCACTTGGGCTGGTCATGAGTTTATCTCTGGGTCTGCTGTGACTTTCTAGATGTGACATTCTCCATGTGGATGAATGATGAAAAGCATGATGTCATAGAGGAAGAGCGTAATGCAGAAGAGAGGAGGATTCCAGCATTTTAGTGTTAGTTAAAATGCAGGAGCATCCCTCCAGAAATATCAGCTGTCCATTGTGATCTGTTATGTTAAATTAATAGAAATTATAGTCCCTGTAATTCTTCCTCTTATTATCTAGCAGAGAATAAAAAGTCAATGCACTGCTGAGTTAAATAAACATGAGGCACTATAGTCATATGAACATAGTATCCTGTGAGCTAACTGTGCATATATTATTCATCTCCAGTTATTATTCATGACCTTTCCCTCACACCATCATGGCTCCATCACTTGTGAATTTATAACTTCATTAATAATGAGTGTCAATTAATAATGTATTTTTGTTATATTCATTGGGTGTATTTACAGCATTCATAATGCATTCAAATAACTGATTTGAGGTGTAAAAATAAAACCACTGCTCTTCCATGGGCCCTTACCTTTTTGATTTTGAAGAGTCACTATTTCTGTGGATAATCCTTCCTGCTCACATTGCTGTGTGGCCATGCTGTGTAATAGCCTGCCATCTGCCACCATCACTCTTAGAAGGGTTGAATCAAAGCAGGAAACATCGTTGTTGTGTGATATTAGAAGAAGATGATCCACAAATTCATCATTATTGAAAGCGACGCCGGCACGGTGAGAGCGTGGGAAAGGTTTGAAGTTCAGCTCTTTCCTTCTCCTCTCCCCCACCAGTTGCACTTGGTTGAAACTGAGGAGCCCATTGAGGTGGAAAGAGGCACCTTGGGTTCAGGCAGGAGCTCTGTGATGGTCCTGGGAGCACGGAGATTTGCAAGGGGTGTTGCTGGGATGTGTACCTGGCACAAACACACCCCAGCAGGTCACACTGTTGTGCTTTATTTTAATTGAAAGACGCCCACCTCATTTCCTTCCTCATCTGCAGCAGTTTAATCCTCAGGTTTTTTAGAACATGAAAGTTTTTGCAAGCTCTCCTTTCCTGTTTTCTTTTTTTTTTTTTTTCCTCACAAAGAAAACTCTAAAATACTTTGGTTTCTCACAGATATCTCTTCCCTGTCTCTGCCAGGGAAGTGCTGGTGTGCAGATCATTAGCTGGCTTTGGACAACACAGTCTAAACATTGGAGACTCAGGGACAGATAAGGAGTTAACATAACTAATCCTCTTTCAGTTCCACTTCTTTCCTCTTCGAGTATGCTGATAATTCTTATTTTATTTTGTCAGTAGTGCTTTGAGTTGTATTTCTTGGGTTTTCTTTCAGTGTTCGTAGCCCCATGGTAACACTCAACCAGTAAATAAAATTCACCTTTTATCTGTTTCCCATTATAGGCATAGGCTGTGTGCTTTTAAACATCTTCAGGAATACTGAGTGCAGTGAAGGTACCACCTTCAAAGCACATACTTGATATTCAGACAGGACAGGAAAAGCTGCCTCTAGCCCCATGGAATTAGAACCACTTAATAGAAAAGTCAGTTGAATATCAGTAAGAATTTGTGTTATTTTCTCTTCTAACTAATAGAATTTTTAAATAAAGCTAAAGCTGATACATCTGGCTGAGTCCCTGCCCTTTGTGAGAGTTGCAGCTTCACCAAATGATAAAGGGCTGAGCAATGTGAACTCTGGGTAGCCTGTACAAACATCTGCAAGGAGGTGTAAAGAGGGAGGCAGGAGGAGAAAGCCGTGAGCAAGGGACAGCAAGTGAGCTCTTTTGTATCTGTTTTAATCAAAACATAATGAGGAGAGCTAAAGCATGAAGCAAAGGAGGGATTTTGCTTTGTCAGCCTAGAGGAGGGAGCTGTTAATTTCTCTCTATCATTTTGCATTCCTTTCTAGAGCACTTACTAATCCATCTTCTCCAGCCAAACACTTCTCTCTGCCTATCATCGTTCATTCTTTTGGATTTAAATTATGAGTCTCTATTAATTGAAGTATCACTTTTTGCTTCTTGTTTTTGTGTTTGCCTACTGAACCCATTTTGGGCCCCCAGAAGAAGTTTCATGCTTCACTTAAGCGGCCCAAGTTAGCTGGGAGGCTGTGCAGACACTTTTTCCTTTGGACAGCATTGTCAGAACAAGCCAACCAGTGACTGATGTGATCTGGAGTCAGCGAGGGTGTACAGTGGATAAATGTGCCTGACTCTTTGTGATAGAGCTGGTAATTACATTTCACAGTGAGTGGTATTAATAGTGAAAGGAGGCTCTGGCAATGCTGCATGAGAATTGGTAACAGGAGAGGCTGTAGGGAGAAGAGGGAGCCATTTATTAACCTGACGAATTACAGAAAAGTGGACTTTTCCTCAGAATGCAGAGGAACTTTCCTAGCACGATGCCTTTGAGATAACTCAGGGCTGTGGGTGACACTGATGATACTGAAACCTCTTCTCTTTCTTTTTACCTCACCTCAGACTCTTGAGACTTCCATCTCCCTGCTCTTGCTCAAATGCTATGTCACTTGGACTTCCACTGCGTAGAGATGCTGCTTGGCTAGGAATTCATGGATCTTGAGGTCTGAATTGAAAAGTTTTAGAAGATTTTTGAACTCATAGAAGAAAAGGTGATGAACTCTGAAGAGTCAGCTGTTAGGTCAGATGATGATGAGGCATGTGGGACAAATGTCCTGCAAAACAGGATTCTCCATCAGCATGGTCTTGGGGAAAAATCTCTGCCTGGGAAGGAGAAATGCCCATGCTGGAAGACCTCCCAAGAAGCAACAGGAGCTGTTGTATCTCTGTCTTCCCTGGGCAATTTTGCAATTACATTTTCCACATAAAATGTCTTTGAGGCAGAAAAGTAGTCTCTCCCAAATGTTCAATTTATGGAATGTCTTTTCCTGCGGATCCTCCTCCCTGCTCACTCCTCACATTGCAGCCACTCTCCTGATTCTCCTGAGTTTTGCCAGCAGTTGCCAGGTGCCCAGTGCTGGTCCAGGCTGTTTCCCTTCCATCCCAGCAGCCATGTGAGAGGGCTGGTGCAGCCCAGCCAGTCCATCAGTGCTCAGGAGGGATCTGGTGCCTCCCAGCCAAGGTGTAGCCGCCGGCACAGCTGGTGCACGAGGCTCTGGCTGCTGGGCTGTGCCTCCCTCTCCTGGGGTTCTTAAAAGGAAAAACTTGCCAGCTCTGGGAAGGAGGACAGCACAACGATGGAAACAAGCTTGAGCTGGAGAGAATTGCCAGGATTTTAAGGTATTTGAAGTGCTCCAGAACCAGAATGATTTAACGGTGTGATTACTTCTTAATGCAACACGCAGAAGGTTTTTTATTAGATTTCCCCCTGCCCCATTCATTCCTTCCAAGTGCTGTGGAAACAGGCAGCTTGAAATAAACACCTGGGGCTGTTATACTATATCACTCAGTTTAATTAACTTTTAAATCATATGATGTCACCTGGATATCTTTCTAAATTCTGCAAGCCCACGAGGCAGAATAGCTGCAGTTCTGTTCATTCCCACCTTTGGTAAAATCACCTTCTGGAGGCTGCAGGGCTCCCCTCTGCCCTTTCCTTCCTTACAGATGTTCTCTCCTTCAAAGGGCATAGGCTGGAGCCAAGTGACTTGTAGCTTAAGGGCTTGAAAGTATGTGCTGTTGAGTTAATGTTGGTATCTTCATGAGTTTGGGTCAGTGAAGCAGCTCTCTGGTGTCCAGGATAACTTTACACTGATGGTTTCACAGGCTCTGCATCCACACAGCAGTTCAAGCTCTTGGCCCTGTGATGGTCTTACCCAGCAAGTGACAGACAGGAGAATGCATAAGGAAGAGACAGAATGTGTCCCATGCTGCTTAAAGCTGCTTGGCAGGGAAAGTCTTATATTATTAATCTTTGCTCTTTTTTGATACAAGTTGCCTTTGCACTGGTGAGTCTCCTACCCTAAGAAGGTGCCAGCTGTGCATTTTCCTAGTGTCAGACCCATCAAGTGCTTATGATTCCATCCATCCATCCATCCATCCATCCATCCATCCATCCATCCATCCATCCATCCATCATTTTGTAGTCATTTAGAGCAGAATGACAGGGGTAAGAGCTAAAACAGGATTGCCTGGTCCCTTTGTCTCACAGCCAGGCTGTTTGCACTGAGCTTAGTCCATCCTGTCAGGAAGCTGAATCTCAGAGAAGTCATAAATTAACTGTTAGGACTAATCCTTTAGGATGTTCATTATTCCAGGAGAAAAAACCCAAACCAAATAATGAAGTTTTTAATACTAATAGAGAAGAGGAACACAGAATGATTAGGAAGCAAAAGGATGAAGATGTTGGGATTTTCTGAGCACTTCTGAGTTCAAACTACCTGAAAAGCACTGAGTCCACATTTAAGGAAATTATTAAGAGATGCCTTTGAGATGCATAAGCAGGAGAGCCAAGAGATAAAACAGATGAGGTGAGAAGTCAACCTAGCAATTATTGACATAGAAATTATGATGGCTGAGTGTGAGAAAGGGGGAAATGAAAGAAGAGAAGACCAAGGACTGCCCTCAGCACAGAGGTGACCAAGAGGGTTTGTGGAGCAAGAAACAGACAGGTCAGCATTGAGTTAAAGTGTGCATGGACATAACAAATGGGAGGAGAGAATGGGAAGCTTTAAGGGTTAATAGACCATATATGAGTGTGAAAAGACCTGCTGGTGAGAAATGGAAGGGCTGGAAAAGGCCACTGGAAAGGTCTCTCTCTCAGGTGACCCCTGAGGTGGAGGTGGAATTGATTGGCCGTGCAACAATGTCACTGCATCCGCTTCATCTTTATTTAAAGTTGCTCCTTTTGTGTGTGAGCTCTCTGCACAACCTCAGCAGTGTGAGTGAGCCAGGCTGCCATCAGCTCTGAACCTTCCTGCTGTGCTCTGCCCCTCCTTTGATGGTACATCCCTGATATTTCCCTCCAGCTCATCTGATTTGCAGAAGCCAAGTGATTCTTAAGCTTTTTTGCCTTTGTGGTTTTTTGGGTTTTTTTTCCTTCCTTTTTCTTCCTGTGCTCTGCTCAGATTGCATTAAAAATGGGAAGGCTACATAAATGCAAGTCAAACCAAAGATTCCTGAGACCTGGTGAGTAGTGCCAGCCTCATCCTTGCAGGAGTATGTGGGATGGTCATTACAAGGCCCTTCCCTGGCAGCTCAAGTGATGATGATTTGCAGGATGCCATTAAGCTGCCAGGATTTCTCTCTGCCAGTCAATGTGCAAGTTAAAAAGCTCCTGCATTTCCATAAAATAGGGAAGGAGGTGGGTTGGGGCACGGCAAACACTTGGAGTGAGCTGTGCTTCAGTGATGCACCAGCAGCCCTGAGCAAGGGAGGAGCTGCTAAGTTCCAATGCTGTGTTTTGATCTCTTTCCTCTGCAGCCTTTCTGACCAAGTTTTCCATTTTTTTCCTCCTGTCTGTCTGTGAAATGGGAGTGAGCTGAAGGGGCCATTTCATATTCTGCGTGGCTGAGTCTCCTGACATTGGGGCTTTGTTTCCTCCCGGGGAAGGTCAAACGTGGTGCTGGGGGAGCAGCCAGCAGGAGCTCCCAGGAAATAATCAATGGAGGGAAGCAAGCAGGCCTGAGAGATAGCATCTAACCCATGTTTAATAAGAAGGGGAGAGAGAGGTGCAGAGCCAGGAAGCAGGGAATGCATTAGGAAAGCCAAGAGCCGGTGAGAAACTGCATGCTAATGAGGCACAGGTGATAGCACAATGATAAGTCAGCAGGGCTGGCCGGGGTGGTAATGTCCAGCTTTTCAATTCCAGGCAGGTACTGCTGCGTTTGCAGGAGCTGTGGCTCCTCAGGAGCAGCAGGCATGCGCCTGTGAATGTGGAACTGGGCAGGAGGGAGCTGGGAACCAACCTGCACATGCGCTCCTTAGAGCTCAGGGTGCGGGAGGAGCAGGATGCTCACAGCATGCAGGACCCTGAGCAGGAGGAAGGGAAGGAAGGGACAAGTGCTGCTGTGGTTCCATCAGGCTGATGGACCAGGGGCCCGTGGAGCAGAGCTGTTGGCCCTGGCACAGTGTTCTGCTGCATTATGGTGGTGCACGGGGAGCTCAGAGGTCCTGATGCAGCTGACCTTCCTTTTCAAGGACACGGCTGACAGTGTCACAAGGGCTCTGCAGGCTGGTTATGAATGGGCCTGTGATAGGCTTGTGCACACAGCCAAAAATTAATAACCTCCAAGAAAGCTGAGTGGGATAAGTGCACCTACTGTAAGGCCACTGGAGCAAGGAAGGGACAGAGAAGTTGGTATATTTTTATTTCACATTTAGGAGTGCACAGCCCCTGAAGCCATAATCTGCTGATAAAGGCTGTAATCTGCTGATAAAAGCCTAGTTTAGTTCCAGGTTTCCTGTAAGTACCAATGGCACAAAATGCTATTTCACCAGGAATTGTCTCTGCCCTTAACTGGTTCCAGCAGGAAGCCATGGGAAAGGCAGGGAATGAATCCATCTCCGTGTTTGCTGGTTGTATGAACTCCACACAGTGGGTGTGATTGTGTTTACCCACATGCCAATGCCACACCCATCCCAGGGTAAATACATTGGAACACCTGGTTTTGCCAGAGATAGCTGGAACATGCCTGAGCATCCAGAGGGGTTGAGTGTTGTGTCTGTTGAAAAACACAGTGGCTCTACCTGAGGATTTTCCCCATAGCCTCATGTTAATACCCTGGCTGCTTCAGCCATGGCATGCAGATGCCACTTTAAAAAGAAAAATTGCCCTTCTTAACAAATTTTGCTTCATCTCTGCCTCCAGCTTTGCCCCCCAAACTGTGTAAGTCTCAAAATAGACAATCTTAACTGTTTCAGACTGATTTTAAATCTTGCCTTTAGTGTCAAGTGGGCAGGAAACAGATACTCATCCAGTTGGGAAAAGATGCATTGCTTTCCAGAGGCCACAGAACTTGCATCTAGCCTAGAAAGTCCTCAACTTAATGCACTGCAGTTTAGTGACATGTTTATCCACACAAACTCTACTTGCTGATGGTCTCTAAAGGGCTCTGGACTTAAGTTAGCAAGGGAAACTTGACATGGCAAGCATATATATATATATATTATATTTCTATGTATATATGTATGTGGAATAAAATTGTCCAATGTTTATAGCATTTGTAAGCAGCTCAGGTCCTGGAATATGCAGTCTCTTACTGATGTTTCACAGAACAGGAGGGAGCCTGGCTCAAGGTGGACTTGCTGTGCAAGCAGATTGCATCAGGCAGGAGGCAGTGCTGCCATGGGTCACCCAGCCCATTCCTTCCCCACCCAGTAAATCCTCCCAGTACAGAGCTGAGACATTGCCAGGCAGGGGGGCAGGCAGTGCTGGCATGAGCCCCATTTTTTGGTATTTCATTATCACAGTTAGCATAGCTACATATGTGAGTTCAGGAACAAGCAGAATGTCCCATTTCTTAGTCCAAGGTTTTCTGACTGTCTCTTGGTGCTGGAAGGCAGCATCTCTCAAACTGTCTTTTTTTTTTTTCAGAACAAGCTGTTTAATATTAACGCTGATTACCCAATTGCTCATTTCAGGGAGAGCAGTGGCAACTTTCAGAGCTTTGGGAACTTAATTTTCTTCTGGATTTATGGGCAGCCACCCAGATAGATCTCTCCAGCATGGTTTCCTTTCTCCATCATCTGTTTTTTTATAGACAACACTCTAAAGATATTCAAGTACAAGCTATTTCACACAAATCCTTGGCTTTCCCCATGTTTTCTGTTTCCTTGTTAAGTATAACAGTGTGTTTATGATATTTTTAACATTTTTGCAGAAGATCAAGCCAGTCAGGATACAGCTACAATACCCTGGAAAGACAGATGTGTTTGACATACTTGACTGTGAGCTGTCAGCATCTAGGGGGTGATAGTGGATAAGGTAAGGAAGAGTTGCCTGAAGAACATTAGAAAGAGAAAATGAGAGAAAGCTCTGTTCTTCCAAGGCATTGCCTGAGGAGGATCTACTGCAAATTACCAGCATCCAGTATTATACCAGTTCTGAACTATAAATTGCTTTTGTTTAAGTTTGAACCTATATGTGGAGGTCACTGTGCTGAAGTCCCTCCACCCTTCAGTGCAGGCATTCCCCTGGTACTGCGAGCTCTGTGCAAAAATTGAGTCTGCATTTACAGCAAGTGTCGTGGTGTCTCATTAAACTGTCAGTGCTTGCAGAAAGTGCTAAACCCTGATGGGTTTTCCACAAGCATCTGCCTGGGAAGAGGGAGAGGTGTCACAAAGTGACATGTCAACAGAGGCCATGTAGTTTGTGCTCCTCACACTGCACATCATTTCTTACCCGTACATACTCTCCTCCCGCAGGATGAGAAACATATGAATCAGTCCTGCTGCCTGCTCCGTGTCCTATAAATTAGAGAAAGATGCAGCTGGTTTGTCTTTTCATTTTCTGTGCTCTTTAATTGCCTCTTCACTATATCATCCAGTGTCCCTTTCTCCAGCCTCTTTCATATCCATCTTTGAGAATGATGAGCAGTTGAGTGTGACATGCCCCGAAGGTGACTGTCAAAACACGCTGAATTATGCAGTGGTCCAGTATTCCTTTTCTTCTCTCTCCTTCTCCTTTAAGTATTGCTGGAAGAAGAGTTGTGGTGATGGATTGGGAGGTCAGGATTTCCTTTCAGATTGGGTGGGACACTTTGGATTTTGTATGATTTAAAATGTAAACCTTGGCAAGTTTTTTGGCGAGTTGAGGCTGCCCAGAGTGTTGATATGATGCATTGTGGAGTCTCCTTCTCTGGAGACACTTGAAAGCTGTCTGATACACAGGTCAGGGTGCAGTGCTCTGAGGAACCTGCTTGAGCAGGGAGGTTGGACCAGGTGACCCACTGTGGTCCTTTCTAACCTCACCCATTCTGTGACAGAATCCTGGGTTTCTGCACATCCCTCCACACATCCCACTGTGAACTCCTGCTTGTTCCCCACTTTGTAGTCTAAGTTTTTTTAGTTTCAAATGACTGACTTAATTGGCTTTCTGATGGCCAGATACTTCTGTGTAATGACATCTTCCCAGGGATTAATCTGGTTTTTTTCCTCCTTAATTTAAGGAGGAAATGTCTGGGACTGTGTCTGGGACTAGTGTTGTGCTGGTTTGTGCAGTTCCCATCTCTCCCTGTCTATCACTACCACAAAGCTGTGGTTAAAGAAACCTTTTCTGCCTTAAGGCAGAACAGGAGGAGATGCATGTAGGCTATGCTGACATTATCTTTGCTAGCTGTGCTGGAGCTTGGCAGCAGCTCCCAGGGCCAGGTGGCTCCATCCAGCTGTCCCCATCCCCAGTGGGAGCAGCACTCCATGAGCCAACATTCCCATATGGCTGAGCAGCCCTGCCTGGGGACCCTGTGACGTGGGGAGGGCTGGGGGCAGCATCAGAGCCACCTCTGCAGCCCCGCAGGGGGGCAAACAGGCAGTGCAGGGGGATCTTGAGCCAGGGGTGTCCCCAGGCTGGGACTGAGCCAGGCTGGGTCCCTCCTGCCAGCCCTGAGCTGGGCTGTGCTGCTGGGGAGGAGGAGCAGGCTCCCCAGGGACATGCCTTTTAAAGCACATTGCAGTCACAAAATTTAATTGACACATTTCAGAGTCTTAAACCTGAAGTGCAGCCTCGGGAAGAGGGAATGCCTTTTAGGCTTCTTTGAAGGATCCAGGATTTTATGTAATAATAACAACAACAACAACAGCAATAATAATAATAACAACAACTACTTAGCTAGGACCTACACAAAATCATTGATGTTTGCCTTTGCCACCAGCTTAATGTGCATTTTGCTGATGCACAACTCCTGGTTGATACTGTTGCATAAATAAAATAAGCCCTGTTAATTTTAAACTACTTGAGAAACGTATACATGCAAAAATGTAAAGCTTACAGAAAAAGGGCAAAATCAGCAGGAAAAGAGAGGGATTATTTTCAACAGTGCCCTTTTAATTAGAGCAATAATTAATTCTTTTCCCTGACATGCACATACAGATTACTCTTTTAAAATATTCCAGCTTGAAATAAAATGACTTAAAGCTACATAGCGGAAGAACAGATCATAAATCTAAAGGAGAAAAATCAGGACTGTGTGTATTTTGAGCACTCCTTTGGAATCCAAAATGGTCACTGGAATGCATGCTATAAAACCTAATGGCAAGGTGAACAAAATACTCCTGGAGACATGAGTGCTGAGAACAGGCAGAGGCTTCGTGCAGGCACCGGGGCCGATGAAGTGGAAAATGGAGTTAATATTTTGCACAAACACAAATCAAACCAACTGTGCTCCCTTCCAGGGGACAAAATGCTTCCTACTGTTGGTCTAGGTGCACTATGTATTGCCATAACTTCTTCTGGCCTTAGGGAATTTGAAGGTTGCTCAGGGAGGAATCTTACTTGCCAAGTGGGTGTGGAAGCAGGAGATCACTTTAGGAAGGGTGGGGGAAAGGCAGAAGCAGGCACAGGTGGGAGGAGGAGGAGGAGGTGGAAAGCCAGTGATGGTGCAGCACCAGAGCTGGGTTGGACATGGGACCAGCTGTCCTGCCCCATGTCTGAGCTCATGAAGAGTTTGGATGTTGCTCTCAGGTGAATTCCTGGGGTTGTGCTGTGCAGGGCCAGGAGCTGGACTCACTGATCCCTGTGGGTCCATTCCAGTCCAGGATGTTCTATGATTCCTCAGCCAAGGGAGATGCCAGCAAGCCTCTAGGGGCCTGTTTCTTTTGTGGGGGCTGTGGAACATGGATGGTCTCACTGGGGGGAAGTGGGCTGGTTGTGAGGGTCTTCTGTGATTGTGGTGATGGAGGAATGATAGAGAAAAAACAGGGCAACACATCAAAGGCTGGTGGAGAGGCCAAAGGTGAAGAGAGGGGAGAAAAGAGATGTGTTTGTGGAGGAATGCAGGCATCCATTGCTTATACCATTTCTTATGATATCATCACACAATTCCCTTTACAATTCCCCCAGCTGTGCCAGAGGAAGCTGCAGTGTGGCAGCCAAACCCAGCCTGCAGCCAATTGCTCCCAACCAACATCTCTGTGAGGCAGCACCAGCACCTGCAGCTCTGGCTCTCAGCACCCTGGAAAGCCTCTGAAATCCTTGGGCACAGCAGGGAAGCATCTCCCTGCCTCCCTGTAATTAGACTTGTGAAAATGCCTCCATGGAGGAGGAAAGCCTGAAGAGCTTGCTCCTGGTGGGAGATTTCTCCCAGGGCTGATCCTGCAGGCAGGTAGTGCCAGCCCAGCCCAGGATTGCATTGCTGAGTTGTGCTGCCCAGCCAGGGTTTAATTTCTTATGGTGGTGATTAAGACTACTCATTTAGGGACATAAAAGGAGTTGGCCCTCTAATTGCATGTACAGATGTTTGCAGACATAAAGCAAAATGATGCAGGGAGGCTGTAGCATCCTGCTCACTGTTCTGTACAGGGAGACCGGTGCCAAAATGAGGAGTTAGAAGGACAGCATGAAAAATAAATGTAAGGAGCTTTCGTTCACCTGTAAAGGAGTTCATACTGGAATGGTCATCAAAGGAGAGGTGGAAAGAAGATGTGTGTGTGGGAGAATGGAGTTCATGCTGTCCATGCTGGGTTGTTTTGCTGTACCCAGGGCAGGCTTCAGGCCACAGAGCCACAAACAGCAGTGCAGCCACGAGGACCTCACCAGCCCAATCTCCAGTGGTGCTAATTAAGAGAGAAGAGTTTCTTCCATTTCCTTTTTGACAAACTGATTTCCACACATCATTTCATTCGGTTACTTTTCTCCAGAGACTGGCAAGCCAGGGAAATGCTGTTCCCTTTGTCGTTGCTGTTAATTAAGGCAGGGCTGAGGCACCCTGGTGAACCTCAGGTCCCTCTCAATTTGCAGAGGGCTTTGCAGCACTGAGATGAGCTGCAGGGCTGGAGACATGTTTCACCAGGAGCCCCAGATATCCACAAAACCCTTGATTACAGGATGGAAGTCTGGTTCATCCAAACTCTGGAGGTACAAAGGAGTTGTAATGCTGTATTTTCACCTGCTAGAGTGGTCTAAAAATTACTTTTTTTTTGCTTCTAATGAACCTCAATCTTGTGTTGTTCAGCTGAATGCAAAGAGGACATGGTGTAGTAGGGGACCTCAGGGATGCTTTCTGGGGGCCTTTGCCTTTTGCCCTGGGCATGTGCTGCTGCTCCCTCCTGCCTCTCCTGGTTTGCATGAAGTCCTACATGGCTGAAGAACCTGTCTGCAATCCTCCTCTCTGCAGGGCCCTCATCTCCTTTGGAGAAAATGAGGGGTTTGCTCCTCCCTCCTGTGTCTATGTGACCTCTCAGCCTACTCTTTGGTGGATTAAAAGGAATATTTTCTTTCCCTACCCATCTTCTCTGTAGCTTGATTCATGATCTGAGGAGAGATGTGGGCATGTACCAAATTTCCTGGGTTGGTTGGGATTTGCCTTTCATGTGTGTCCAGGCAGGTGCAGCCTGTCCACATTTCAGCTCTAAGTGCTTCTCCAGGGGCCAGTGGCTGCAGTTTTCTGTGGTAAGACCCACCCTGCATAAGCACCTTTCTTCTTCTGTTTAGCAGCTCCAGTTTCATTTCTTGCTTGCCCTTGATCAGCACTTGGCACTGACTTTGGTCTGGAGAGGTTGTATAAGTAAAGGCAGTCACAGCACATGTCATTTGGGGTGATAAATGCTTAAATGTCTCAAGTTCAGCCCATAGCACTGATATCTTGGGTCTTTTCTTTGTTTGCTTCAGGGCTCATCCAAGTTTTGAGGACAGCTAAAGGTGATGGAGATGACTCCTTAATTGAAAGGGGTCAGAGTGCTGCATATTTCTCTTGCATTAACATTCTGTGCATTTTCCTTTTTAAACCCAAAGGTTCTGTCCACTGTTCCTTGCTGGCCTTCAGAAAGTGAACTCCTGGTAAAGGGCTTAAAAAACAATATTAAAAGGGGAGAAAAAAAAACTGAAAAGGGGATTACAAATCCAATAAAAATTGCTCTCAAGAGTAGACACTATATGCTGGACAGGAAATATATTTGAGTTTCTGACTAGCTGCAAAATACCTCAGCCACAGAAAGTCCTGAGCAGAGGGTGAGCCTAGTGCTCAGTTAATCATCAAAGACAAGCAGAGGACACTCAGCTTGCACAGGGATCAAGTCTGAAGCCACCTCATGCATATTGCAGTGCTCTGCCTGGGCGGGTGCTGGAGCTGATGGAGCAGCAGCTGCTGCAGAGGAATTTGCTGCTGCCTCTTGGTGTGTGCAGGCTGAGCTGTGGGGATGGATTGCTGGCTCTGGGAGGTGACAGCCAGCCCGCTGGACACTGGGTTCAGCTCAGGGTCCGTGGTTGTCACGTGGAGATCTTTGGTGGGCTGGGACATGGAGAGTTCTGAAATTGGCAGTTCTGTGCTTTGGCCCATGCATTGGTCACAGCTTTCTTCTGGAGAGGAGGCAAGTTATCTGGGCACTCAGGTGTCAACAGCAGATGCTACTTCTAAATATCTCTGCTCTGTGAGGGATTATTGGCTATTGCACTCATCCTATGCATCCTGTCAATTACCACATGGATAATTGAAGAGTTTTCATCTCCCTATTCTGGATCTGAGCACAGAGGTGAAAGTGCTTTCAGCCCCACCAGCAGACAGTGGAGCTCCAGTTCTGGAGCTGGAGACAGGCAGCTCCAATTCTGCCTGTGTTCCATTCCCTGAAGGCTTTAGTGCTGCAGGCTGGCAATGTTGGTCCCTTCTTTCAGTGGATGCTCTTTATGTCAGAGGGAGCAGGGCTGGGGCAGGCAGGATGCTGGCACAGCCCCCTCTCTGTGCAGGGCATGTGCAGTGCCTCCTGCAGACTTTGTTGGAGTCTTTCTAAGAGCATCTGCCTCCAGTTGGGGTGATTAGTACTCTCAGGCTGTAGTAGTGAGTATCTCGTTGATGGAATATGAAAGTGAGCAAAATGTCAGTTCAGCACTGTGTGGAGGCCTCACTGACACACAGGCTGCTTCTGAAATTGCTGGCGTTTTTTTCAGTTAATTGCCTTTTTAATCATAGTGAAATCGCTCCTATTTGCATGAATATTCCAACAGCAGGATCAGTTTGCTCTTGTCACAGATACTCACTACATATCACATTCAGTTTTGCTTAATATGCCTCATATTTAGAGGATCAACCTTTTTTGCTCAGTTTTATTCTTTTGTTTCCCTTTGGCTGCCACAGGATGGGCAAATATTTTTTGTTTATTTCAAAAGATGTCTTGAAATAAATAAAATGTGTAGAGAAGAGAAGGCTCTAGGGAGACCTTATAACAGACTTCCAGTACCTACCAGGGAGTTACAGGAGAGCAGGAGAGGGACTTACAAGGGCATGAGGTGATAGGACAAGGGGGAACGGTTTCAAATTTACAGAAGGCAGGGTTAGATTGGATATAAGGAAGAAATTCTTCCTGGTGAGGGTGGTGAGGCCCTGGCACAGGTTGCCCAGAGAAGCTGTGGCTGCCCCATGCCTGGAAGTGTCCAAGGCCAGGTTGGATGGGGCTGGGATAGTGGAAGGTGTCCCTGCCCATGGCAGGGGTTGGAACTGGACAATCTTTAAAGTCCCTTCCAACACAAACCATTCTGTTTCTGTCATTATATGTTTTCCTCTGCACCTTACTTACTGCCCAACCTCCTGAAGGCTCCCTCAGAATAAGAAAGCAAAATTCCTGGGAGTGGTTCCTGGAGTTGTACTGCTGTTCACCCTGCCAGCATCCGTGTGAAGTGCTCCTGCTGTGGTGCAAAATGTAAAACCACTTGCACCTTGTGAGTGCCAGCACCACTGAGGTCTGTGTAACTGCTGGGTGTGGGAGTCTGTGCCCTTGGTCAGCTGCTTGTACAAACCCAACAATTCAGTGTTCAGGCTGGTCACAGGGCCACAGAGGGGACAGGCAGCTAAGGGACTGCACACAGCAGGGGCAGTGAGCTCAGCAGCCTGGCCAGGCTGGGAGCCCAGGTGCAGACCTGGCTTGGGTGGCTGTTCTGCTGCAGCAGGAGGAGCTGGCATGGCCAGGGGTGCCCTTTGCTCTGAGCTCTCCCTGCCAGGGCAGAAGGGAGGGCAGAGCTCCAGCCTGCATTGGAGACCTGGCTCCATCACCACCCTTGGCTCATTGGCAGAAGGAGGAGCTGGGAACAGCCTGTGGTGTTGGAGAAACTCATGTTGATGAGGATGTCACAGCTCCCTCAGCTGGATGTTGGAAGGGGGCAGTGAAAACTTGCTCAGAGTTAGCAGCACACGAAGATGGACCCAGTAAAGCAGTAGGAAACAGGCTGGGCAATCAGTCATCTCCAACTGTCAACTTTTAAGCAGAAAACATTGATTTTAATGGTAATTTCTGCATAAAAATTAATGGCACTATAAAATCTTAATTTGGAGTTTCAGAACAAATAATGTAATAGTAAAAGGCAGCATCCTGGAGTAATTTGAAAATGAATTAGGCCAGTGGAATGAAACTCTCCCCACTGAGAAGCCTTTAATTGATCATCTCTGTAACAGCTAGTTTACAAACACATCATGAGAGCACTTGCTGCCCTGGCACCTTCCAGGCAGCACATCCAGCATCAGTATGGAAACCAGTGCATCCCTCCATGTTCCTTCTGGGTCCCAGTGAGGATGTGATGGGGAGGAAATAAATCAAGCACAGTCATGTGGTCGGTACAACATGAGTCTTTGAGGTTTGAACAGAGGGAAAACACTCTCCCACAAGTAGCAGAAACCACAAATCTAAAATTAGCCAAGCCCTTCAGATTGGCAATAGGCAAGTGGTGAATCCCTGTGGATGCTGTGTGCTGACAGCACTATTAATACATCAGCCAAGGGCTTGGGTGAGGGTGGGGAGAGCTGTGTGTGCATTGGGAGTAAAATGTTTTCAACATCTGGTCTCGTTCATTGGAGCAATACCAGGGGCTGAGCTGTGATACAGGGCAGGAATGCTAGAGACTTTGTCTGAAATGGGAAAAAAAAAAAATAAAAATTGCTGCTTCATATTTAATTACAGTCATGCCAATTGCTATGTTGAAATGCTGCTTTAAAAGCCTTTGTGAGTAATTAGTGTCAAAAATATAAGATCTACAAAGCCATAAACTCACAGCATGGTAATATTACCAAGTACTAATTAAAAAAAGAAAAAAGAAAAGTCTCTCTTTCATGATAAGATTTCCAGCATAGCAAAAGATAAAAATGATGCAATTTGCAGATGATAGGAGAGGAAAAAAAGGAAACCTGAGAGAAGGATTGAGGAGAGAAGAAAGTCAATATCAACAAGGCTGTAGATCTCTGAGTGATTTGGCAATGGTAAAAGTAAGGGAAGTGAAATATTGGAGTCTTAAGACAGAAATATAGTCAGGAATGTATCCTGGGAACCTCTTCTGCTGTGCAACAGAAATAAGGTTGAACATCAGGTGCTATGGACAAGAGGGTTAAAAATACTGCTGTATTTGGGACTAAACCTGGCATGGCTCTCAGGAGAGTTGGGTGTTGCAGGAGTGTCCTAAATGGCAGAAAAATCAGAGATATCTCATGCAAATCAGCAAGTGTGTGGTGGCATCTTGTGAGGGGTATGTGCATCCCACCCATATTCCTCCTGAGCAGTCTGGGCTGGTGCTACAGAAGCAGATCCTGGCAGAGGGAAACCAGGCTCACACACAGCTCAGAGAGTTTGGTTATACTGAGATGAGGTGTTTATCCTTTGGAAAAAAAGATTTAGAAGAGACCTCATTAAGGTATAAAGAATACCCTGCTGGGAATAAAAGATCAAGGCTATGTGGGTTATTGTCAAATACATGTGTCAAGGGACATAAAGCTAGTCTGAAGAAGGACCTGAATTCTACAAAACATAAGCTGATTTTTTTTTTAACAGCACTTAATAATGCAATTATAATAACAACTTGTGCTTTCTCATGCCTTCCAATTTAAGATCTGAAAGCACTTCACAAACATGAATTAAGCCTTCCAGGACTGTTGTGAGGTACAGCAAATATTCCTCTATTTTACAAACTGAAAAACCTAGGAACAGCATGAGTACAAGGCAGCACAGCATGTGGAGGAGTATGTCTTTATTTTAATCAGCTTGGGCATTGCCTCAGGGCTCTGCTTGCACACCAGGTGCAGTCCTGTGGCTGTCCAGAACCTGTCTCTGTCCAGAACCTGTCTCTGTCTAGAATCTGTCTCCTGTGGAGTTTTTCATTCAGCACCTTCCTCTCTCTGCTCCCTTTATGGAAATGGTCATTTGTAAAATAGGAAGGAGAGCTCTAGAAGGTGGCCACAGAGCCACTGATGGCTCACACTGATCCCAGGTGAGACCCCAGGTGTCCCTCAACACCAGTGGATTGAGTTTTGTTCCTCCTTAGTGTTTCAGTGTTTCCAGCAGCAGGCATGAGCCCAGGGCAGAGGGGCTCCTGAGCCACTTGCACCCAGTGTGGTTTGTAAATCCCTGTGTTCAGAGTGTCATTGTGTCCAAGCTTTCTGTTCTCATTTCCAGCACAACAGGAGTCTCTGCAGGCAGGTGGGCATTTGGGACTGGGAGCTGGGCTGTTTGGTTGTGCCAGCCATGAGAAGGAAGCTGCCAATGGTCTGTTTGCACATCACAGGCTGTTTTGAGTCTGAAATTGTGGGCACTCCTTTCACCTTGGCAGTGCTCTTGTGGTGGGACCATTAGTATGGGTGGCAAGTCATCAGGAAATAAAATTGTCCTGCCCTTAACAAGCTGGCCTCACCTGACCTTGAAGACATTATTTTGTTTCCTGGATGTTATAAATTAAGTGGCATTTCAGCTAAGGTAGTTACATATAAATTGGTTAGGATAATGCTTGCTTGAGCTGAACATGCCCAGTAAGTGCCTCTTAACTCCCTGGTTCTGCATCCATTTCTGCTTCTCTCCTTTGTTCATCACACAGGCTCCCTTTAGATATCATAGTTATCTGGATGTGTGCATTTGCTCCTTGTTTTTCCTCACTCTCCCCTCTTTGTAGGATGAGAATACAGAGCAGCCTGCTTTAGTGTGCTCTGATGGCACTGGGTGAGCAGGGTCTGGGGTGACACCAACAGGAGGCAGCTGTGCTTGGGAGGAGACTTCTGCACAAATCCATGGCACCTGTTGTTTGTTTCCAGACCTCAAGTTCATCCTCTGAGATCATGTGCAGGAATGTTTCTTCAGGTTGCAGGATGAACTGTTTCATGGTTTCTCCTCATCATCCAGAGGACCAAATATTCCTTGGATTTTTCTAAAGGCAGCTTTGAAGGAAAGCATACTTAGAAAAATTAATCTACCTCATTGTTATTCAGGCCTCAGTGTTGGGGGAATCTTACTTTTCTTCCACCATGCAGTTAATCACTGCATGGGGCTGTGCTTGAGCTTCAGCAGCTCACTGTTGTTTGGTGAAGATTAAAAAAATAACAATTGGTGGTGTCATCAAATGAGTGCAGCCAGTGATATCAAAGCCTCAAACACCATCAAAGATCTGCATGTCTCACAGAGCAAAAAAGCCACAAGAGCAACAGAATGGCTGTGCTGCCACTGCTGCTTTGATCCCACTGGTGATGTTGGGGAGGAAATCAGATTGCAGCATTCCTCCAGTTTGCCTTCCACACTGAGAGATCCTGAGTGCATCAATAAGCAGCAGAAAACAAGGAGGGCGTGTGTTCAGGAGCACTTCAGGCTTTGGGATAAGTGTTTCTGGAGAGTTTGCTGGGAACAGAAATCTGACTGAAATCAATGGCAGCGTCTCTGCTGTTTAATGACAAGCCAATACGAGCAGCACTGGAGTACAGCATGTTCTCACCTGCCTCTGTGCTAAGTGCACAAGCTGCTGTGAGCTGGTCCAGCTGGGAAGTGTGAATTACACCTCTGGAAGAGAGGCTGGGATCCCAGAGCTGAGGCTGTGTCAGAGTGGAAGGCTGTGACCTCAGAGCTGCTGGCCAGAGCAGCAGGGGGGATTGCAGAGCCACTGCTGGTGTGGATCAGTAGCAGACGTGTGTGCAGAAGGAAATAAGGGTTATTTATCTCCTGGATTGATGTGGCACTTCAATGGAAGAGGGGTTGAATCTTCCAGCAGCATCTCTGCAGTGTCTGTCCCCAGCTGGAGGCAGCTCTTTGTCATCCATGCTCTTACCTTTCCCCAGTGCTCAGAGCTTGAGAGATGGCTCTGCTCATCCTTAATGCAGATATAGGGCTGGGTGTCAGTGCACCATTGGGAGTGAGTTGTGGGAATCTTCAGACTCTGTTGGTCTGGCATTATTGCTGTATTAGAAGGGAAAATAGGGTGAAAATCTGCAGCAGCCTTGGTAGAAGGAACAATTATCCATTGCAATGTTTGTTACCAGTCTGAGCATGGAGTCAGATTAATGCCATTTGGATCATTGCTGCCAGGGATGGAGGCTTTAAAAGACACTTCTCAGTAAAAAAGAACTAGAAACAGACTGGAGGCCTGGTGATATAGGACTGCTTCTGCACCAGCAGGTCCATTTAGTGGCTGAGGGTCAGAACTCAGCACTGGGGACACATGGAGAAGGTTCAGGTGTCTGAAAGAGCTTCCAAGTTAGTTTGAGGTGCAGCTGATGCTTTCAGCTTGCACAGCTGAGCCACATTCTGGGAACATGGGCATCATGTTTGCCACCAGCCCAGACAAACCCTGCTTTGGACCTTGAAAAATTGTCAAGGATTTGGGTTTTTTCTTCTGTAGTGCATGCTGTCAAGCTGTGGCAGGAGATGCTTGGCTTCCAGCTGAACTGAACTCTGAATGAATCCATGCTTTGATTTGCCATCCTGTCTCATTTCAGCCTTTGAGATTTTGCACATCCCATGGCCAGGCAAAGTACCATTTGCAGTGGGGGTGAGGGGTAAGCCAGGACACCATGTTGTCTTTGTTAGTGTTCAGCTGGAGTCATGCAGGATCAGAGCTCTGAGCTCCTGTTCACACAACTCAGCTGTTGTAGGTTGTCAGGGTGTCAAGGTGACCCCTAAACCAGGGAGGCCACTGGGGCCCTGCTGCTCTGAAGAGACCAGTTGTGTTGAATGGTGGAGCTGCTTGTCAGTGCTCCTGTCCTGCAGCTGGGCATCAGCATATTTGGGAGTTTCAGTGAGCCCATGAGTCTTCAGGAAGGAGAGATGTCATTCACCTGCACAGTCCTGCTCTTGGCTGTGCTGTGCTGGCTGTTTCCCCACTGAGCTGTTCCTACCTGGACCCTCTGATGGAGCACCTACTCATTCCTTACAACCAGGAGCTCCTTTTTGGCAGCCTGGCTGTCATGGCTCTCCGTCTGCTCATTTTGAAATGGTCCTGCACTTTTCTGGGAGAAATTTCCCATATTTCTCCCTGCACTCAACAGGAGTGTCAGCATCCACAGGATTTCTTACAGCTCTGAGAATGCCTTCCACCAGGAACCTGCCTGCTCCAAAGCACCTGGCACAGTTTGAGCTGCACTTTTGTCTGATCCTTTTAAGAGTTGGGAATGGCTGTTTTGATGTCTGATATCTGCAAACATGAAAGGCTCCTTTCCTTCTAACTGTGCATTGGGCAGGGCAATGCCTGTTTCTCCTAATCAAAAATGTAATCAAAGATCTCACTTCTCATAAAAAAAATGTATTAAGAAAAAGGAGAAGCAACGCAGCAGATTTCTATTGGCTTCACTGTTAGTTTGCTCTGGTTTCTACTTTTGTGCTTCTCTCTCCTGCCTTTCTCAAAAGAACTCCCACCTCAACTTCCCCCATGTCTTGACATGTTTAATTGCACAACACTGAGCTTTGAAAACAAAACAAACAAACAAAAAAATCACTGCATTTGATTCAAACGAAATATTGATTGTCCTTGAGTTCCCACACCACAGATATTGGAAACATTTTGTCAGCACCAAGAGTGAGGAGAAGGATCACAGCAAGAAAACAAATTTTTCAAGTGGAAGGAAAAGAAGCTGAGCCAGGAAAAGAGCTGTGCCCCATCACTCCCAGTCCCACAGCTGCATCTTAATAAATGGTCTGCTGACCTGATGTCAACATTTCCAGTTTACAGTAAGCAGCATTTCCCTTAAACAGGGTAGTGATGAAGTAGAACAAGGGAATAGAGGGGGTGGAAAAGAAATTTGCAAAACATGCTGGAGTGAGAAATTCGGAACATACCGTGTGTGTCTTGGGAGTGAGAACATGTTTCAGTGTGTGAATAAATATATAATGTATAGACATATGCTCTCTCTTCTCAGAAACTCTCCAAGTAGTCCCAGATTGTGCTGCTTTCAGTAGCATGGCAAAGTAAAAGACAGGGGGAAGTTGGAGCTGGTGACTGAGGGTTGTAGGATGATGGTTTGGGTGGAGCATCCTCACTTCCTGAGAAGGAGATTGGTCACAAAGAGGGTCTCAGGCATCACCTGAGACAGCCTGTGAGGAGCAAGTGCTCTGTCTGGAGAGACACAGTGCACTCAGGTTTGCTCATTTTCATCTTGCAGACAAAGGCTAATGGAGATCAGATTTCCACTCAAATTCAGCTGAGGGAAAAAGAGAATAGGAAGTAGAATGAGGAAAGTGTTAGCACAAAGTTATTTGTTAAATGGATTTTTTTATTGTTTTCCATGAAGTCTGCACAGAGCTGTTGTCCTCTTTTAAATTCCTCTTCTGGCATTTGTTCCCCTTTTCACTGCCTCCACAATTCTCCCATTCAAGTCAAAAAAACTACCTCTGAAAGACCAGTGTAACATTAGGAGAAATTACTAGCAGCAGTGATTTCAATATTCAAATGGACAATATATTTAGTAATAGACTGGGAGTTGCATAAATAGAGTATGAATGCCTAGTAATGAATCATATCAATAATTTTCACATACAGACTGTGCCTTACATTTCTCAAAGGCCTTTACAAATACCAATTGATTCTCACAGCAGGCCTGCTCAGTGGAGGAGTTGTTATTAGTTTTAGTGGAGGGTGAGGATATTGAGATGCAGAGAAATGATGCTACTTGTGTAGTTCATGCTGGGACCCAAAGTGAGGAATAAACTTGGAAGCTCCTGACTCACAGCTCTTAATCATGGGACTGCATAGCTCTGAGTGATTTTTTTGGCTTGGCTGGAAGTGGCAGTTCTCATGGAAAGAGGTTTCTGTCAGACCCCGAGTCTGGGGCTGATGGGATGTGGGGAAAGGCAGGAATAATTAATACACAGCTGATGGCAGAGCTGTGCTGCTTTAGGCTTTATTCAGGATTAGCAGCCCTGCCCCACACAGGTCAGGACTGGAGGTTTTCTGACCTATGGAAACCTGGTTTTCCATGAAGAAAAATGGCAGCTAATGCAGCCAAACTCCATGAAGAGAAAGGGGCATCTTGAACCCAGCTGCACTTTGTAGCTCTCACCCACGTCAGTCAGGGAGGCTGATGGCTGAAGAGTACCTGAAATCCTGAAGTCTCTTTTCTAATGTAACATCTGACCTAGCATTCACCACCCTGCCCATCCTCTGTTTACTGTTGCCTGTCTTAATTCTGCAGTAAATTGTTGCAGCCCTTAATGTTTCTCCCAGCGACCCCAGGGTGCCGTCAGTGATGAGAAGAAAGGCAGGTTAAACAGCACATGCCTCAAACAAGGAAAACCTAATTTATCTTTTGCCCTCATCTTGTACTGAACTCACCAAGGCAGACTCACTGCTCAGAAAAAAAGGACATGGTCTCAATTTGTATAAAACCATGACATGATACTCCCAGCCATATTTTCAAACACATTTTATTCTAACATTTTACTTGATGTTTTGAGTGACACTGTACACTGAGAAGCTGTCTAGAAGCTGGGCACGGTGGCATTTGGCTTTTTATTTTTCTGAGAGGTTACATCATTTCCAACAGATCAGCTTGTTAAGAGTCCTTTAAATTGGCAGAACAGCATGTGCTGCATGTTGCACTTGCCTGTATCCAGTGCTATGGCATTGTCCAGTGACCCAAATTTCACAGATCCTCGTGGTCCCTCACAGGTCCCCACATTCCTAAGCCAAGTCATTCTGACATTTCACAGGGGAGTTTGTGCTCTAAATCATCAGTCACTGGGCTGAAACTATTGATTCTTGTGATCATGTTGCCAACTAAGTCCTCCACTAAGGATGGAAGAATTGTCCAAGTTCCTCTGAAGCTGAGAGACAAAGAAGGAATGAGCAACCCCAAATTATCTTTTCAGAACTTAATTGCTGAGCCCCAGCCCCAGTCTGACAAATTCTGTCACACAGTGACCAGAGGCAGAAGGTGACAACTTGGGACCCACAACCCAGAACTAAATTTTCCACCTTGGACTTGCAGCCTTTGGAAAGAGCATTTGTATTTCTCAAGGCTGTCCCACAGAGACCAACTTTAGCTTTCAAGCTTTAAGAACTGTTTTAACAAGCTTATTGAGCAACTTCATTGTCTTGTCTTCTAGATGAAACTTGGCCACATCTACTCTTTTAAATCTGTTTTTCCTTCTACCTCCTTCTCAGCCTATTCAGCATGGAGTTTTACCTTTCCCTGACCATTTTCTGGCTGTATTAATACTATTTTTTAGTAATCTTTACCTGATGTAAATTATATTTGTGGTTTCATTAACTCTTTCAGAGAAGAATCTGTGTATTAGCATCAAAAAGGCTTTCTTCTACACTGTGATGCTCTTTCAGCCAGATTATATTATATTCCTCTAGGCTCTACCCTCAGGTATTTTGTTCCATGAACTGAGTCTAGCATGTTTAGGGAATAGAGTTTTTTTTTTCCTTTCCCCTTCTTAAGAAAAAGAAAGAGAAAGGAAAACATAGCAACGACAGCATGGCAACAGCAGCTGCAGCACAAAGGAAAAATAGCAAACAGACTTCCTAAACATGCATTCACTGGTAAGCTATTTTTACTGGTTGGTGAGTGAGTATGTGGGGGTATTATAACAAAATAAGTGAGAAAATAGCTTACAAATAATTCATAAGTAACTTTAAATGAGAGCACATCTTAATGACATCATCCTCCCAGCCAGCCCTCGTGCTGTAGGAATCTCCACATGCACAAATTTAAAGGTCACCTCTGATCTGTGCTATTTGTACATTGCAGATTTGTACACAGATACATATATAACATTCCATAAGAAAAAAAATAATGTCAGTGGATCATTAAGGTTAAATAACAGGGCACTAAAAAGTAAAGAATTGTGCCTCCCTGCATAACTTAAGGATGAATCCATGTCATTATCTATCTCTGCCTTTGCACCAGAGAGCAGAGATTTCCCCACAGCCTGGGTGCTTTGTGGGGATCTGTCCATGGCTCCTGCCTCTGCTGCTGACCTGCTTTGGGACCCTGGGCACTTTGCCTTGCATCCCTGGGGATCCTTCCCCCATTCCCCTTCTGTCTGGAGCACACAGGCAGGAACCTCCAGCACAGAAATATTTGCATCTTTGGGCAGAGCTCAGCTACATTTGGGACTATGTCTGTACTGAAAAGTAAAATTGTAAAGAAAAGCATCTTCCTTCACCAGCCTGATGCAGTGGGCAGCATCCCACTTGAGCTGGAATTAGATGATCTTCAAGGTCCCTTCCAGCCCAAATTATTCTGTGATTCAGTGAAATCTTCTGCTTCACCATCCTCTCCCCAAAATGCCCCACTGCAGGCCAGTAAACTGTGGGAAGTCTTTCACTAAATTAAAAAAAAATTCATTGAGAGCTTGAGAGAAACAGCCTCCAAAGCATTGAACTCCTTTACAGTTACAGCCTGATCTGTTGTGCTGTGTGAGCCCTTTTTTTCTGTTCAGTCATGATCCATGGGAGACTGAAAGTAAACACAGTCTCCTAAGTCTCCTCCACAACCCTGCTGCTTTTACTGGCACAGAGAGGAGCTCAGCTCGGCCCTCTGCAGCCAAAACTAGGCTGGTTTGTCTTTAGAAACAACACAAATCTGTTTTCCTGCTTAAATAAAGTCATTTGCAGGGTTCTGTTGTGGGAAGGATGTGTCAGCTCGTTGTGAAAGGAGCAGTCATGGGGATGAATGGGTTGGTTGTTGGGCTGGAGCAGCCCTGTGCACACTGAAGGGCCCTTCCCCACGAGAATGAGCCCTGGGATTGTGCCCAGGGCATGCTGCAGGTGCCTGGGCATCACTGCTGCCTTTATTGTGGGCATTCCCTCCCTGCACCCTGCCACCAAGTTTGGGATTGATTATTGGAGGGTTGAATCCTTTCAGCCCCGTGTTTTGGGAAAGGAGCACCGACTCCCATTTCTTCTTGTTTGCAGTCTCAGGCTCTGCTGGTGTTTCCCTGCCCTTCAGAGGTGCAACAGGCAATGACTACATACTGTTTTTCAATTCTCCTCACTGCTGTAGAGTTACTTGTTCTAGAAATGTTGGTGTGTAGCTGGTAGGAAAAAAAGGTTGGTGATGTTCTCCAGAGGACGTCAGGAATAAGGAAGCAGCAGCTAAAGTGGTTTGGTTCCCTCTGAGGTTTTTTTTTTCAAATGTAGTTGAAAACAAGCTAGTGAAATGAGATGCTTAGAAGCACTGTGTTTGTGAGGTTCTCTCTGGTTTTAAATTACTTCATTTAAACATCTTTGTCCGTGAAAGCTCCGAGGGAGCTCACCCGCTCGTGTTCTCATCTGCATCTTCTGCTTTCTCTCTGGTTCTTGCACAAGAAAGAATGCTAAGTATCTCATGTACATCTATATATACAGAAATAAATGTCATTGAGTTGTAAAACAGTCTGCTTGAGCAGGACAAGGTCAGTGATCTCGAATAATCCCAGCACCTTAGTCAGGACCTGCTCTGTATTACAGCTCAGTGTTTGCTGAGGTCTTTTCCTGTGGCCTTCTGTAACATCTGAATATATATTAGTGCTTTTCTACAATGTATTTAGAGCACAGCCTAGATCTGAGGCATTTGAAAAAATACTTCTTGGCTCTTTTGCCGTTTTGGTTGTATTTTTTGCTTGTGAAAACAATTCTCAAGAGCATTGTTAGGTGGGTCATAGCAGGAACACCTCTGGGCTCACTGGGGAATGTGTGAAAGCAGTTTTGGAAGGCTTTTATTTTCACACTGTGTTTCACCTCTCTAGTGATAAATGTTTTTCTGGAGTACAAACCTGAAGTCCCTCCCCTTGCAGGTCTCACTCACTGAAATGTAGAAAGAGGTTTTTTGTGATTCCAGGGTTTTCTTAGCAGTCAGGTTGTCACTCTTAGCAGTGACAGGTCTGATCAGCAGCATGGCAAGTAGCACAAAGTGGGAACTGCTGTTTATTTCAGCAGCTGATGGCACTAGACAGGTAGGATTAGTGCAGGACATATGGCAGAGAGGAAAGGTAATGGCTCAGCATGGGAAAAAATGAGGGAGGAACAGATCTTTTAGGCAATTCTGTATTGGCAATTGACCTACAATTCCAAACAAGCCCAATATACACTACCAGAATTTTACCATACCCTCTGGGCTGTGTGCTGGGTAATTCACATGTCCTTCAGCAGTGGGGTAAATGCTGCTGAGTGTAAACATCTGGGAAAGAAGCATTTGGAGCCCCCTGAAAATCATCTTAATTCAGGACAATATTTTAACCTTGCAGGTGTGGGGAGAGAAAAAATGTGTTTCCTTTTCTTGCAGGCAGAACCAGCCCCTGCACACACACCTGGGTCTAAAACCCCAACTAGTCTGTGCTCCTTTCAGCCAGACCCAGAGCATCCTGTGGGATGAGAGGATGTCACAGTTGCTGCAGCCCTGTAACCACAAACAGCCCAATTACTTAAAATGAGCCTCAGCCAGTTCATTCATATTTGATTAAGAACTTTTTGAAAGATAGGCATATAGAGCTAAGAGCTGGCTCCAGCTTTAGTTATTTACATCAGGATGGGGGTGATAAAATCTTTTATTAGTGTCAGTGTTCAAATATTTTGGCTCTCTATTCCAATATTGTGGCAAGAAGGAGCCATATGCGTTCCTAGAAAGAGAGCCTGGTGCAGACGTTAATCAGGAGAGGATCTATTAATGTATTAACATTCAGAATAATGAGCAAAACCAGCATGCACTGCAGAGACTAGCACATAGCTTTAGTCTGCACTTCTGAAGTATTTGGAAAATGTTGTGTTCCTCCATCTTTCTAAAACTGGTGTTCTGCCAAGAGAAGTTCTCTTCTGTTGTTAATTTTAGAAAGGTTAAATCTATTTACAAAAGCAAACATAGCATGGAGTGCTGAAAACCAGGAGGATGTGGGCACTAACAGGCTCCCAGGCTTTAGAGTTCACAGCAGGAGCTGACTTGGCAGGGAAACTTGTAGGCTTGTTCTTTCCTTCCCTTAATGCTATGCTGAGTAGGGGATAAGGTATGAAGTCCAAGCTCCACACCAGCTCCCCATCACCACCTTTCTCCAGAAAGCACTGGGCAATGTGTGTGGATCTCTGCAGATCACTGCTGGGCTTTAGGGAAGCTTGCCTAAAGATTTGGCACAGGAAAAGGGCAAATTTTAAAGAGCTCTGGAGTGGGAGAGATTGCTGGTTGAGCAGCTTGCATGCCTCGAGGTCATTGCTAATGAGCAGTACCTCGCCTAGAGAAGTGAACATTTCATTTTTGTGCTGCTATGAAAAGCAGCCGTACTGCCTCCCCTCTGCATCCCACACTGCTGTGGCATCTGGAGCAGGCTGCACCAGGAAGGGAAGGAAGCTCTCCTAAAGGATGTGGAAGGATGCTGAAGTGGTAGCAGAGCTCAGATGAGAGAAGCTGGAGCATGACAGCTGTTACCAGATCATGCAAAAAGCCTGCCAGCAAAAATGCATCAGTTTATGTGATATCCGGGTGTCTTGTCTTCTGTTTTCATAATTGCATACATGGTGTCTGCATAAATCTCTCCCCCCCTGCACTTGCAGCAAAAGGAGCTGACTGGAGGCTGGCAGCACATCACTGGGAGAACACCAGCAGGAAGAGACAACCAGTCAGATGTGTGTCAGATGTGTGTCAGATGGGGAGCCCGGGCCCCAGGCACATTCCTCAGAGGTTGCTCCAACACGGTGCACTCACTAAACACAAAACTTCTCCTTTTCCCTTCGGGGAGAGGAGCATGCTCATCCAGACATGAGCACCAGCAGTGCTGTCTTGCCATGTTCTCCAGGAGGTTAGTGCCAATTGACAGCACAGGCAGCAGCAGAGCTTTCAGCAAATGTGCTGTAGCCCAAAGGGCTGAGTGTCCCCTCAAGGGATACAGGAGAATTTCTCCTGCTGTTTCAGTGAATACTGAAACCCTCCTGTTTATTCACTCCTTAGCTGCAACCTCTGTCTCTTGAGCCGTGAGCGAGGAGCCCTATGTGTCTTTGTTTCACACTGGATTTTTACCATTAAAAGCCCATTTCAAGAAAGCTGGATATACCCAACCTGCACAGGCCAGTTGACTGGTTTCCCTACTATATTGTTCTTCCAAGTTTACTGCCTGTGGACTACAAGTCTGGTTGAGTAACTCCACAAATAGAATTATTGGTATCCATCAGTTCCATGATAAAAATAATAATATCTTCTTCTCAATATAAACTTCCAGTTGTGGCTATAGGTGCAACCTGAGAAATGTGCTTCCCCACAACAGAGAGCTGTTAAGGGTTAAAACTCATTCTTGAGGACACAAGAAAATAATTTTGCACGTTCAGAATCAACTTCCTTCTTTGACTTGCAGGGTACTGACAACTCAGGCTTGCTTTGGTCCTGCTGACAGTCGTGCTGATGACAGCGATTTCAAATGAAGAAAAAGGGAGAAAATGTGAGCCAGCAAAAAAGCAAGAGCAGGAAAAGCACCTTCCTCAACTCACACTAGCATCGTGAATTTTGGTTGTTGATGTTGCAATGGCAACTAATGTTATTCCCAGGGCCAACACTTAAATTCCATTTTGGTAGATGGTAACTGTAAGCCAGTCACAGGGTCCCACAGGAAGGGGCAATTATTGACCAATTCTTCTTGCTCTTAGATGAGCAGTGGCTTTGGTCTGCACTGGCTCTGCACAGAGGTGACTAATATGTCACCAATTTCCTTGATGTAAGCCTTGAACCTGTATTTTAGCCCAGGGTGCCAGACTGACAAACAAGAGCTAGAAGAGGTAATGAATAAACATGGTGAGAATTTCAGCTGTAATCTGCCATCAGGTCCATCTGTTATCCTTCCCCCACAAGCCTTGCAAGCTCAATGATCCAGGAACAGGCATGCTCCATATACTGTCCCATCCTGAGCCACACAGATAAGGTCCAATTGTCAGTAAGTTTATCACTTACAGTCCCTTGAGCCATTACTGGTCACAGGATCTTGTTCAGTTCTTTAGCCTTCCATCCACCCCACTTGTAGCAAGACTTCCAGAAGTCTTCCAAAAAGATGATGAGGGTAAATGTGTTAATCACATGATGGCATCTGCAGCATGGCAGAGTGGCAATCACTCCAGATGTGCCTCCCAGGCACGTGTCCTCTGCTCATTTAACCATTCCCAGCCCCAGGCACTCTCCCTCCATCTCATGCAAGGTGAGATGCCCAGCTCCCAAACTCAGGGGTTCATTTCCAATTGGCAGCTGGTGAGTCCTGCAGTCTGTGTGACCTATTTTTACTCTGTGCCATATGCAGACACTTCAGTAAAGAGTTTTGGATTTTCCTGCTGATTTGCTCTAATCCAGAGACAGGAAAGCAGAGGCTTCTGAGCAGGACCACGATGCAGGAGCAGCCAAGCAGCAGAACAGTGTGTGTCTGGTGTGACTCAGTGAGGGATGAAGGCTCCAGCAAGCTCTGCCTCTTGGGGAGCAGTGGTTTGCTTTGGGGAAGGGGTGCCTATCTCCCAGGCAATGCTGCATCCTCAAAAGTTGCTGTCAGAACTCTCCATGGTTCCAGACATCTCTCACTGATGCAGGGTTTGGCAAACTTTGCTGCTGTGTTCTCTTACAGACCTCATGCCCCCAGCTGCAGCTCACAGGGGGAGTATCTCCCTGCCTTGGAAACAGGCAGTCTTAATTACAACCCACACAGATGATTTTTTTTTTTTTTTTGCATTTCTCCCATAGGTGCTTCCTTCTCATGTTCCAGAAACTGCATGTTCTTGGTTTACTGCTCCTCTGTTCCTTCCAGCTCGGAGAGCTTCCAGCAAGGGAGATGCAGAGGAATGTGATAAGCAGCTTGGCTGGTTAATGAGCTCCCTCTCTAACTGAGGGATTCTTGTATGCTGAGTTCACTTGCCAGTCCCTGGTATCTCCCTCAAGTTCTCTGCCTTCTTCTGGCTCTCCTGGGGGAGCGGTTTGGAACCTGGTTTGAGTTGCAGCTGCTTTTCACTTTGTCCCAAGCCATGTTCACCAGGGTCAGGTGCAGACCAGAAACTGCCTCTGGATGGCAGGGCTGGAGAGCTACATAGCCTGAGATTTGGCTGGGAAAACAGACCTTAAAAAACACCCAGTCCCTTGGATTCCAGCGACAACTGCAGAGTCACTGCAGAGAAAGTAACGGGAGATTTCTCTCTCCCTAATTTATGTCTCTCCTGCATATGGCTTCTACAGAGTCACTGATGTTACAGACAGATGGGTTGGCATTTTACTAGACAGAACACATGGGCTAGATGTTGTTAATGCTTGTTAGCTACTCACTCTGCAGCTTGACCAGTCCAGCACGGTCACCTCGCAGATGGTTGGGAAGCTGGAGCCGTCCAGCCCTGCCACACGTGGTGTGACAGCAGCTGGGAGAACACGTATTTGGCTGCTCTTTCCAAAGGGATTTGTTCAGGTCAGAGATAGCCATGGCTGGGGGATCAGCACAACTTCCCTGTGTAGCAGGGAGAGACTCTGGTTTGTAAAGATCCTGAGACTTTATGGAGGTACTGGCTTTAATTTGGATTTTTATATGGAATGGGGTTGGAAAAATTCTGTGAGCTCTGTGCCTTGTTCCCATCTCTACCCCTTCATGTTTGATGTTTATAAGCATATTTGGCTGATGAACACTATTTAGCAGATCTGAAGTCTGTTAAGAACTTGTACTTTATGAGCCCAAGCTCTGACTACGGCCAGCTGCCAGTATTAGTTTAGAGTGACATCCCATGTGATTTCCATCCTCTGTGATGTGAGTAGTCTGCTGTGATTTACTCTCACCAGCCTTCCACAACCCTGGATCCATTTTTAGGTATCACCTCAGCAAATCTCCACAGGGTGAGTCTCCTTAGTGGCTGGTTTGGACATCCCATCACAATCTGTGGATGCAAAAGTAGATGCTATGGGTGAATCACTCACGTTGCCATCTTCCCTCTTTGACAATGCTCAATTTGCAGCATAATGATGGGAGCCTGAATGAATCCTACAGATGAGACAGGGAATTTTAGTTTCAGCACTTGTTCTCTGAAAACTCAAAGCACTTTTGGAAAATGCATGGGTATTAATCCACACTGAGCAGTAGTTCTTCAATCCTATGATTTAAATTGGATATATTTGTCTCTGTCTGTCCTGAAGTGTTCAGTAACGTTAATGCACCCTGATAATAGCTGTCACATTTTACCCCAGGGGTTGTTCCTCAGTGATAGGTGAAATCACAGCAGTTCAAAGACCTGTCTTCCAGGATGAAAAGCTCTATAGGAATATTCAGATATAAAATAGTAATAGTATGAATCAAAAAATACACTTCCCTTATTTTAAAGCCTTTGATCTTATTTTTATGGCATCACATTTGACAGTCTAAAGGGCATTAACCTGTAGGAGAAACCTTTTAAAAGAAGGTGCTGACTCTCCCTCTGCTGCCCAGAGCACTGTCCCCAGGGATTAACACCAGCAGGTTTCCCCCATGGAGAGGGGTGCAGCCCTTCAGCACATGTCCCTGCTCTTTTTTATGTTTCATTTTTGACATGAGGTGGGGGAGAGCTCTCCTAGATCAAAACAGGGAGCTGTGGGGAGAAGCTGGTGCAGCACATCCCACTCTGTTCTGCTGCTGAGCTGGTGCAGCATCCAGGACCCCATCACTGCTGCCACACGTGCACACAGTGCCTGGGTCCTGCTTCTGATTAAGATGGAAGGATATGAGCTGACCTCTTGTTCCAAAGACATTCTGGGGTTGTGGTTCATCTCAGTGTTGAATAATAAGAAAGAGAAAGGAAATGTTTGCTATAAATCTCAGTGCACACAGGGCTGTTTCTCACTTACCCCATCCCAGCATTCAATTTTCTTCTTGGCATTGCCAGGCATTTGCTTTTCTTTGCTCAGCAGCTAAAAGCAGCTTTTTCATTACATTTCCTGGAAGGCTCTTTACAGGCATCCATCCCTGTCTGCCTCATAAATTCACTTTATATACCAAGCTGGTGACACAGAGGTCAGAGGTCTTGGCAAGAAACAATTATTATAAAGAAGTGCTCTTCTTCTTTGGGTTACAGTGAGGATATTAAAGGGTTGGGGGAGGGTGGAATTTTGCTGCAGACAAGGAATGGTCATTTGTGAAAGGGAGGTGACCTGATTGATTAAGTGCTGCACATCCTGCAGGAGCCACCATGGACAGGCATCCTGTCAGGCAAGCTGGAACCTGCCAGTTACCATGAAAAAAGAAGGAAACAGTAAACAGTTTGCTAAATAACCTCATAAATATTTCCAGCCATAAGCACATCTTGTGGTTCAATTTTGTGTTGTTTTTTTTTTTTCCTTTCCTTAATATTTCCCTAATTTTAAATGAACGGCCTGTAATTAAAGTGATTTAGAGGCTACCTGGGGACCTGGTATTTGAGCAGTGCATGATGCTTAGGAGAGATTGATTGGTGAGGCATAACTCAATTGGGGTATTTTGATAATGATATCATCACCCAAGAGAGCCAAGTTTGAGCAATTAAATCTCAAAACCTCGTGTTTGGGTTGCTGTAACTTCAGAAGGTGGTTTCTGCATGTGCACCCACACACACACATATTTTCCTTGTTTTTTTTTTTCCTGAGCACTCCAGTTTTTTGGCTGCCCTGAGTCAGTCTGTCTGCCTGTTTGGGGTGATCTGAAGAGGTGATTTATCAGCTGTGCAGACCCAGAGTCAGGGTGCAGCCCACCCAGCATCCCTGCTTCCCCCCTCAACATCTGCACGTGGACAGGGCGGCCTCTGACATTTAGAAAAATCTTGGCATCTGAAGCAAGAGGCAGAAACAAAAGGATTTTCTCATTTAAAGGTCAGAGCCAGCAGCTTCTTGAAGGAAATTTTCAAACAGGTTTGTGTGAGTGTTAGTGGGGAAGGTGTCAGGGAGCTGAGGGGTTTCAGGAGCAGCACACACAGCAACAGAGCTGTGCAGCTTTTGGGAGATCATCAGGTGGAACAGCCAGCCCTGAGGGCTTTGGGAAGAGGAGGTTTGAGGGATTCATGTGAGGAAGGCAAATTGCCAAAGGGGAGATGTGCATAACCCACACTGGTGTGGGTGGCACAGCACTTTTTGGGGTAGGAGAAGGGAAAGGGGCAGTGAGGAGCCAGGCACAGAGGGCACAGCATGGCCCAGGGTGCTGGAGCAGCCTGTGGAGCTGCACAGGGCAGGAGGAGCAGTGGGTGCTGCTGTGAAGCCGTGGTGCCCCTTCCCTCAGCACTCACAGGCTGCTGTGTGCTCAGAGCCATGGGGACACAGCACAGACAGTGATTTATGGAAGGAGCAGAGAGATGAGATGGGGCCTTCCAGATACATCCACTGGGTAAATGTCACCAGGCAGTGATTCACTTGCTCCTTGTGACCCTCATACATCTCTCTGGGAAGGCAGTCTGCCATAGAGCGTGGCACTGCACAGCCAGGGTTTGTCACCACGCCAAGGGTGCCTCTGGCTTCATCCTTCTGCACCCTGTGGAGGTGTTTGAACTCCTTGGTTCCCAAGCTGAGACACAACTGCCTTGCCTGCTGTGCCTGGCACAAAGCTCCACCACCCCTGCTGTCAGCTTGCCAAAACCCATTCAGGAGCTCCACCTGCCACACTGCAGGCGTGTGTTTGAAGTTGCAGGAACGCATGTCCTGCATGGATTGCATCCCCAGTTGTGCTTTCTCAATGTGGAAATCAGAGGCAGAAAATCCTCACTTCATTTTGAAATCTCAAGTTGTACAGAATGCTGAAGCCCTCTTTTCCCTGTTTCTGCATTTCTACTCTATACTTTCTGCTGATACCAAGTCCCCATGTCAGCTCTCTCCTTGGGGACCCTCTTTTCAGTTTTATTCCAGTGTCTGAAGGTCCTCAGGTCTTATGCTCAACCCTTATTTTTCAAGAAGCATCCTTTGTGTGATTAAAGTCACGCTGCATGCTGGTTTATAGCCAATGGCACTTTTAGAAACATTGGTTTTAGCTACCAAAATGTGTCAGAGAGAAGAGGGAACAGGTGTACAAGAAACTAAAACCTGAATGTATCTAGGTGAGATACACTTCTGAACCATGTGGTAGCTTGTGAGTGACTAAAGGAGACACTGTCAGACTTTTCACCCACTCACAGACTTTTCACTTTTCCCCCTTGGCTGCTGGAAGAAGCAGAGAAGGAAATGCTGGGTCTTGGCTTTCAGGGAAGGCACGTGTGCAACAGCAGCACAGAGCAAAGAGCCATCTCAGCAGGACAGACAGAAGTCCTGTACATGTCACACTGGGGGCAGTAGTTAGGAGAGCCTGTTGCAGTCCATGTGTTGCAGTTTTACGAGCCCAGTTCGTCCAGCTGCAGGTCCATCCCCACCAGGGACATTTGGGAATGCCTGTTGCTCCTCCACATCATCTACATGGTCTGCTCCTTGCTGAGGTGGAGAGAAGAACCTGCTTTTCTACCACGTGGGTGGTTATTGGAGAGATTTTTACATGTGTTTCCAAACTATAAAGCCTTGAATAATTTCCTGGTTTCCAGGGTTAAGAGGAAGAGTTATGATGTTTCCTTGTGGCAGGCAGATCTCGATTCCCCTGAAGAAACAGTTGTGCTAACAGCTCCTTTCTCAGAGCAGCTACTCCAGGTTCATGTTGTTCTGTGCTAAACAGACCAGTGTTGTTGTGCTTTACAACACAGAGAGCTCTGCCCCCTGATCTGGTTGCTGTGGGGTAGCCCAGCCTGCAAGGAGACAAAGAGGTTGTCACCCTTCAAATCTACAACCAGTGTCATCCCACCCACCCCAGCAGAGCTGGGAGTGCAGTAACACTGGCCAAAGAGTGATTTCCTTTGCTTTTCTAGAAATGGTGTCCCCATAGTCCGTAAATCAGATTAAACTGGCAACAGAGCTTAGTGAAAGCTGAAATCTTTCCCATTGCAAGTATTTGAGATCTGAATAAAACATAACAGAGACCTGAATCTCAGTAGTTTAGTGAGCCAGACAGACTTTTCCCATGAATTAGAAGAAACCAATATAGGCCTATGTACAGAGTACCTGAGGGATGGTATTCTCACAGTGATTACCTGCTGCTCTGTGCTCAGGAAACTGAGGTTTAGGAGGGAATATTTACATCTCTAATGAAGCACTTGTGTGGCCCAGCACAGAGGGGAAGGGGAGAGTGAAGTGTCATGATGGTCCCCAAAGTGTCCTCCTGCATTGACTCCTCTGTGCATTGACTCTGGGGTGGATGGTGGTACTCACAGATCCAGCTTTTCCTTTGATCCCATGTATTCAGCTTGGCACTAAATGTTGATGCTTTTTTCTTTCTTTTTCATGTGCTTTTTTGCCCTTCCCTTTAAGAGCAACAACACACTGTAGCATTTGATGTCAGTGGTGTTGGGCACAGAGCAGTTGGGGCTGGGTTTGAACGTGCTCTGGTCTCTCTCACCCCATTCCCACTCATGGACTGTCCCCATGGATCAGTGACACTTGTTTATGCTCCTCTCAGCTTTGCATTTTATTCCTAGATGGGCTGGGGTGGCTTTTGGCTTCGTCTAAACTTAGAATTTTAGGGAATGCATCAGCAGAGTGAATGGTGATTGTGTTACATGAGCTGATCTGTGCTGGCACCTGCAAGTTCTTGTCAGCAGGACTTGTGTCCAGGAGTTTTCCTTTGAGGGTTGACACTTTTTATAAATAAAAAAAAAAAATTAAAAATGGGTGGAGGGAATCCTAGCTATGTACAGTGGAGAGTGCCCTTGCAGTTTTGAACTGCTGTAAATTTCGTATTTCTCATTTTCAGAAATACAGTTTTCAGAGCTGGAACCACAGGGATGCTCTGCATTGATCCAGAATGGTGTGGAACACCAGACCCTGCAGCATTCACTCAGCAGAGCATCCTGCCCATGTCCTCCCACTCAGTTCCTGCACACCCCTGTGCATCCCCCTGCCTTGCTCTGATCCCCTGCTCGCTCCTGTTCTGCCTTGGGCACTTCCCTCTCTGCCAGCAAGTGCACCAGGCAGGGTGCAGGCTGCCTTTTGAAAAGAAATCCTGTGAATTAATGGGAACATATTGCTATTATTTCATATAATCACTTTATTTGTAAAGCACAGGCTGCAGAGGTGCTCCTGCTGCTGAACCCAAAGCAGCAAATCTATCTATATATCCCAGTCTATACTGCATTATGAACAGATGGGTGAAGAAAAAAAGCAATAAAAACAAATAATAAGAAAAGTAACAATGATAGCAATTTTAAAACACTCCTAGGGGAAGAAAAAAAAGAGAAGTTTCTCCATTTTTTTAAAGCAGTGTGAGATTGAATGAGCTGCACTGCAAGTGCATCCATCCTCTAAGTTCCCATGTAAACATCTCCCGGCTGAGGAAGAATTGCTTTTTTTCCAAGTGGCTGCCTTCTCGCCTTGTGCTTGTTACAGAAGCAATCATAAGAAACCTGGGTGAGATGTCTGGGGTTTGGAAGCATTTGGGTGTTTTCTTTGATTTTTTGGAGTTCCTGGAGCTACAGAGGCCGTGGGGGTGAGAGGGAGGATGGTGCCTCCCTTGGCAGCTGAGAAAACTCAGTGGGAAATAGCAGTCTTCTCAGAAGCACATATTTGTCCACATAACTTGCTCTGAACATCATTCTTCTGCAGGAGGAAACTTTGGTTATGAAGGATAGTCGAGAGAAACTACCATTAATCTCATAAAAAAAGATAATATATTCAAATGTAGCCTTCACCCACGACACCAGTGAGCTCAAAGTAGTTTAAAACATTTCTGTTGCTCTGTTTCTGAGGTCATGAAATACAAGCAAATGGTCTGGCACTGGATGCTAAATTTCTTAAGGAATTGAATTAATTAAACTAGTAAACCAATTAATGGATTTGCTTATAAATTCTTAGAAAATTAATTCTGTGCCCAAGGAGTGTTTTAAATCTGTGAGGGAGGCTGTGTATTTCATACAGAGCTTGAATTCCCATTTCAGATGAGTCTGAATGAGAGAGTTGGAGACACAAGTGATGCATTCATAATGCTCGGACCTTCCTCCAGAACTGGCACTCCTCATCAGCTGGATCTGGGTGGGATTTGCAGAACAAACCTGTGCTGCTGTGCTGGCTGCTCTGCTCTGACACTCTGCCTTTAAGTGGGCTGGAATTTTCATCCTTCCTGATGCCTCCAACTGGCTCCTTCATCTGCCAGTGCTTCTTCCCTCTTTGATCTGGTCCAGGGGTTCCTCAGGTGCACAGGAGGCATCAGGTAGCTCCAGTAAGCAGCAGATCAAAGCACAGGATTTGCTGAAAAACAGCCCAGCCAAAACAAAGATCTGAGCACAAGCTAATCCACTTTTCCACGTGGAAGCCTTGTTTGGATTCCCTGCCTGGCTCAGGGATGACAGGGCATCCCCTGCACCTTGCACTCCTCACAATCCAAAGTGACCCAAACATGGAAAGTTGATAATCAGATGTCTCCAGGCTCCTGAGAAGATGAAATCAGAAGGAAGCAGGTTTCCTGGGGCTCTCAGCAGGCAAAGCCATGTTCTCCTCTCCTATGGCAATCCTCCCCTTCAGATCTGGGCATCCTTTGACTGAGGAGGGGGCTGCCAGCCATGCCTGGCACCACCCATGCTGTCCCACCTCAGCTCCAAGAGGAAGCAGAGCTGCAAAGCAATTAGGAATGGAAGTATTTTGAAGAGGAAAACGGCAGGGGAAAAAAATTAGCATTTGCACTGTGATGTTTTTGCTGTTTATTAATAAACAAGCTGCTTTTGTGCCTCTGGGGGTAGGAGAGGCTTGAAGCATTCCTTATTTCTCTTGCTTTCAGCTTTTTTTGCTTGTTTTATACGTTACAGGAGATTTGTAGTGTCTTCCCACATGTTGAGTTTCCTTATTTTCTTGAGAGCATCTCTGGAATAATTCCTCTGGAGGTTTTGGCTGTGTGCTGCCAGTCTGATTTAAACACTTTAGGGATGCAGGGTGGATCAGTCCTCATTGGGAATGAGTTATGTTAATTAGGAACAGGTCTGCTCCCTCCTGCAGAAGTAGTGTGACTTCAGGGATAAGTGTTTTGATAGAGAAAAAAACCCTGTACAGAGCTCTTGCCACCCTGGGTGGTGTTGGTGACAGTGACTCTGATGTGGCCACCCCTGTTCTGTGCTGGCAGCACAGGCTCTTTTCAGGATGGTGAAACCCCTCATCTCCCCAGCAGCACATTTGTCAGCAGGGAAGGCTCACAGGGGTCCTGCAGGACTCAGGAATGTGCCAGACAGAGAGATGTCCTTGGTGACAGACAGATCCGTGCAAAGGAGGCTCCAGGGTGACACTGCTCCTGTGTCACAGGAGGTGAATTAAAACCCTCTGCTGTTCATGGCCTTGTTCTTCTTTCCCTTTAGGCCTCCAGCTCCTCTGGTGGGAAGATGCAGCTTCTGGAAACGGAGTTCTCACGAACCATCGGGGAGCTGATCGAGCTGCACCTGCTGCGCCAGGACAGCATCCCCGCCTTCCTCAGCGCCCTCACCCTCGACCTCTTCAGCCGCCAGACCATGGCCTAGTGTCCCCGCCAGCTGCCAGCCAGCCCCTGGCCCTCCTGGCCATGGCACTTCAGCTAGCAAGGAAAAATTCTCATGTCCACCACCCCTGATTTGTGGTATTGGGTTGCTTTTGTTTTGCAGGGAACTCCTTCTTCCCCCTTCTTTCACAGAAATCCCACCAGTTCCTCTGAAAAGCATAATTTTCCTCCTGTGGGAGAGCAAGGCTAACTCCTTCCCAGGCTCTCCTCTGCCAGGATCCAGTTCTTGCCTTTGAACTGGGCCATGTGTTCATCACTACCCAGATTCTCAGGATCTGTCTGGGAATATGGTGGGAACTGCTGATTTGAGGAGCCCCAGGATCACAAAAGGATTCCCTAAATCTGGGCCCTAGCAGAGAGAAATATGCATGAGGCTGATGCTTCCTGCTGCATGGCTGTCCTCTTCTAATAAGAGCCAAGGGCTTGGTCCCTGAGGACAGAGACCCAGGGAGAGTCTCTTGCTCTCAAACATCTCATCACTCAGCAAGGTTGAAATTATGTTTAAGATATCAGTGACCTGGGTCTGCCATCACTCAGCAGACAAGCACAAGCATAAATGGCCGTTTGAAGCCCCTGTATCTATGTTGGCACCTCTGTGGCTCAGTCACTGCCGTGCTTTTGGTTCCTCACCAAGACTTTAGGGCTCTTGGTTATCCCAGGACTGTAGAAAGTGGAAAGGAACAGTTTGGGCTGTGTTCTATGACTGACCTTAGCCTGCTGCCTGCTACCACCCTGTGGGTATCTGTTTTGGGAGGTCACCTTTCACCTCCCCAGAAGTCTGATATTTTGTGTTATAATGGATGTAGCTCTTCTGTGATAATAATAAAGTGTCACTTCTCAGACTGGGTGTATGACTCTTACTTGGGATGCACTCTATGCCTTGATGTGCTCTCCCACATGTAGAGGATGAGCACATCAATGGTCTGATGTGCTTTGGAAAGGGAGGACATCATCTCTGTTTTTCCAGGCAAGACTCATTCATAGAATTATAGAATCATCAGTGGTTTGGGTTGGAAGGGACCTTAGAGATCATGTAGTCCTAACCCTTGCTACCTTAAATCAAATCAATTTGCTATAAACTTCTGTGTATATTGATTTCCCCCCAATTTCTGCAGGAACACACTCCCTAGGCTTGGAGAAGAGGTAGCAGTGAGCAGGCTACAAAGTTAGCTGAGATCCTTGCAGTGACTGCAGGGTTGGCCAGGCTTGCTGGAGTCACTGGGAGACCTGTTGATGTGTCTAAGGCATGGAAGACATCTGCTGTTGACCCCCATTTGCTGTTGATCAGAGGAGGGGGGACAAGCATGAGGTCTGGGGAGGCTGCAGCCCCCGTTTCCCCAGCTCCTCTCCGCGGGGAAGCGCAATAGCAAAAGTTTGTCATTTTCTCTTCTGCCTGAAGAAGTCCCAGTGGAAGATGAATTGCTGGGCATGCTGTGCCAGGGGAAGGCTGCCTGATTCATATGCACGGCGTGGCACGGAGAGTCGCCTTCCCCAGTCATGGGGAAAATGAATCATGACGTCAGCCGCATTCAGCTCCGCCGCCAGCACAATAGCGGATCCCGGCTGCTGTGGAACATGCTTCTCCTGGCTCCTTGCAGGAGAAATGAAGTAATTAATAAGTGTACAATAAACCCTCTATCTTAGCAAAACACAGGTGAGGCGAGAAGCGATGCTGGAGAGCGACAAGGGAAAACATGTTGTGCCTGTTGGAAAGTTGCCTCCCGAGAGTGAAGGGATAATAAGTTGGGAGAGAACACACAGTCGGCTTCGAGACGCCTGCGGTGGGGAGGAGACGTGAGTTACTGCTCTGCTCCCTCTTCTCCCAGCAGGACTGATTTGCTAACTAACTTTAATACAGCAGCACAGCTGGCAGAGGTGTGTGGTGAGGATGGGTGCTTGGCTGGATGTGCTGCAGCACCATCCATGGCTTGGGGAGCTGCTGCTGACTGTCCTGCTTTGGCCAGCAGCATCCCTGCCCTGCTCGTGGCACAGGGAGTTCACTGGGCTCACATGAAACTGGGACTTCTGGGAAGTTTGACTTCAGAGTTGTTCATGTGGAGGTGTGACCATTGCAAAGCCACTTGGGCCACCTGTAGCCCATGATGGAGGAAAGGAGCTGAGAGTCACCAGTTTCCAGTTCCAACACTGATTTCAGGATGAAGCCACAAACCTATGGCTGTACCTGATCCCATGGCAGCTCCCATCTCTGCCACTGTCATTATCCTGCTTGTAGAAGCCATGAGGGAGCTGCAAGGAATAGATGACACTGAATTTCACAGTGACAGCCCCTTTCTTTACGAGCTAATGGGCTCAGCAGCCCACCAAAGGTGCTGCCACCACGTTCACCACCCCTGCATCGCCCCACCATGAGTCCCCTGGGGCAGTGCAAAGATATCCCAGGTGGGTTTGGCTCATCACCTGCAAAGCTCCAGCCCTGATTGTGGAAAATCCTTTTAGAAAATCTTGGGAGCTGGGTAATAAATTTGCAGTTGGTTGGAGGGGAGAGGCGGGAGCGCTCACAGGCGTGCGTGTGCTCGCTGGGTTCCTGTGCATGCTGGCTGGGTTTGTGTGCTGTAGGCTGTGAAATATGATTTACTGGTGCATGGCTGCAGGATTTTGTATGTGTGTGTGTGTGTGAAACACCATCTTGTTTGCAGTGTTGCCTGAAGCTTCCCTTCACTCAAACTGCTCCTGAGTCCCTGCTCTGCTGCAGATCAGCCCTGTCCATCTGTGTGCATACACAAACACCAAACAGGCACAGAGCTGTTGGGTTCTGCCATACAGTTAAGAAAGCAGCAGAGCTCTGGGCTAAGGCAGGTTTTGCCAGGTTTGTGCCTCTCCCAAGGGCACATCTCTGATCCTGGAGCCTTTTGCTCCTGCTTTGTGTCTCCTGGCTCTTGGTGTCATGTGTTGTTTGCATTGCCCTGGAAGTGTCCAATGCCTGAGAAGGAACCAGGGAAATCCTTTTGGGATGAGCCATGAGAAGTTTGAAGTTTGTAGATGTTAGTTTTGGATCTTCTCCATGTAACACTGTAGGAGCAAGGGAAGGAGAAGGGGGAAGAGCATTGGAGCCATGGTGGAGGTGGGTGCCTGGAGAGTGAAGGGCAGGAGCAGAGCAGGGGATGGGTGGAAGAAACGGGGCATGGGTGGAAGGAGAAGCCACCTCCATTTTTGAACAGCTGCAGTGCCAGCCTTGCTGTCAGTTCTCCATTGCAACCCTCTGCTCACTCCAAACACTGAGTAGCACCTGCCCTTTTTATTTCCCAGCCCAGCAGTGGGCTCAGAGGCAGCTGAGTGGTGTGATGGGCAGGGGTGACAGGCAAGAGCCTTCCTCAGACATCACTGAGCTGATGCCAGACCCCACTGGGCTCTGCTCGGGGTGGGAGAGGGCACAGCCAGGGCAGGACTGGTTCTGTTGGAGCTTTTAGCTACTGAGAGACCTTGGGAAAACAATGGTGGTGCCTGATGCCAGGTGATTGTAGCTAAGGACAGGAGCTGGGGATGACAGAACAGGCACTCTCTGCTGGTGTGAATCACATTCCTGCTGCCTGCTGTGACAGCAGATTCAGATTTTATAGCAGCATTGCTGAAACTTGCATGATATTTAAAAGCTACAAAATGCACCCAGTCTGATCAGGGGAGGGGTATTAAATAAATAAATAAAAAATCAGCAAAGCTTTTTTCACAAAGTCTTTTTTAAATATTAAAATCCCATCCTTCCCAACAGGAAAGCTTTTTCAGGCTAAGAGGAAAGAATGAACGGCATCTGATGATATCGCATTGACACAAGTGTCTAGAAAAATAGGGTAGGAATGTATGATCTGTTCTGAAAAAGGAACCATAGCTAATAGGAAATATGCTGATGCTACTTTTAATTTCATGACTCAGGTTTGCTGCAAAATTGATGGAAATCTGTGTTGGAACTTGGTTACATTAAAACAGTTCTTGGCTGCTTGGGGGTTTTCCAGTTCTTGTTTCTGTTTTGGGGGATTATTATTGTAGAATCTTTTGATACTCTGGGAGTTTGCAGATGTTATTTGAAAGGACAGGGGAACGGTCTTTTATCCAAAAGAAAGAGGAGATTTTTGCTCCAGAAAGATCAGTGGCCAAAGCCCAGCCCTGGACAGGCCATCCCAGAGGCCCCTCTGTTCCTTCCACCCATGGTGTCTGTGTCTCCAGCCTTCCTTCTGTGCATGTTTTCCCTCAGAGCAAGTACAAGGAACAAAACAGAAGAAAAGTACACTTTAAAGAAAATGCTGCCATGTAATTTAAGGAGCACAAAGGCATCTTCTTGCTGCTGGAGATCTCAGAAGCAGCCCATGTGTTTGGTCTCCACCCAAACTACATTCCTCCACCAAAGCACATTTCCTTGGGTTGTGTCAGTTTTCTTCTGCTTCCCCAACATGGGATCAGGCCTCTCCCAACCCCTTCATCTTCCCTGTGCTGTTTCCTGGCCCAGGCTCCAGTGCTGATGAGTTTATTAGTGTTGCTAATTTTACCTGATGCTGCTTCCTTCTCTTCATGACAGGTTGTTTTTTTTGAACTCTCCAGCTGATTGATTGAGCTCTCTTTAATATTCCCCATTTCACTTTAAATTCTCTTTGTTGACTGTTGCTTGTTGTGGTTCTGGTTTTTTTTTCTTTAATCCTCCCACTGTCTCTTTTTCCTTCCTGGTCCTTCTAATGCTTCTTCAGCCTGGAGCAAAGCCAGAGACCATGGGGAGGTCATTGAAACACAGACGGCTGTAGGATTTAAATAAGGACTGGATAATTTTATCACCATTAACAAGGCTCACTGCTATGCAAGCCAAAGTAATAAGGGCAATCATATCTCATGGTTCGGGGAGCAAGTTGATTGCCTGCAGGGACTGAGAAGGTAATTCTGCATCCCTGACTCCCCCAAAATATGATACAGTGGACAAGATGCACCAGGGCTTGCCTAGAGGAGGAGAGCATTTCCCTTACCATCTCTGTTGTCACACTCCATTGATGTGATCAGAAACTTCTGGTATCAGCATGGTGGGAGATGTTCTCAGGCAGATGAAAGGCTCTGAAGTTTGGCAGATGAACCTTTCCTGTTAAGGAGCATCTGCTGAGTGACCTTTGTGCTGTGTGGTGGCAGATACTTCACTTTGCTGGCACTGACTGGTTCACCTGCCAGGCTGCTCCATAACCCTGCCAAGGACTGGCCTTCCTGAAAGAGATGCAGACCTTGCATGTCCCTTGGGTCCTTCATTTTGGAGGTGCCTCCCACTCCCCACTGACTGTGCACAGCCTTGTACACAATGGGGTGATGGCAAAGCAGTGTCCCCCCTTCACTTCTCTGCAGCACAGCTCTCCCAGCTCCTCCATGACCCTATGCTTTTCCTCAGCTCATTCTGGGCTCTCTTGTCTCTTCTCTGTGCCTGTGCTTTTCCTCAGCTCATTCTGGGCTCTCTTGTCTCTTCTCTGTGCCTGTGCCTTTCCTCAGCTCATTCTGGGCTCTCCCAGCTCCTCCATGAGCCCATGCTTTCCTCAGCTCATTTTGGAGCCACGCTGCAGCCCCTGGGTGTGTGCACAGAGGGCTCCTGCTCCTGCTCCTGCTCCTGCTGCTGTTTTGAGGCAGAGCTGCCCATGAGTGGTGTGCTCTGAAGTGACAGCTCCTCTTGCCCTGAGTCCTGGCAGGGGAAGGAACAGCCCTGGAGAGGAGAGGATGGCAAGGAATGAACCAAATCCACGGGGAGCCGAGCTCCTCATCCTGGCAGCTGTGCTGAGATGAGGAGGAGAGAGGAAAGCTCCCCAGATAGCACAAATCCCTGCCTGGGTCTGTCCTGCCAGTACTGGATGACTTTGGGTAAGTCTGTAGGTGATGCCAGCATTCTGGTTCGGTGTTGGAGTGTCCTGCTCTGGTCTCCTGGCTCTGAGCCCTGACCTCCTGTGGGCAGAGCATCTCCTGTGTGATATGTGCCACCCCAGCCATGGGAGTCCTCACCTGAGCCCGCCAGGCTGTGCTGCCATCCCAAGGTGAGGATTACAGCTCTGACAAGGCACAAATTAACTTTGCAAACTCGCTAGAAAGCAAGAAGTGAAGAACAGATGCTGGGTATTCTAAGGATTGATTTTAAGAGATAACTGTGGTGGCAAAACATAATTAACAGTCTATAGCATTGGGGTTTTTTTCAAATAACAAGCAGGCAAAGCCTGGAGGCACAGGATGGTGGATGGACAAGTTGAGAGCCACCAGCACCGACTGCCCAGCTCTGATGGGTGACACAAGGGAGGTCTGGGTGGTGTTGAGCTGGCATCTCCCAGCATGTGCTGGCCACAGGGGGTCACACCCAGGTCATCACTTGCTCTCTATAATGGCTGTGGAGCAGCAGTTCGTAGATGTCTCTGCAGAATCTTATCGAGCTCTTCCCTGATGGCTTTGCCAGTGCCAAGGGAGCTGTCAGCAAACCTCCCCTCTGCACCCCACACTCAGAGAAAGTGCTCAGGGAAGATGGAAATCTCACCTGCACAGGATGCTCAGCTCTGGCAGATAAGGTGGTTTACAGGTGAAACTCCAAGCATGTTCCTGCTCCATGCAGAGACCCCACAACACCAACAGGACACCTCCAGCCTGGCTGCACCTCCTTTCCTTGCTTCTGTCCTTAACAGAAGGAGGAGAATGGCTGATGGGACTGAAGCAGGTTTGTTCCCAAGGTAAGGAAAGCACCAGGCCCCCAAAAGCCACAGGCTCCTCACACACACCCTGTTTATATCACCACTCTTTCCTGGCTTCACAGTTAACTCAGGACAGTCCCCAGGTCCTGTAATCAGTGTTAAATGTAATGAATGATCTTGTCCTCCTTGTTTGTCTCCTCTTTAGTGTAACACTGTAATTAGCTTAATTACCAACAGATTCTTTTTTTTTTTTTTTTTTTGTAACTTAAAATGGAAATTAAATTTTGCACCAGGTTTTACAGGCTGTTAACGGGAATCGAATAATCAAGCCTGACTCCAAGTCCTTGAAAATGAGTATTAAAAAAGGTCTGAATTTGCATATTCATGTTTTTAATAGGGTTCAGAAGGTATATTTGCAACTGATGAAAAGGATTAATTAAGCTTAATTTGCATAGGAAGAACAGTTTAACCCCTTGCATCCTAACAAGGCAGATACTGACAATTTGAATTCCATGGTTTGATGCTGGAGAGACTGAGAGCAGTGCCCTGCAAAGCACCTTCCTTCCCCTCCAGGAGGTCAGAACTAGGAGAATACAGGATCCCAGCATCATCCTGGCACAGCTGGTCCCCCTGTGCCCAGAGCCAGCTCCAGGTCTGGTCTCCATCTCTCCACAGTGGTGGTTTGTGACCTGGCTCTCCCACGGCAGTGCCACCACATCAGGCTTTGAGCTGAACATGCTGCTCCTCCTGCTGTGAGCTGGGCTGGGCAGCTCTGACAGATTGAAGAAATCATCTCAGTGCAGCCAGCTCTGTCCCCTGAGCTGTTCACAGCTGGGCTGCCTGCAGCCAGCACAGGGTGGGAGCACCATGGCTGGTAGGGGCACCAAAACCTTTGACTCCTGATCTCATTTCCAATTTCCTTTTTTCTCAGTGAGACTGATCCCACCGGGGGTTAAAGGCACTGTGGGAATGTCAGACCAGGGTGAGACTCAGTCCTGTCCTGCTCCCAGCTGGTGACAGCATCCCAGAAATCTGGGACTGGTGCAGTTTCAGAGGAAGGGTCAGAGAGCTGCCCTGACTGGGGTGTGTTGGTGAGGTCACACCCTAATCCCAGCTGGGACCTCTGCATGGAGAAACCAGCAGGGTCTTGCACAGCTCTGTCCACTTGTGATGTAAGAAAAACACAAGCCCTGCCCTGTCCATGGTGGGGGGGTTGGAACTAGATGGTATTTGAGATTCCTTACAACCCAAACCTTTCTGTGTAACCCTCCCAAATCAATCTCCTCTCAGACTGGAAAGCAGAGTGGGAACGTTCCGCTTCCTGGGGCCCTACAAAGAACAGAGCACAGCTTTGAGTCAGTGCCTGAAAATTGCTAAAAAGTGGAAAAAATAAATAAATCAGGCATTCATTTTGCTTCAGCAGGTGGTGTGCTGCGCTCCCCTTGTAACGCTTTGGTGGCGTGTGCTGCTAATTATTTTTGGGGTGGAATTTGCTGCTGGGGTTCATTAGACAGAGATGGCTTTGAAGCAGCGTTCAGAATTAATGCTGGCATATGTAAATGTTGCTTGTGCCACAGAAAAGCTGGCTGTAAATGATGTGTGAGGTCCAGTGAGAGAGATGCCTGCTTTGTTTGCACACAGCCTTTGGGTCTCGTTATGGCAGGAGCAGAGCTGCACGGAGCCTGAGCTGAGCTGAGCCTTGCACAGGAGTTAACAGGGCATCCTTAGAGCACCACATCCCAAACTGCCTCCCTCAGAAAGGTGTGTGAGCAGCCCACCCACCTGCTGCTGTCTGTGTGCTCAGTGCTTTCCCCCAGATGGGGAGGAGGACACCTGCACTGGACATCATCCCAATGCCTCCCTCAAGCACAGCCTGCAGAGGGACTCAGGGCTAACACTGGGGTGGGGAGTCCCTGCTCACCTCCTCCTGCTCTCTCCTGGCTCAGCCTCTCAGCACAGGGTCCCCAGAGCTGTGCTCACAGCAGACTTGGGAATGTTTCGCTTAAGAGGAAGAGAAGCTAAAGGAAGGCAAACAAATATAAAATATTTTCCTCATCATTGCTGTCCAAAAGGCTGCCTGGTTCCCTCATGGCTCCCTCAGCCTCTGTGCTTGCCACAGGTGGGGTCTCTCTGAGCCCCAATCCCACATCCACCCACAGGCAAGTGCCCTGCAGATTGCAGATCCCTGCTCATGTGGACACCAGCACAGGGGTGTTCCTGGGCAGTGCTGGAATTGTTGGAAGCCTGGCCCCATCCATGGCATGGTCCCTTCCAGCCCTCCAGACAAACTCCCTGTCCCAGCTCTGGGCTGGGCAAACTCAAGGTGAGGAAGGAAGGAGCTGAGCATGAAGCTCTGAGTGCTGAGAGGATTTTGCATTTTCCTTCTTCCAACTTTATTGTTTATTTACCAACATGCTGGTTGGATGGATCACCATCACTTCCTCATGCCTTATTGAGAAGCTCAGCTGTGAAATAACTAAATGAACCATCCCTTTTTATTAGCCTTTGGACTGAGCAGAGGAGCAATCACTTAATGGCTGACCAGTTTTTGAAGATGCTAAGCACATTACAAGTGCTAAGTATTATTATTTTCCCTGCAATGCTTTATTTTTCCCTCTGAATACTCAGTTTAAATAACCCTTTCAATTACATTATCTGGTTTCACGCATTCTGCTCAAATTAAACGTGGTGCCACTTAGAATTCACCCACCTCATTGGCTCCCAGGTCTCTGCAAGTCTTGTCCTAACCTTTGCCTCTCAAGCTTGGGTAGAAACAGCCTTTGTCCTGGGTCCAGAATCTGCCCCAGCTCTGCTTTGGCTTCTTAAACTCGAATGCATCCACTTCATTTTCTGTCAGGCACTGCTCCTCTGGTTCCTGGCTCTTGCATGCTGTTTATCTTTAATAGGGGAGCATCTCACATCCCTTCCTTCCCTGAATTAGCTCCCTGGATAAGCTGTCTCCTCCCACTTGCTGGCACCTTGTGATGTTTTGGTTTATTCTTCTTGGTGAGGGCTTTGTGCTGTGCTTCCAATGATGTCTCTAATCAGACCTGGGCTCTCCACCTGTGTATGTTTGTGGCTTTGCAGCAAAGTGGGGCTGGCTCAGACTTCACACCAGGGGGTGAATCCAACTCCTGGCAGCCTCAGAGCACTGATGGGTGGACCAGTCCTTCACAGCCACAGGTGGGCTCTTCTGGGTGTGCTGTTCTGCAAAGCCACCCTGGGGCAGGGACTTCTCAGTCACCTCAGCCAGAGGAGCCTCACAGCTCTATCCAAAAGGGTTTCACCATCTCAGGTGGTTCTGGAGCTCCCAGCTCTGCTCCAGCACCTCCATCTCTGCTTCTCCACTCCTGACAGCTGTGCTGGGACATGTCTGGTCTTCAGGACCCAAGTGTGAGATGGTGAGAGACCAGAAAGCCACCCCTCATCCCAGTGTCCTCCCTGGCTGCAAACTCTGCCAGGGAAATGCCTTTGGAGTGGCCACAGGAGGCACCTGCCCTGCCCAGCCTCCTGTGTGTGCATCTGCCTTGTAGGAGCTGTGATCACCCTGCAGGGCTGGAGGCAGCTGTGGAGCAGCTCAGGGCTTGGCAGCTGCCAGCTAGTGAAGGGTTTGCTGTTCTTGGGGCTGCCTGGGATTTCCTAGGCAGAGATGTGTGTGTGTGCAACCTCTGTGGTGGGTGGGAGTGTTGTTACAGCCAGAAGGAGCTGAGGATATAATTGAGTTAAGGTTTGTATGGAGAGGTAATAAATTGCAGCACCTGAGATGGCTGGGGAAAAAACCAAAGCACAGCTGGTTTTGTGCACACAAGTTCTTTGTCAGCCTAAGCTGAGCAGGGCTCGTCAGGGATGTTTCAGCTGGATGGTGGCAGATGGTTTGTGCCCATGGCCACTTTTCCAGGGGGTTCTTGGCTCTGCCAGCCCCTTGGAGCTACTCCCAAGAGCTGCTCTGCTGCCACTCTTCCAATCTCACTCCAACACAAATCCCAGGTGGGGCAGGAGACACTTTTGGGACAAGCAGACTTTAAGCTCCAGCTTTAGGGAATGGAAACCTTTGTGTCTTGGCTCCAAATGTGGTGGAACAAGATTAATTAATTTAGCTGCATCACATGAAGAGTGCCAGTGTTTACTTGTGGGACCACAGAGGAGCTTTTGCAGTACCCAGAGAGGCCTCCTGTCTGGATGGGCTGGGAGCTCTTGATTGCAAGGCAGGAGATGCCCAAGGAGAGCTCTGCTGCATAAGAGCAATGCTGAGAGAAAGGAACAGATTTAAGAGGCTCCCAGCAGAGACAAGCTGCAGGCACCACACACAAACTGAGGCATTCCATCACATTTCTGCAGATCAGGTCAAGCCAGCCAGGGCCTTCTGCAAGGATGGAGGAGGCTGTCAAGGCTGGATGCTGTGGTGGGATGAGCCAGACTGGAGGGCTGCTAGGAAAGCAAGTGAGGTGGGAGGAAATGTGGATGTTGTGTGTGGGGCTGTTTGCTTCCTTTCACAGCTGAAAACACTGAGGAACATGATAGACCCAGAGCAGGGCCCAGGAGATGAGCAAGACAATGCAGGGGACAAGTCTCACAGATCCTAATGGATGAGACAGAGCAGGAGAGAAGAGCTCATTAGAAAAGGGCATTGCATGGTGAAGAGAGGACAGGATGTAAGCCGTGTGAAAGCTGATAAGAGACAGAAATGGAAATCTTTTCCCAAAGAAAGCAAGGATGGAGTGCATTAATGAGCTCTTTAATGGCAAGGCAAGTAAAGGTGAGCAGCAAATGGCTATTGCCAGACAGCTGAGCTGAGTGTGAAAAAACAGATGTTGGTGGGATGTGAGAAGCAAAATGGAGCTCGTACAGGAACGACAGCACAAGCCTGTGATTAACATTCCCACTGAATTATTGAAAAGGCACACACACAAACTTGGAGACTTGGCAGGCTCCTCTGGTTACTCTGCAGGGACAGGGAGGTGTCAGAGGGATGGATACAGGCATGCTCACATCCAATTTGGACCCAAAGAAAGGGCAGCAAAACTAAAGTAAAAACAGGCATCCTGCTTGGCTGCTCCCCACCTGATGAAAATCCACATCCCTGGTACTTCTCATCTTCTCATCCCTTGCACAGAGGAAACTGAGCTCAGAAAACTGGCTTCACCCTGGATCAGATGGTTTCCCTCCATTAAGTTCTGGGTGGGGGGAAAGATGGGAATGAGCAAAACTCTCAAGGCAGCATTTGTATAACCTCTACCACCCTTCTGGTGGTGCTGGTGAGCTGGCTGAGAGGGGTAAAACAGAAGCTGTGACACAGAGGAGAGATGGAAAATTGGAGCCTAAGTAAATTCAAGTGAAGCCAAAGTCTGCTCCAAGCCAAGGAGTTGGGCTGGTTTCTCCAGCAGCACTGGCCTTGCTCACCAGCACCTTCACCACCTTCAGTGGTGGGCACTGCTGGCATCAGGGGTTGGGGGTGAAGGAAATGAAATGTGCTTCATTTCTCCCTCTGGAGAACAATTTAATCTCAGAACACTTACCCAGAAAAACTGACCCAGGGTGGAAAGCCTGAGGTGAGGAAAAAGGGAGAGAGGAGCTGGAGGAGAGGCTGGGGCACCTCTGAAGTCCACACCTGTGTGGCCATGGCAGTGCTGCAGCCACAAGACCTGTTCACACCCCAGTGCATTCCAGGCAGGGTCAGTGCTTTTCTGAAATAAACCCTTCATCCCCTGTTGGAGCCAAGCATGGACTCTGATGTCTGTGACTGTGCCTTTTGAGACTGATGTGCTTCTGCAATAAATAACCTTTTAGCACCTGCTAGCTGCTTTGCTCATTTTAAAAGATAACCCAACAGAGTTGGTGCCCAAAGCACCAGAGGTCAAAGCCTCACACATCCCCTCTGCTCTGCCCCCAGCCTGTGTCCAAGTGCATCCTCACAGCTCCAAGCTTTGGGGAGGAGGGGGTGGCACTGTCCCCAAAGGGCGCTGCAGAGCAGAGGGACACGATGTGCACCGAGGAGGAGCTGAAGCCAAGGTCAACAGGCTCCAAAAAGCACAGCAGAGCACTGCTGCACCCAGTCCTCCCCCCAGTGAGCACTCACAGATGCAAATAAATTCTGACTTGGGTTCCCAAAGTCCTGCTCTGCTGGCTGCTGAGAACAGCTGAGCACAGTGGTGCTGGTTCTATCACCCCATCGATCTGCTGGGTCTGGTCCAGCACAGCCCATCCCTCCTCACCCCAAGGATTTGTGCCATGAGGCACCTCCAGCCACTGTCCTCACCCCTGCTGGCCCCTTCTCCTGCAGAAGAGGGGATTTATTGCTCCACAGCCCATCAGGCAGCCAGGGGGGTGAGTGGTGGCTCTGATTTCTGCACAGCCACACCCGACACCGCGATGAGCTTGGGGCTCTTGGTTCACCAAAACCCAGCCCTGATTCAGGGTTGTGACCTCAGAAATGGGCAGAGGGAGCACTTGGAGGGGAGTTGGCTGAGGTTGTTGGGAGTGAGGGAGCACGGCTGGGATGCTGGAGCCCAGAGCCCAGCTCTGGCTCTCCAGGGGCTCTGGGCATCACCAGGTGTTGATGCTGACCCAAAAGCATCAGTGGGGCTGGGAGAGGGGCAGCTCTGGCAGCCCCAGGAAGCCCTGCAGGACACAGGCTGGATTTGAGCACAGCCAGTGGAGCCTGGCTGTTGTCTGGTGAGGACAGTGCATGGGAGCACCTTCCCTTCCTAGGGCCCTGTGCACCCTCAGGCCCTTCCCATGGGATCTGCACCTGGTTTCATGGCAAACTCAGCTGAGGCCATCAGGAGGCTCAGATGCTGGGCAGGGGGTGTGGCAGCTCACACCTGAAGCTCTGAAGAAGGAGGCAGCCCCCAGCTCCCCTCTCAAGTGCTTTGCTGTAGCAGGAGGTGGCTGGGCAGGCACCACTGCCACCCTGTGCTGCTCCAGGTTTCTGTCTGTGAAGGTGGCCCTTGCCACAGGCCATGGTTTGGAACAGATGGACACACCTGGTGTGCACACCAGGGCTGGCAGGTGCCCCCAGGAACCCCGGGCTGAAATGGTGCATGTCTGTATAATGGGATGTTTCTGTCCTAATTTACAGGTTCTTAATAATATCCAGGCTCCAGTTTCCAGACAGGCTTTGTAACACGAGGCAGGGTCCTTTGCTGGCTCTGGGTTGAGCCATGGGTAATGTGGGCTTGCATTTACTCTCCAGCTAGAAGCTGTTCTTGCTGGGGTGCTGGGGGAGGGATCAGAGGAAGGATTGTTACTGCTCTCTTGGTTTTGCCCTTGAAGACAGGTTGTTGAGACAACAGCAGTTGTGTGGGCACAGAAAGGGCACCAGCAGAATGCATTTCCACATGGCCCCAGGGCTATGATGTACTGCAGGGAACTGTGACTCTTTTCCCCCCAGCCTCCCCTCCTCTGCACTCCAACACACCTTTCCTGTGCCCTCTCCTTTCTGCTTGGTGGGGAGCCCTCTTCCTTTGGGTGAGCTTGGGGCAGCAGAGCAGCCTGGCTGGACAAGGCATCACTTCTCTTTGAAAGCTTTGGTGGCTGAAAAGGAGACAAAACAAAGAACAAAACCACCCAGCAGGTCACAGGTGATTAAATCCCCCTCTGTCGTCGAGGGGTCTGTGAAGCAGCTGCCTTGGAGGGATGGAAGATGCTGTGGACAGAGCTCTCCAGGCCCTGGAGCTCAGCCATGGAGTGGTGGCCCTGGGGACAGTGGGACCTCTTCCCTTTTCTTGTCTGCCTTTTTTCACAGCTCATTTATGGCATCTCCTGCCAAGGGATGTGGACCATGGCTGCCAGGACTCACCTTGTTTACAGGGAGGGAGGGGGCTGGAAGGGGCTCAGCAGCCCAGGAGCCACCTGGAGACCTGTGGTACCACCAACAATGGTACTGGGTGATGCCTTAGAGGTACCCTGAGGATAAAGGGGCCTAGACCTCCTAATTCTCATCTATTCCAGTTGCAGACAGTTTGCATGTGGGAAGTGTTTAATTTAGAAAGGCCAGCACTTCTGTATCACATTCCTGTGTCAGTCTCTGTTGGTTTATGACCAGTGAAATCCTGGTGTGAAAACAGAATCAGGCTTTGATTTCATCTGCTCCTGCTGTTTTACACCACTAACAGCTTTGCATTTCGATAGCAGCTTTTATTCTAGGAGCTAAATGGGCTTCACAGACAGCCAATTAATTAACTGAGCCTCCCCAGCCAGCCTGTGCCCTCAGTGGCTCAAGGAAGCCTTTGCAGATGAGGAAACAGAGGCAGAGGAGTAAAATGAGTGGTCCCAGCAGAAGAGCTGAGCTGGCTGCTCACACTGCACTGGCTGGGCCATTGCTCCCAGCCTGTGGAGATGGTCCTGATGCCATTTCCACACTGGTGTGGGAATGGTCTCAATGCAGACATCAGCTGAGGGAGTTCTTTGGGTATCAATCAGTGGCTGTCAACACTGGAGCACCTGAGCCCAATTAACTCATGAGCTGCCATCACTTTGAACCACCCCAGCCTCTTGACAAGGAATCCTGTGAGACATGGAACAGTGTCAGGAGGCCCCACTACTGTTTCCATCATCCATCATTGCTGACCAACTCATTTCTCCTGGATGAGCCCTTGAGCAACCTGGTTTAGTGGGTGGCATCCCCACCCATGGCCAGGGAGTTGGAACTAAATAATGATGACATTTTATAATCCTAGATGATTTTTAAGATTCCCACCCAAACCATTCCTATGAGGAGGCACTCAGGGTTTGCAAGGAAAGGCTGTTTCAGCTGAAGGGTTTGCTTTGGTCCAGGTGCTAGAGCTGAGATCTGGGGACTAAACAAGAGAGGGGTGACCCTCATCTCCTTCCCCCAGGTCCTGCTCACTGCCTGGTGAGCAAGACACAGCCCTGGGAAGCTGTGTGCAGGACCTGGGGCACCTGGAGGAGGTGCAGGAATGTGCCTTTGCTCAGGCAGAGTGAATGCATTCCTGGAGAAATTACCTGCCTTTTATTATGAAATCCTGCTAATGGTTTGTTGTCTACACAAATAACCACGGGGAATGAACTCGTGCACTTCCCAGCCTGCTCTGTGTCTTCCTGGCTCAGCTCCTTTCTGAACAAACATAACCTTTTGCAAGAATACCTGTCAAAATCGCTTCGAAATATTGAAATAACAGGATGGGATATGGTTTGCTCCTGGGCCCTAGTGCTCATCCATCAGGACTTAGGATGTCCATCCAAAGTGACTTGTGAGCAGGATGCAAGGGAAAAAACTCTGGCAAGCAGCAGCAGTGCCTCACAGGGCTGCATTGGGCAGCTTAGCACCTCACCTCACTGTGCTGGCTGCCTGCACTCCCTCACACTCACCTGGGAGCAGGGCAGCTCTCAGACCCTCATGAAACCCTCTTTTTGTTGGTCATGGGGTGGTGAGACATAGGAGGAGCTGATCAGGACAAAATAGTGTCCTTTGGCCACCAGTGTGGTCAGGGAGAGGCTTCATGGCCTCAACACCTCCATTCTCACCCTGTGTGAGTATTTTAGAGATGGGGCAAGAAGCTGTGGAGTCTTGGAACAGTGCTGGACTGTTGCATGTGAGGTATCCCACACTGGACAGCAGTGGGTGAGGGGCACTGGCTGCTTGGCTGGTCCGTGGGCACAGAGCCATCCCCTTCCCCTCCAGTCTCTGAGTGCCAAGGGCTGGCCAGGGGCTCCCCAGGGTGTCTCAGCATGGGCAAGTTGTAAATGCTGAGTGTCTTTTACCTCAGCAGCAAAACCACCCCTCCAATCTCTCCTTCTCTGCAGAGCAGCAAGAGCCTTTGTGCTCTAACTCATCACCAGCTCCCCTCCCTGAACGTGGGGGGATAATCCACCCCTCAGGGCTGTGCCCAGACACATCTGTTTAGGGGCAGAGACCAACCAATGCCTCTTGATTTGCAGGAGATATCCCACTGTGTGCTCAGCCAGGAACCCTTCACTTCTCATCCCCTTCCCAGTTCCTAGAGATTTCCCACCTGGAATAAGGTGAGGGATTCTATTCTCCTGGGTATGAGACTTTTTTTCTTCAATGCATTTGGAAGTGATGAGAACTTGGACACAGACAATTGGTGGGAGAAATCAAAACAAAACACTCAGAAATCCAAATGTTTCCCCCCCCGCCACCAAAGGATATCCCATCAACCAACCAACCAACAAAGAAGTCCTTCAAATAAAACTCCATCTCTTTCTCTAAAATCCATGATTAAAACCTGGTACAAACAGGTGAATATAGATATATATATTTTTTTTAGTAGATGTAGTATTTTTTTTCTCCTCTCTCTTTCTCATTATACAGCAAACATTGCAAATATAGAAATTTTCTCTGTACAATTAACGACTTCGGTTTACAATGCAATGTGTGGTAAAACCTCTTAGTGAGTGAAAATGTGAACGGGCCTTCAACCGGGTAAAAGTCTAAACTGGAAGACTCCGTTTGCAAAAACAGCCCAAAAGATGGAGCTCCTTCTGGTCTCTTTTTGGTTTTTGTTGCTGTTTTTGTCGCTGTTGATTTTGGAAGGGAAGGAAGGAAGGAAGAACACAAACTGTTCACAAAGAATCCACAAAATCACGGAATAGGGACTCATGCAATGCAGTATTGGAAAACGCCAGACCTCAGCTCTCTGCCTGCTCTTTCATTTTCATTTTATATTCAATTTTTTCTTTTTTCTAATATTTTTTTAAAAAATCAAAATGAAACAAAACTTTTTTTTTTTTCCCCCGCTCCACAGTTTGTTTGTTCTGCAAAGTTTGTGTTCAAATTTGGTGCATGTCTCACCAACGTGAGGACATTTTAATATCTCACTTTATATATTATATAGAATATTTATAGATTTTTTTTTTTTCATTATTTGTTCTCTCTTTTTTTTATTGACTCTCTCTCTCTTTTTTTTTTTTTTTTTTTTTTTTTTTTCATTTTTATTTTGTTTCAAAGACAGTCTGAATAAAAATAGCTGCTGCGGATTTCTTTTGGTCCAGTTAGTGTGTTAAGTTCACGAGTTGTGTGAGGACTCAGGACTTTTGCTGGGCAGAGACGCCCTTCCAGTAGTCTAGGATGTCGTGAAGATCCTCGTCTTTGGCAAACTGGACCTTTTTGCGTAGGGCATGGCCGGCTGCCATGTACTCCTCCTCGTCTTTGTGCCGCTTGCGGTTGAGTTTGAAGCGCTCCCAGATGCTGTGCGAGGGTTTGCAGGTGTACTCCGGGCTGGAGGTGTAGCTCAGGTTGTGGTACTGGGGCGAGAGCTGGGAGTAGGCCAGGTCTCTGGGGCGAGGGCGGGTCAGGGGCTCCAGGATGGAGGGTTTCCTGCCGCCCATGCTGTCGTGCTGCTCCCCCGGGTGCGAGCTGGGGTACGAGTGCCGGTGCTCGCTGTACTGGCGGATCTTCTCCGCCTCCGCCCGCAGGATGGCCGCGGCCGGCGTCACAGTGAGGATGGTGTCGGTGGTGGGGGATGTCTTCTCGATGTATTTGGCTTCGGATTTGTGGCCCGATCCCTCGGAGCGGTAGGACCTGGGGCTCCGTATGGAGCCGCTGGAAGAGGTGCTGGAGCGTTTGGGGGCCGCCTCCATGCTGTGGTGTCGCTGGAGAGGGTGGTTGTAGCTTTCCTTGTAGACGGGGGAAAGGAACCCGTGTTTGCTGGGGATCTGCTCTGACAAGAGCACCAGCTGAGGCTCCACCGTGGAGACCGCCCCCGACTTCACCCCTTGGAAGGAGGTGGACTCGGATTTCAAGGCATCGATGCAGTTGTTGATGATCTGGTTCACCTTGTCCACCTCCTTGGCAATGGTGGAGATCTCGGCCACAGAGCCCTGGGTGTCCGGCGGCAGGGACAGCTCACAGTCTCGCCTCTCAGGCTGCTCACCCGTCCTCACCTCCATGTAGTTGCCCTTGGTGGCCTTGGGGGTCTCGCTGCTCTCAATCAGCTTGTACTGCTCGACCTCGCCAGCAGAAGGTAGGTAGGGGATGCGGGTCACTGTCTCCCCGCCCAGTATCTGTCCCTGGGACAGCTGGGTGATGCTGGTGGTCTCCATTTCTGGCCCGTACTTCAGCTCGATGATGGTTTTCTTCATGCTGCCGGCCGCCTTTTTGTGCTTCTCCTCCTGCTGGCGCCGCTTCCGGAGGCAGTAATACACCACGCCCAGGACAATCACCATGCCGAAGAGGCAGCCCAGGATTGTCATGATATAATGGGTGGCAGTGGAAGGGGTGGGCACCGGCTCCTTGCGGTTGGGTCTGGTGGGGGTGATGGTGACACAGGTGTGGTTGTACTTGGAGTACTGGTGAACAGAGACCACACAGTAGGTGTAATCTCTCTGTGCTACTAGGTTGCTCACGGTGATGTTCTCCTCCTTCTTCCTGAGCTTGGTGATCATGGAGGAGAAGCCGTTTTCGAACTGGGAGAGGATGTACATCTTGCTGAAGGGGTAGGGGATCTGCACGGTGAGGACGGCCGAGTTGTGGTTGAGGTGCTTCACCTGGATGTTGGGGCGCACCTCCGTCTCACCGATGGGCGTGAACAGGGAGAACTGCGGCGTCGTGCCGTCGCCGGAGGAGCACTCCTCCTCGGAGCAGGGGCTTTCGGAGGGCACCGTGGTCACCTGGTACCTGGGAGGGATGAAACGAGGGATCACAGTGTAGGAGCCACCGGTGCAAAGGGAGGAGAGCATGCTCAGAGCATTGCGGTAGCCAGTCCGGCCTTGGCCCAACAGGTAGTAGCCCATGTAGTCGGGCGGGGAGTCGCACTGCATCCGGTCGTAGGTGCGCGTCATGTTGGTGAAAGCCTCCAGCCATTGCAGGAAGCCCAGGAGCTCGCAGGAGCAGTAGAAGGGGTTACTGTAGAGTTCACAGACAGAGAGCTTGCTCAGGCCCCGGAAAGTGTTGCTGTCCAGCCTCTGGATCCTGTTCATGGACAGGTCGATGTTCACTATGTTGGGGCACTCCCAGAAGGCATTGGGCGTGACGGTCTCGATGAGGTTGGCCTGGAGATAGAGGTACTCCAGCTTCCCCAGGCCCCGGAGGATGCCCTCGGTGAGGTTCCTCAGCCGGTTGTAACCCAGCTGCAGCACCTGGAGGTTGAACTGTCCTGAAAAGGCACCGTCCTCGATGTAGGAGATCTCGTTCTTCGTCAGGTTGAGGTATGTCAGGTTGCCGAAGCGGCTGAGCGAGGCGTACTGCACGCTCTTGATCTTGTTGTCGTTCAGCCGCAAGTCCACGATGGTGCTGTTGATCTGCTGGGGGATGGACTCGTAGGGGGGCTGGTTCTGGCTGCAGATGGCCAACCAGACAAAGCCCTTGTCCCCCTCGATGAGCCAGCAGTCCGCCCGCGCCCCGCCGGCGTGCAGGAGAGACACGGCCGCCACGCACATGCAGAGCGCTGACGCCGCGGCCCACCGGCGACCTGCCATCTGGAAGGGCAGCCTGGACAAGGGGTTCCTGGTCTGCTGGAAGCGGGAGCAGGACAGGGGCCGGGAAGGTGTGGGCTAGTGCTCCTCCGGCAGCTTTGCTCGCCTCTCCCTTCTCCTCATGGCTCGGAGACGGGAGGGAAGCGTCCCTGCAGAAAGCGGAGCTCGGTGCCCGCGGTACTCGGCAGCCAGCAGCCAGGGGCTGCTACCAAGGTCTCGGTGCCTGAGGCTGGCCCCACATCACCAAGCCTCTGGCATCTCGAGGAGGGAGTCATGAAGTTAAGCGCACGTGCAGAGGAGTTGTCCAGGCTCAGAGACAAGCCTTCCTCTCATTGTTTATAGTACTTCTCCTCGTTTTCTTTTTGCTGCACATCGTGGCGCCGGTCCCCATCTCCCTGTCAGCTGTCCCCGCTCGGTCCCTCGGCTCACCTGCTCAAAACAAAACACAAGCACAAACTAAGCACGAAGGAAAGACAGTGGGCAGGCAGAGGTGCTGGAGATCCATCCACCTCCCCTCTTAGTCAGGCACTCGCCTTCTCATCCTGGCAACCACCTTTCAAGGAGCCTTTGGTTTACTCGGCTGCCACCAGCACTGTCTGGCAGCGCAAGGGGGGTGGCCACTGACCACTGAGGTCACCCTCTGAGCCCTTGTCCAGCATCACTTACTCGGCAGTTGAGAGACCAACACACATCCAGTGCACCACTCTTCTGACCTATTTAGGTGTCTACCTGAGGAGGAGAGGAGTGATGCCCCAGAAGTGTCTGTTCCTCTCTGCTGAGAGCAGATGAAGTCTAGACAACAGGCTCTGATGTAGATTTGATGCTGCAGCGTTTAGCTGAGGGGAATCCTGGCTGTCTCGTGTGCTGGTGTGCACAGCAGCAGTGCCCACAGTGCCTGCACTGCCGTGTGGCATCTGGGGTACAGCCCAGCACCAAACCCTTCTCCTGCTTCTGGGAACCTGAGCAGTCCTTCCAGGGCACTCTGCAAAACCCACTGGTGTGACTGTGAACCACCCAGTGTCCTTGTCCCTGGCTGGGGCTTGCTGCCTCTTTCCCTCCCAGGCGAAATGATGCAGAGGTGTGGAAACAGCAAATGATCAGTGGCATAACAAGAGCATTTGCAGAGGATGGAAAAAGACCTTCCCTCCCCAGCCAGAAACAGCTGTTTGAAGACTAGAAAAAGTCTTCACTAGACACAAACGTGTGGGACTGCCAGCAGCCTCACTGCCCATAGAGAAACTCATTTCTGGCTCACATTTTCCATTTTTTCCCCCTAAATTTTTGATTAAGCATAAATTTCCATGAACAGCTCTTACTTCTTTTTCTGGTTTCTTAAGGAAACAGGAAGGCAAAAATGGAGAGGTAGGAAATTCATGAGCACCAGCATCTCCTGGGTCATGCTTTTCCACAAGATATTGAAAACATCACCTCTGGATATCTCTATTGCCGAATGGAACTCTGGGCTGGTAGGATGGATGCAGTGAGATGTTGTGGCAGAGACAGAATTGCCCACAAATTGGAGAGAAATCATCATGGCCTATCTAGAAAAATCCTTCTTTGAACTTTTTTTTGGGAATAGGAACACTGTCTCCGTTGTCCAAGGGCAGGCTGTAGACACCACCCTTGGAAACATAGCTGGTAAGAACTGGAGGTTTCTTGGGAAGCTGGGAAGGAGATAGGGCCACATCTTAGATCCAAATTGTCTTTCATTAAATAGGAAAGATAATATAAACCCAGAAACAGTTTTCCAAACCATTTCACAGTGCCCAGGCTGGACTATTCTTGGTGCTACATATCTGAAAATCATGTGAGGCTGATTGTTTAGAGGCAGATGCTACACCTGACCCTTGTCCCAAAGAAAGCAGGTTCTTTTCCAGCCACAACACCAGGCAGGGAAGGAGGCCATATTTTACTGCAGAGATCCCTGTTCACCATTCAGTTTATACCTTGGTAAACAGGCCAGTAATAATAAGCAGAAACACAGTTTATTTGGCTGGACTGTGAACAATGAGTCAGTTCCCTGGTGACAGTTAGGTTTCCATTACATGAATAACAAGACCTTTTCTCACACCAGCTCCCTGCACATGAGACTTTCCACCTTGTCCTCTGTGTGCTGTCACTGCCCTGGGATGCTCTGTGAGTACCTGGGTGTCCTTTTTAACACAGCTGAGTCCTTGGCGCCAGCGAGGAAGGGAAGAGGGGCTGTGGTCCCTGGGAGATGGCAGTGAGCTCCCCCCTTGCAGCGAGACACAGGCTGCAGTGCCAGACTGAAACACGTCTGCTGCTACATCCCCCTGGTGCTAGACAACTCAATTAACCTCTCTGCACTCCAGCCTCCTCTCTGGTACCAGGAGATAATGACAGCACTTCTCAGGGTGGTGGGAGACTGAAGCAAAGTGCCCTGAGCTCCTCTTGCTGGGGTGAAAATCCCAGCACGTGTATGGTGTTGCAGGTGGGGACTTTCTCCTCTGCCACAGGTGTCCAGCTCCTCCTGCATCCTGAGGGGATGTGTGCTGCCCCTAAGGGTGTGGGATGAGGGTGTTCCTGGCCTGCAGAGCCACAAGCAGTGGCTTGCCCCCGTTGTCCCTTCAGGGTGGCACTTGATTCCAGCAGCTCCCTGCCCTCCTCCATGGACTTGTGGGTTCCTGCAGGCAAGGGGAGCCCTGCCAAACCCTGCACAGGCAGCAGGAAGGGATGCACTTGGCATGTTCTCTTCAGCAAGCACTTACTCTGTCTCCTCCATCTCCCATTGTGACCCAACCACCCTGTCTGGGCACACCTGTGTTTGGGAAGGCTCTGCAGAGCCAAACCAGCCTTTTCCTGGCAGAGGGATGCTCTTGTCACTCCTCCCTGGGGAAAGCCTGTGGGCAGAAGGCATTAGTGGAGTGGGACCATCCATGAGCAAGGAGCAGAGACAGACTCCCACAGGTCGTGCCAGGCTGATCCCCTACTGCCTTCCCCTGTAGCACCTTTGTGCTTCCTCATCTAACTGGAGGTGTTGGGGATGAAGAAGAGCAGCAGTAAGCGACTCAAATGCGTTCCCTGTCTGTTTTCTCTTCTTTTCCATACATTGCCTATCAGCCAAGTCCTTCCCAACAACAGAAAGGAGAAATGGCATTTTATCAGCAGCCCGAGTTTAATTTCAGCTCATTAAAGCAAGCAATTTGCTGGTTTATTTGCTTTACAAAGTGTGAGTAAAATGACAGCATTAAGGAGATGTGAGAGAGGGAAGAGGGGCTAATCTCCCTTTTTATTAGATTCTCAGGACATGACTGGTGAGTGGAGAAGTGGGTTCTGTTGCTTTGCACAAAAAGGCACAATTGTTCATCTGGTTGGCTTCTGAGAGACTCCATCCCAGCCCGTGGTGGGTGTGTGCTTGGGCAACACCAGCACTGAGCATCCCCAAGGATCCAGAGGTTTACCTCTCCTGCCTGCCTGATTCATCTCTGCCCAGTTCTCCTGAGTTTATTCTCCTGGTAACACAACTGCTCATTGCTTTTTCCAGTTCTCTGAACCCCTGAGAAAACATGGGAATATACCAGCAAAACTCTCACATGAAAAACAACCAGGAAAGTGGCGATTTGGGAGTCTCTTTTGCTGTTGGAGAACGAAGCAAAAGGAAAGAATGAAGACAGTGTGGAATAATAGAAATGTTTTGGAATGATGGGTTTAATCTCAATCAGAGATATATTGAGGTGTGCCACCATGGTGCACTGGATGAGCAGCAGCATCCTTATCCTGGCTGAAAATCATAGCAAGGGAGGTGGAAAGGAAAAGGCAAAGCTGGAGCTTCAAAAACCAGTGCAAGCTGGCTGGGAAGTTTTGCTTCCATTTCCCAACTAATGGCATCTTGGAAGATTAAACCAGAGCAGCAGCTGCAAGGAAGCAAACAAAGCAGCCATGGGGGCTGGGAAGGGAGCTGGCACTCAGTTCCTAATTTTGTTATTCTACTGAATGAGTTATTTCAAACTGTGGATTGCATTTACTGAGGGAACACGAGATTACGCATGTGAGTGCCTGTGTACACACACAGCATGCTCCTCTCCTTGGCATTTCTGCATCTCCATAACCTCCTTTTCCCTAGCTGCTCCATCTCCAGCTTCTCTTAGATCCCCCTTCACAGCACTTGGGCTGTGTTATCAAAAAATTATCCCCACTACAAAGGGAGCCAGAGGAAAATGGCAGTGGTACATTGCAAACATTGGGTGTTTGGTCACCCAAACATCAGGGGAGGGAAAATTTGGCTAACCAGATTTTAAAGTGAACCTTGGCTCTTCATTATGTGTAAGACAGTCTGGAGAGGCAGCTCCAAGATGGCAGATAAAACCTTCCATAGTGATGAAATCACCTGTGAATAGCTAATGTCCATCCTGTATATGTCAGCTGGGCAAAGGAGGTTTCCAGGCAGGTTTTCCCCTCATTCACACTCCTGGTCTTTGCTCCATGACTCCTGCTGGGTGGTGTTGGTCAGAATCACAACCTCCCTGGATAATAAAGATGCTCAGGCCTGTAAAGTTCGAGTTCATTTTATATCCAGACATCCTGGCCCTAATATCCTTCACTGACAGGGTTTAGCAGCATTTTGTGCATCCCAACCTTATTCCCAAACACCTCACAGTGTTAGATAATAGAGTTCTCCAGTCAATTCTACTCTCTCTCCTGCTATTATTTATTATTTAAGAAAAGCAGGCAAGGGAGAAGAGATATATTTTCCACTGAGGTTTGAGGAGAGATTAAGAAGGAATGAAGCAGAGAGGTGAAGGGGAGGCTGAGAGAGAAGTGCCCAGCTTTGCATCCAGGATAAATTTTGTTGGGACTCTGGGAGGTCACAGACTGTATGACAAGTATCCAGGTGGGAGGGATGGCAAAGAGATTCTTCTGGGAGACACTGGGAGAAACAAAGAGAAATTTGGACATTAATATTACCAGTATGTCAACACTCATGGGCTCTGAATGGTGCTGGGGCCAATCTCTCCTTGGCTTGTTCCTAATTTAACCTTGATAGAAAAGTTATGATCTTTACTGGAAGCTGATACTCAATCCCATTTAATTTAGCAGTAAACTTGGGTGCTGTAGTGTCTGGGGGTTCAAAGCCACTGTGCCTCCAAAAGCCAGGATGAGGCCAGAGCTGCAGCCTGGCCATGGCAGAACAGACCTGTCTGCACAAACATTTTTAAGATCCTTTTTTTTCCGATGACAAGACAAATTCTGGTTTAAAATGATGATATTTTCAAGACAAACTGTTGGGATTTCAGAAAATAAGACTGTTCTGCTGTTACTCAGCTGCAGTCTGAAGTCATTTACATCCATCTCATGCTGCTTGGTTTCCAGGGTCTGTTGAGATGACAACCCCAGCTCATGCTGCTGTGGGCTGCTGAGCAGAAGCCTCTGCTGAGTTTAAGTAAATGCATAAATGATCTTCTTGGTGAGCAACCTCTTAAGCCCAGCTGGGGTACCTGTGCATTAAACCAGCCTTCCAAGACATCAGCAAGAGCAGCAGTGGAACATCAGCTCCAGCCCCTGACAGTGCAGTTGAGCCCTCAAGGAGCTGAGAAATGGGATGAGAGGGACAGAGTTAGGGGAAGGTGAAGAGGAAAAAGGTTTTAGGGGGTGTAAAGAAGAGCTCTGAGCAGGTATGACTCCAGCAATAAGAAAGGTGTGTTTCCATGGGAGAAAGCCTCTCTAATTCTTTCTTGATGGGACTTTTCCTTAGAAATAATCAGTCTGAATCACAGCTTCATTATGGGATGGTTATGCTGGTGGTAGGTCTGGTGTGGAAGCCAGAGTCCCATTTTCCCCTGTACATAGAGCTGAAGATCAAGGGCTGTTTTTCCAGCACCAGTGCAATGGAGGGAGCCAGCCCCACACTGGGAAGGGAATTGCTGGTGCTCCCCAGCAGTGACAATCTGAGCTCAGCCTTGTCCCCCCTGCACTGTCATTCTTGCTCAATCTTCACTGCTGTTTGTTTCATTCATTAATTTATGTTTGTAGGGAGCCTGCATAACCCTTTGCCTCCCAGATGGGAAAACTTTTACACAGGGGAAAATCTGGTGATGGATCTGTGAAATGGTGAGTTGTTGGAAATTATTTTTAGAGGTGCAAGTGCCTTTTTCTCTCTGAGTTTATTTGCAGAAGAACAGTTTCCCCTCTTTCTTTGCCCTTCCCTGTGAAGGGGTTCTCTGGCCAGTGCAATATCACAGTTTCTAGCAGGCTGTAATGCTGAGTGTTGAGAGATGAACAAGAAAATACACGGCTCATGAAGGAGTTCATGGTGATCTGTGATCCCTGGGTAGGCAGAACAAAATTCCCCTTTCCATCAGCATGTGTCCTGCACAGAGGAATTGTTGTGTCTGTGCTGCAAGCAAACACCTCTGCTAATCTCTCCTTGACTCACTCACTTGGAAGCTGGTCCTGCTTTTCTGGTTGGAGACTTTCAGATGCCTCTTCCAGTCCAGGCTGGCTTTAATGATGTAGCTCTTGTCCTCTGGAGCTGTGGAGCCCAGCTGAAGGCTGGGCCCTCTGGCTATCCCCTTTCTGGAGGGGGTTTCTGCCCAGATATTGCTGTATTTGGCAAGCCCCAGTGCCCTACAAGCCTAATTGTAGCTCAGTGCTGCAGGCTGGCTTCTTGTCATGGGCCAGGAGAAGGTTAATGATCATCTGGGCAGCCCTCCAAAACCAATCTAATGTTTATTCAGGATAACAGCATTGCAGAGGAAACCAAGCATGACCACCTTGCACGTACAGCTCACCCATCACAGCCCTGCTCCTGCAGGTGGCTCTGCTGGAGCAGCTCACCTTGGTCCCCTCTTGGAGAGACCCTTCCCTAGGTCAGCTCAGGTCCTCATCAACACTTCCAACCCTGCCCTCTGAACCCAAACAGATGCTGTGTTTCTACAGAAAAACAGTTTACCAGGCTGTGGGTCTGTTGTTTCAGCAGTGGAAATACACACTCACCTTCTTTTTTTTTTTTTTTTTTTAATAGGGCACTCCTCATGGGTCAGATACCCAGGCTACAAACAAATATCCATTTATTTGGATTTCTGGGAGGTGGGTCAGTGGTCTCAGCCTGGTGGTGGTGCCTGGATGTTGCAGGTCTGTGCTCCAGCTGGGTCTGGGATGGAAGGGAGAGGATGAAGGGCTGGTGCAGATCAGCACATGAGGAGGCACAGGGATGTGAGACAGCAGTGACTGGACCCTCTGGCAGAGGGCAGAGTCCCCAGGCTGCTCTTTAATGGCTTATTTTCAGCCATCAATTACAGCCTTTTCTTCCCACCAGCACAGCCCCTGCAGTTATTCCATCCTGCCTTTGACACAACTGAAAGGATGTGCAACATCATCCCAACACCTGCACCTGTAGGAAGGTGGGAGCACTGCCTTCTTGGGGCTCCCCTTGGGCCCCTCAGGGCTCCATGAAGGGATGGGGTATAAGCTGTAAAGCCTGAAGGCCTGAGATGTGCTGTGCTGTAGGAAAGATTTTCTTCCAGCAATAAGTACTCACAGACATACCTGACCCAGGAGAGCTCTTGATGCTTCCTTCAGGGTGCAGGAAAAATTGTACTGATAGCAAAAAGTGTTTCCTGAGGCAGCCCTGAGATGCTGGTACTGGCTCCATCATCAGAAGTCCCAAAATAGCTGGGTGTCACTGCCTTCCCAGTGTGCTCAGAGAGTGAGAACATCTCTGGAGAGCACTGGAATGTGCTCCCTGCCACCTGAGATGGTCAGGGAGATGGCTGGGCAGCCAGATGGCCACATGTGTTTGGAGCAGATATCCATTATTGTTCACAGCAGGATTCAAAGGCTCCTAGATTCCTGAGCAGTATCTTTATTATGCTAAATCCAACCAGAACAAAGACACTCCACTGTGGGCTTGGCTGGTTAAACATGGTGCCAGACAGTGTTTCTCTCAAGACTAGCTGATCTCCCACTGGAGTGTGCCCCTGCACTGGTGGGACAAGCAAGAGGACACTCAGCTGCAGGTTTGAGGGACCACTGGGTTTCCTTTATGGAGCCAGCACAGAGCTCAACCAAACAGCCTTCTGCCTAAAGGCACATGGCCAGATGAAGAGAACCTTGTGAAAAATGGGTTGTGCACATGCTAGACTCCAGAAGAAACTGTTTTTTTCTGGCACATGATGAGTGCCAAGCTGAGGGTGGAAAGCAGCAGCAGGGGCTAGTGGAGCTCAGTGTGGGCTTGCAGCACACACAGATCCTGGCTGCTCCTCTGTGCCCACTCTCTGGGCCTCTGTTTCACTGCCCAGAAGATGTGGAGAATGAGAAGAAACTTTGGAGTCCAAGACAGCAGAAGCAGGGAGCTGTGCCAGTGTTTGGACTGCCCATCCTTTCCATAAACATTTCCTGTGGAGGTTACCCAAGCCCAAAAAGCAAGTGAACCCAAAACACCTACCCTCTTTGGAGGATTGGAGTTTATTGTTAATAATCTACTGCTAAAAGGGTAACATCTGTTTTGGACAAACTGTAATGAGATTTAAACCCCAGGTGGAGGAAGGACTTCACAGTAATAAATGACTTTCTGTATGTCTAAATAGTTTTAATTTTTTTTCTGGCAGAAATAGCTGCTTTTCACCTCAGGCTTCTTTTTGCCAGCTCTTTTTGTTTAATGATTGCTATTAATTTCCAGGGTGGCAGATGGATTCTAGGCTGGTGCAGTCTGAAATGAGGAAAAACAGCCCGTGAAGGTGTGAGCTTGCAGTGAATGTGTGCACAGGTCACACATGCTGGTGAGATGCCATGAGTGGGAGTTTGCTTCCCAGGGGAACAACTGCTTCTAGGTACCTGCTCCTGCCCCCTGGGATGTTTCAGCATCTCTCAGTCATAAAGGAAGGTAAATTAACATTTCTGGTCACTGCTCATAGCTCTGCCTGTTTAGACCTTCATTTAATAAAGCTGCTGATTTCAGCAAGGGTTCAGGTGGAATTCAACCAGCACCAAGTGCTTTGCTAAATCCAAGCTGAAGTGAGCTGGAGAGCAGCACCTGTCTCCAGAACATGGAGAGGAGCCCCCTGCCCATGGCTGGATGCTGTCAGGTGATGGGGATTCCTCCTTGGGCAACAGACATTTTTCAGTGCTTTCCTGTGCTATTTGTATAATTTTTTTTAATAGTATGGGACGTCCCAAACAGACAACCCTTCTCCATCCTCCAGCTGTGACAGTAAATGTCTGCTGTTGGACCTAGCATACCCTGCCAGGCTCCTAGTGCCCAAAGGAGGACTTTCTTTATCCTCTCTGCTACCACCTCAGGAAGCCTACAGAACTAATCCCAGTGAGTGCTACAGTGTGCTGGGGTGCCCTCCTTTGTCTTTTCCTTCTGTGGAGCATCTCTGGGCTTGGCTCAGGAGGCAGGACACATGGAAGGACGCTCAGGAAGCAAGGCTGGTGATGGACCACCACATGGCAGCACCTGTGGACAGACAGCTGCCACCAGAGTGTGGCAGAGGATATGGGAAGGAGAGAGGGCTTTATTTGCCTGGGCCTGGACGGGCCCCTAGGCATGGAGGAAAGGGGGTAGAGATAGAAAGTGCAACATCTCAGGTGATGCAGATAATCTCCTTTAATCTCCTGCTCAAAATAACCCAAAGTCAAGTAAAGGAGGGATTACAGGGCCTAAGCCACTGTTATTGCCAGGGTGGAACAGACTTAGGTTGCCTCTGAAGGGCTCCTGAGGAGGAAGAGGAGCTGCAGCAAATGCCAGCCTGCTGGAAATGCCTCCTGGTGAGGGTGACTGGGTGAGCTGGGGACCCTGCTGAGGCAGCCCAAGGGGAGCTGGAGCTGCAGGGACAGCAGACTGAGGAGCCTACACAGGCACCTGGTCCCAGGGAGAGTCTGAGATGCCACTTGTCACCTTGTGGTTGCTGACGGGTTTATTCTTAGTGCAGGATCCAAAGTGCTTTATAGCCATTAATTATCCTAATGGGGAAGCAGTGCCTGTGAAACCCATTTCACAGATGGGAAACAGAGCCCAGGAGGAGGCAAATGACCTCTCAGGTGAGGTGGCCAGACCCTGGCCCCCATCTCCCTCCAATTTTAAGGGGTTTTTCCCTGGATGTGTGTTCCCATAGCTGGGAGGCTGAAGGCATCTCCTACTCTTTGCCATAAAGCTCAGCTGCTGTGCTGCTGCCAGGGAAAGCTGAGCTGCAGAGCCCTATTCATCAGCTCCTGGTGATGTCTCTGAGATAGCAGCAGCACAGGGACTGTGAGAGGCAGGATTGCACTGGGAGGGAGCAGAGCATGTTCATTTTAATGAGCCTGTCCCTGCCTACAGGAGAGAGAAAGCGAGAGGCCAACCTGGTTTAATAAACTCCAGCATGCGGATTTAATCAGATGGATCATTGTTCCCCAGCACAGGGATGAATATATTAAAAAAATGATTCAAACTTTTCCCCTTTGTTTTTCATTTGTATTATGTGCTGTGGTGTGATAAAACATCCTGGGGCCAACTTGCAAGGCAATAAAGGAGAGGGTGGAGGAGAGGAAGACATTGATCCATGCGAGCGAGCACAGGCGCCGTGGGAAGGGAGGCTGCAGGCTGGGGGAGAGGGGCTGCAGCATCCTCAGCCCCCACCAAAGCCCCAGGGGGGATGTGGTTATGGGGCCTGACCTGCTGTCAGCTCCTTTTCAGAGATCTGAGATGACTAACAGCAGTTCAAGGGCTCAAAGCAGCCCTTGGTAAAGCATGAGATCTCCATCTCACTGCAGAAAGGTCTGAGCACAACAACAGCCCTGCCCCAGGAGGGAAGGAGGGGCAGCACCCACCTTCCCAAGGAACACAGCATGTGGATTGTGCTGGTGGTGTTTTCTGGAGTTAGGTGGCACTGTCCTTCCAGGGAATGTGCAACAGGACAAACTCCTCTGGACTCTCCCCTTCTCCTAACAGGAGTTGTTTCTTCACTGCACCAGTGGCAGGCAGGGAGCAGTGGGGATCTGGGTGCTGCTCATTAATTTAAATAGCTGTGGTGGCAAAGCTGCAAAGGAAGGCAAAGGCTGTGCTATGGGGGTTTGCCACTGCTCCCTGTGTGAATGCCACAGCCCTGTGCCTCTGACTGTCCCTGGGGACAGCAGGCATCACTTGGAGCACAGGGAGGTCTGGATCAGCACAGCCAAGAGCAAACTGGGTCTGCAGGCAGCCCAGGTGGGATTGTGTCAGTGCCTGGCTCTGGCCTTGCAAGGCTCCTGCTACGTGGGTGGCAATAAAGCCAGCTTAGACAAAATAGTCTTTTGTACTAAATCCTGCACAGACCACCTGGAGCTGGGCAAGGACAGAGCTCAGGGGCCTCAAGGTGCCTCCATGGAATTTACCTCCTTTGCCCTGCCCAGGCTGACTGCCCTCAGCTCAGGCTTAAACAAGGCCCAGCCCTGCTCTGCTCCCCCTCCTCTGGCCCCAGGCTGGGACACAAAGAGCTGGCTCTGCAAGCACGGCCCAGGGCACTCAGCTGGGCTTCATCACTAAGGCCAGAGCAGTCCAGCTTCACCAGACAGTTCCCTGGCTTTTGGCTGCAGCCAGCCCAGAGGTGTTTTTGCTGGGGCTGCAGGTCCCCCTGCCACAGAGCAAGCTGTACCTGACAGGTTGGACTGGCCTAGGGCAGAGATGGGGTTTGTGGTGAGATCCCTGTTCTACATCCTTCCTTCAGGAGCACCTCCACCAGCAGCTGCAGGGCCATGGTAATGTTTAGAGAAGGGGGAAGGCATCTCCTCCTTTGGAAAGGATTTCTCTACATTGTGCCATTGAACTGAAGAGTCACTCATGGCCACTTGGTGTTAAGTATCACCAACTTTGTGCTACTGCTTCATTACTTTATTCATTACAGCCCATAAACACTAATAAATAATCCTATTTTCATTCCCCCATTGTTTAAGTGGTCATTAATTGTAGTTTATATGCTGTCTTTGTGTATTTGTGTACGATAGCTTCTTCATGATTCCTTGATTAACTGTGATTGATTGTGTATTTTAAAATCAATTAAAAGTTTCAACACTAAAAGGTAGAGTCTTTAGCAGTAATTCTCCAAGACATTGTCACTTATAATGGAGCTATTGTAGTGCTGGGATCCGTTAGTGTGGCATGCCATGATCTTTATTTTCCAGGTTTGTGCCCATAAGTGTGAGTGTGCATGTGGAAGTTATATGGTGGGAAACAATCAGCTTCTCACAGGGTTGCTGCTTTTTGTGGGTGACCAGGCATCACCCACTCCCTTCCTTAAAACACTAATTTCAAGGGCTGAGCCCCAGAACCCCATGATTTCCTTGCACTGTGTATTAATTTTCTAATTGTAAAGATGTGCTGATACCCTCAGCTGAAGGTGCAAAAAGTGGGATGTGTGTTCTGCAAAGCTGTTTTAGTGACTGGCCCTGTGCCTTGGTGGGGTGGAGGAGAGGGGTACATGAGGATAGGGTGGCTGTGAAGGTCTGTGGTAGTGCTGATATGATGCTGATATGATGTTGGAGGAGGAGGGTGGCCACCACCTGGGTGTCAGGGCATGTGCTGCAGCACAAATCTCTGCTCTTTATAGCATCATGCCTGTATTATATCAATTTATTGTATGTATTATATGTATTATAGCTCTTCATATTGCTGTTGTGCTGGGAAAATGTGTGTCCAGCACCAGAGCTGGAGGAAATGGGCTTAACACCCAGCACTCTCATGCTGCCTTGCCCTGTAAACCTGAATCCCAAGTGCTTGTGCCTCTGTGTACTCTGTGACTCCAGGGCAGCTCTGCCCAAGCAGCTTCTCATGGCCCATGCAGAGAATTTGGGGTGGGGAAACCACACAGGAGATTTTGTGCAGGTGTTCCAAAGTGGGGGAGCAGATCCCAAGGGACCAGTGGGAAATGGATCCCCTCCTTGTCCCCCATCCTCCTGGATGCCTGCCTGCTGCCAGGAGCAGGGCCCTCCCAGCCATCTGCCAGCTCAGGCAGAGGATTCCTGTGCATTAATCTGCTCACAGACATTTGTCACCCACCCTTCTCCCAGCTGCATGATGCAAAAAATGCCTCAGTGCACTGGGAGCACCTGTAGGGGAAATCACCAACCCTGTTAAATGATGGGGGGACCATTTTGTGCAAGCCCTGGAATGGGATCACTCTGTTGTATTAACTTGCCTGCTTGCATTGATGTTAATGAAATAAAGAAATATAATGGTTCCAGACTTTTAAACTTCTTATAGCTCAATTTGCATAATGGCCACTGCTACCCTGAACAGGAACTGATCTGTCAAAAAACATTGTTCCAGTCCTCTATCATGCAGCTCAATAGGAGGTGCAGATTGGCCCACAGGAGCTGTTTTTCGCTGATGGAGTGCAGTTTGCCTAGTGCCAACCATAAAAAGCTAATATTAGCAAGCAATCCAATATTGTAAAAAAGAAATTGGTTAAAAGTTATAGATCAATAACTGCTATCGTGGCTCTGTTTTTCAGACAGATCATGTTTGCTGCTGCCTGCTGATGGGGAGGCAGGCTCCCTCCCTCTGGCTGACTGAAGCAACTCCAGCGTTCCTCCTTGGAGGAGCTGGTTGAGGCTCAGCTGAACAACCCTGGGACCTTACAAGGTTTCTTGTGGAAGTTTGCTCCCCTCTGCCCTGGACTGTGAAATCCTGGCCAGGGCTGGACATTAGCCCTGTCTCCACCTCCTTGCACAACCCTCCTCAGTGCCTCAGATCCCCTCTCCTCCATGTCCTACAGCAACCTCACTTCACACCTTAGATTGTTACTCCTTGATTACCCAGACCCCTTCTCCTCCCTGCCCTAGATCTTTTCTCCTTGATTATCCACATCTCTGCTCTTTGATGCCCCAGATCTCTGCTCCTTGATTACCTACATCTCTGCTCCTCCATGCCCTAGATCTCTTCTCCTTGATTATCCCAATCTCTGCTCTTTGATGCCCTAGATTTCCTCTCATCAGTGCCCCAGATCTCTGCCTGCTGCCAAGGCAGTGCCTCTCCTGGCTGACAACTCCTGCAGTGCTTCCAGCTCTTCCAGAGCAACTGCACACTCCTACCCCTGTGGGGAGAAGGGCTTTGGGCTTGGCATTCCCCTCCCCAAAGTGAGGTGAGCATCCCTCCTCTCCACCCTGTGGATTTAAAGCTGCCTCGTGGCAGGGACTGTCTCTCCACACCACAGTGTGCTTAGGAAGTGCAGACCCAAATCCTCAGGCACAGTGATGGGGACAGGAGTGTGCAGGGGCAGGGAACCAGCTGAGCATCACAAGCCAGGGTGACAATGGCCCTTCTGCCCCCACTGCCCCTGGGCTTGCCTCTGACAGCTCATTACAGCCTGCCTTTGATCACTCTCCTCTTCCCTGCTCTTTACTTGGAGATGCTGGAGAGCTTTCCTGACCAATATCATCAAAAAGGACGTTTTTACTTCCAGAATATACAACTTAATTAGAACTGTGAAGGGAGAGAGCAGCCAGTCCATAAAGAACACCCAGTCTGTGACAATCTCTGCACTGACTCTGTGGGAACTGGGGACAAGAGACACCTGGATTTCAGTGGGGAAAGGGTGGCTTCCCAAATGTTAGAAATACCACTCAGGTCCTGGACAAAAAGGGGTTCTTCCACTACAAGAGAAGGGTTTGGTGTGGAAATGCCCTCACCTGCAGTCAAACATGCTCTGCTGAACTGGGACCCACTGCTGCAGACAGCAGCAGAGAGACCCTCATCTAAATTATCACCCTGCAAACACACCTTTTGTTGAATGCTTGAGCACCCCCTGTCACCCACAGAGCAGCTGACTGAACTGGGACCTTTTCCAGGTCCCAGGGCCAGCTCCCTGCAGGCAGCAGGGCAGAGCCATGCACAGGAGGAGCGTGTTTGCCTCCAGCTGCCAGCTGTGGGCAGGACCTGCCTGGCAAACGAGGTCCAGGCTGCCCCACCAAACAGCTGACACCTTAAAAATTGATGGGGTTCATTTCCTGCCTCTGTGCACTTACTTGGAGCAGCAGCTCTGCCATTACCAGCAGTGTCCACATTCATTACTATCACAGCCCAAGCACCTTGGCACGCTCCCCTGCCTGTCCCAGCAGTGACCTGCATTTCCCTCCCCTCGGGACCTTGGCATGGCTGGGACTCCAGAGCAGCCTGGGGAGGAGGACAGGCAGCCAGGCAGCTCTGCTGGCAGGTGGGCTCTGCTCCAGGCTCACCTGCAGCACGGGGCTCCTTCCCTCCTTCACCTTTTCCTCACTGAGCAGCAGCATCAGTGCTGCCCCAGCTCTGAGGGATGAGCTTTTCCACATGGCATAAACGATTTAAATATTCATTGGAGACCGACTCCATGGCTGGATGGTGGTAGCACTTCTCCTGGGATCATCTGGAGTCCTTGCACTGAGTCCCTTTAGGTTTGAGCCCCAGGGACCAGCCTCATCCTTCCACTACAGAGCCCTTCTGAACAAAAACCTCCAGTTTCTAAGGAAAAAAGTCAAGTCATGGAAAAAAGCTCAGCTAAAAACAGCTCCTGAGGGATGGAGACAGGCTTTTCAATGCTCTGTTGGCTGCAGAAAATTGAAAATCTCATATTTTCTGCATAAAATGCTGATTAACCAGTGCTAAACACAAGCATGTCTTAGACAGTAAAAGGACATGCCCAAAAGAGATAAAGCACTAGAAATTATGAGGTAATGGGAGTCAGCAACTGAAATAAAGCTTCTTCATCATGGACAGGGTTACATCTAACCCAGGTATCACACAGCCTAGTCAAAAGTCTGCCCAAAATTGTGCTCTGAATGCATGAACACACCAAAATCAGGACAGAGACTGACAAACACAAGAGAAGAGAACATTCATTTGAGATTCTTCATTCCTGCCCTTTGCTATTCACCCCAAAACCTCTTGGGAAACACCAAGGCCACAAGCAGTAGCTCCCCAGGAAAAGGTCTGTGAATTATCCTGGGTCACAGGCTGAACACGGAGTGTCCGTGTCACACCAAGAGGCAGACAGAGCCCTGGGATGTCTCACAGAACCATCTCTTATCTCTTCAGGGCTGGTGAGGTCTACACTGGAGTAGGTTCTGGTATTGGCAGCTGGTATCAGAAAGGAGGTGGCGCTGCTGTAGGCAGCACAGAGCAAACAGGATGATCAGAGGTCTGTGAGACATGACCTACAAAGGAAGATTGAAAGAACTGGGTTATTTTGCCTAAAAGAGATGATGGAAGAAGAGATGTGATAACAGTTTTCAAGTGCTTAAAAGGCTGCTGCTAAGGGGAAGAGAATAATCTGTTCTTTATGTCCACGGTGGACAGGACAAGAAATAATCAGCTTAAATTACAGCAAGAGAAATCAGGTTAGACTTGGGGACAAAAAAGGCTCGTGGAGCAAGGCAGTGGTTACCTGGGAGGTGAGGGGCTCTGTCACTATGAACACAAATGCTGTTTGGGGACAGGCTGCAAACATCCATGGGGAGATGGGGCTGCACCTCTCCATGCCCCTGGGGTGCCTTCAGCGTGAGCCTGGAGCTCCTGGACTGTCCAAAGTGAGATTATCCTGCAGCAATCACTTCAGCTGGATGGACAAATCCTAGACATTTTGGCTTGTGGGAAGATTCAAGATAGCAAAATTTGGTAGCAGGCTGGGGGCACAAGTCAACGTTTTGGGTTATTTTTCTTGCAGTAAAGAAATACTTCAAAATTGATTTTCCTTTTCCCTCTCATCTCTTTCAGTCACTCAATTGTAACACAAACGAAGCGGAGCATCCCAGCCACGCCACACAGTCAAGCTGAAATGACACCATCCAAACGAAACCTGTTTGATAATGTCCTTGCTGAAAACAACAATGAAACCAATCTCTCTCCTCCAGACAACCGGGTGGGGTTGAATCACCAGTTCTGAGCGCACAGACTTGCCTGGAGATGTTTTTCAGCCAGCACACAGGATTGTTGCTGCCAGAGAGACCAAAAGAAAATAAAAACAGGGCTCCTTCCAACCCAGCTGTGCCCCCAGTGAGGAGCAGCCACTGTGCCAGTGGCCAGGGTGGGGGATCCACCACGAGCATCTCCATCCACCTCCACTCAGCAGCACCTCCCCTGTGCTGCTGAGCATGCACCTTGGGGCTGCTCAAGAGGTTCTGTGTTCTCCTGAGGAATTATTATTACCCCTGGGTTCCAAGAGCAATCCTTTATTTTAAAAACCTGCCTCCAAATTAATTTTATATTTATTTACCCATAGAATCTTGGCTGGCATTTCTGATAGTTGCTGGTTTTTTGGAAAGGCCAAGTTTTAAATGGAGCTGAGTCAGCAGAAGCTAACTTGATTGAAACAGTGCTTGTTTGAGTTTAATCCATGCCTGGGCAGGATTGGAAACAAAGCAGCAGAAAATGGGCTCTTCCCAGCTTTGTTTTCTCCACAGGCTCTTGGCTGTGTGCAGCAAATGTTGGTGACCCACAGGGCTGGGACTGAAGTGGAGGAGAGCAGAAGAGAGCTGGCAGAATCTCTGCTGTATGTCCCATATTCTATTGATTTAAAGTTTAATACAGTTGAGATGAGAATCAAATAAAAAGAAGATAAAGGAAGAAATAATGAAAAAAATTAAAACCCTGTAAGCAATTAATTTTCAGCCTCACTGCCCAGCATCAGTCTCAAGAAGGGGACTGGGGATGCAACTAATACTTAGATGATTAAAATATCTCTCCAGGATGTTCTGGTATAGGCAAGCCCTGCCATGGGGAACACTGTGCCAGTTCTTTTCTGCACTCCAACAGCAGCAAACTGGGACCTGGAGTCATTTTAGCATAGCCCATGGAGCTAAACCTGCTTCTGCCTTCCTTTTCCCATGCTGTGAATCCTTAGCTGTGCCAGTCTGACTCCTGGACACAATGGCAGCACCCCTTGGTTGTGGATGATTGTGGGCAGTGCTGTCCCAAGCAGGTCTTGCCTGGGAGATGAGTGTCCCCTCCACAGCCCAGCCTTCTCCTCAGGCTCTCCTCATTCAAGAGCTGGTGCTGGAAGGAGAAGATGGATTACAGAGCATGGCCAAGCTGCCATGCCAGTGTAGCACTGGGGACTGCAGTTGGATCCTGTCCCAGCTAAACCAAGATTCCTTCAAGGAAAAATTCACTTTAGGCTCAAGAGAAAAATACAGAAGTGCTGAAAGTGGACCATCTTCTCATACCTGGGAGAGTGCCTGCTTCTGATGTCCTCACTGTTATGAGGTGCCTGAGTGACAGCCAGGCTATGAAATACAGCCAAGGGTTTTTGAATTGACAGCTCATTCCACATACAAGCAAAGCCTGAAAGACAGTCCAGAGCTGCTTAGCAAGAGCAGACTAATAGCTAAGTACACAGCAGAGACCTAATGAGAACTCCAGTATCTCCTAACTCCAGCTTCATTCACAAAGCCAAGAATATGGAAGTTGTCACTTAGTGTCCAATGGCCATGACAAATGTGCCAGTGGAGGTGCCCAGAAAGAGTAATACCACAAATTGGCAAGGTGGCAGCTGCATTCATCAGCCCAAACAAGAGCTGGTCACCCATAAAATCCATCAGGATCAAAGACCAGTTCTTCAATGTTATTTCCACCTTCAGAGTGTGGGTGGAAATATGCTTGAAATTTGCCAGCAGCCCCAACAGATGTGTCACTTCTGCTGAGAGCCAAGGCAGGATGGTGATCCAGGCTATGAAATGCTATTAATTTATTACAGCAAATGCTGGGAATCATCAGGGGATTCAAACCTGAACCCCCTTCTCCTCTGGGAGAAGCCCAGTGGGTGAGTGCAGTGTTATCTGCTGCTGTGTTTGCCAGGCAGTGACTGTGCAGGGAGATAACCTCCCTCCAGGATCCAGGATCCCACCCTGCCTTCCCCTGGGCAAAGGAGGGCACTCCCACTGTCACTTTTGATATCCTTCCCCTGGGGAAGTGCTGGTGCAGGGGGTGGTTTGCTCACCCCAGGGTGGGTCATGATGCTGGGAGGGGAACAAGTCCCTGTGAGGAGCTGATGGATGTTTTTCCCTTTGCAGGGGAATACAGGTGATTTGAAGACCCTTGAAGCAGTGTTATCCATGCAACAGCTAATGCAGATCACTCAATCCATAAAGATTTTAAGTCAAGGGTTTGATGTTAATTATGGACCAAAACATTTAATAGCCCGTTTCACTTCCACAAGGCATTTTTTTAATTAAAAAATGATATATTGCACAAAAGTGGGGGGAAAAAGGAGAGAAATAATTGAAGATTATTTTATTCCAGAACAACCTGAGGCAGTGAAGGCAGTAAAGAGATGATGGGGAGTGTGATGGCAGCACCACAAGCCATGAACTGATGGCAGAGGAAGCCAGGGAAGGAACAGTCTCATCCCACTGGGAGAAGATGCCCAGGGAAGGTGAGAACAGCCAGAGGCAGCTAGGTGGAAATCCTGGTCAATCTTCTGGCCAACACATTGGATTGCCCTTACCTGTTGAATCTTTAGTTTGTGCTGCTGAAGACTTGGTTTCAAATCCCTCTGACTCTCTGTCAGCTGTGTCTCAAGAAAAACAGCTAAACCCTCAAGGTGGAAATTAGTCAGGAATAGGTCAGGGATGAAGAAACTTGGACATGTCTGGCTCTGATGATACTCTGGTTTTCATTCAATATTTAAAGATGGGTTTGAGCAGGGCTTGGCCTGAGATGCATTCAAATAGTCTGAGCAAAGGGAAAGCTTTCAGCAGAGCAAACCAACACTTCCCCCCCTTGGGCAGTGCCCATCAGCTGGTGGTGCAGCAGGAGGGAGCAGCTCCAGGTGGGAGGCTGGTGTTGGAATAACTCAAGGAAGGAGGAGGAGAAGTGGGATGGAAATGTGGCCTGGGCCTGACTAGGAAAACTTAGTGTGACTGCTTAAAACTGGAAGTAGCAGCAGCATGACACCAAAGTCCCTGGCCATGGATGGCCTCAGGTCCTGCCGTGTCTCCAGCTCTGAGCCTTGCTGCTGCTCTCTTCCTTCAGCTCTACAAGGGGAATAATATTATTCCCTCCTCACAGGGTTTTGAGATGCTCAGTTACTATGGTGATAGGGCCATAAAAGTACCAAAGATAGCAAGAACAATAATAATATCAGACATGGTAGGAGCCAAATAATTGCATTTAGGGCACGCACACAACACAAAAGAGAGAGCCATCTCCATTCACCACGGCTCTCAAACCCCCAAGACAAAACTTCTGTTGTACCAATGGGCTCTCAGCCTGCTTAAAGGGCTAATTCCCAGTTCCTGCAATATCAGTGCTGGGGTGGTCACCAGTGACTGCAGCTCTGCCTCTGCACAGCTCCAGCCAGGAAGAAGGGGGAGCAGCAGGGCTGGACAGCCTCTGCCAGTGGAAAAATCAAATGTTCCTCCCACCACCTCTGTAACACAAAGTCCCACAGGTGTTTGGCCACTGCACTGTGTCACCAGCTAAGCATTTTTTGCCCAGAGTGGCAAGTGTGCCCAGCACAATGCCACTGACAGCTTGTTCCTTTGTCCCTGCTGAGCACAGTGCCTGCCTCTTTATTTTTTTTTAATTTATGTGGTTTTAATTGAAAAAATTGCATAACATCTGTGGCTGCTTCATAACACCTGTGTGCAACAAGGATGATTTTCAGTGATTGTCACAGCATTCTCATCTGGGCTATGCTGAGTCAGTGCTGTGTGGCCTCCCCTGAACTGCTCAGGCAAGAACAATTTTTGGAGGGCATGTAATTAACATGTGATGGAAAACAAGGTGCTGAGGAAAAAATATGAGATGTCCTTTTAAAAGGGAAAAGCTTGGGATGAGCAGGAGTTTGCAGTGGTTCAGCTGAACAAATGCTGCTGGCACTCAGATGGAGAGCTGGGCTGCCAACCCAGCTCTGGTGTTATGGTAAGAGGAGGTGGCAGAGGTGATCAGGCCTTTCCATCAGCATTTTGGGCAGTGTTTACAGCCCAGTTCTTGCTGGGCATCCACCTTGTGGCTGCCCCAGCCCCAGCCCAGGAGCACAGCAAGGCTGGTGCCCCTCTGGCAGCAGCACGTGCCACAGCAGGGACTGCTCTGGGGTTTGCTGAGCCCCTGGCAGCAGGAACACAAACTGCCCTTCTGCCATTTACACAGCTGCTGTGGGGACCTGCCCTGCTCCTCCCTGCTCTGAAAAGCATTTGCATATTTGCAGCACCCCAGATGTGGCAGGGAAATGTCACCACCTGCATCCCTGGCCCTGCCAGCTGTGGGCAGTGAACCCAGAAGGCAGCACACACCCCCAGATGGTGAAAACCCAGGATCCTTCTCCTTCACCCTTAGCTCTGGAGGCCCAGCACAGCCCAGGTAGTTTTTATCATGAGGAAAAGGATCCTGAAGCTCACTGCTGCTGTTGCCACCCAAATCCTCATGATTTTGACAGATTTGAGTGCTGCCTACCAAAAGCTGCCTCCTTGCAGCCTCTCCCAGGGCTTGCTGTGCAGGTGCTGGCTGGAACATTTTGGCTGTTCAGGAAGCACAGAACAGCCTGGGGGGCTTGCAGGTGCCTCTTACATTTCTACATGCTCATGACAAAGCTGCTTGGAGCATGAGTGAGC